>NC_142512.1:50531666-50834696 GCF_057876585.1 Rhinolophus sinicus
GTCACATGCCACATTCCCCCCCACCCCCCATGGCACCCCCAACAACACTGCTCATCTATAACTATAAAAGCAGCTGAAGAAATGTGTAGCTTCTGCAGAGAGAGGAGCTGCATGTAGAAACAAACACACAATCACCTTCTCAGGATAAGCGTGCTGCTTCTTGGGCTTCTGTAGCCAAGCCCTGTTGGCTGGCAGCTTGGTTTGTCTTCTTAGTGGGAACCATGATGCATTTGGCTGGCTCTTGGCTTCCAGTCCTACTTGTAATTTGAAGCGAGGGTAGATGTCTGGGGTCAGACAGCAAGGAGCCTGCAGGCTTAGAGGGGAGCCTCCTTGCTTGATGCGACACCACAGGACTCCGAGGTAGGAAGTCCTAAAACTCTGCAGTGCTTTGCATCCTAAACTGGATCCTTCTAAAAGTCTGGGAGAGGGCAGAATTCCACGCTGGCTTCAGGAGCTCCCTGGGGCTGAGTGCAGAACACACCTAAATACCCCCCACCCTCCGGCTTGACCTTCCCAGGGCACCAGGAGATGTCTTATTTAAGTCCCAAGGATAAGACAGATGCTGCTGCCATGTGTTGAGAATCCCGAGGGGAAAGCAAGTACAGTGCTTGGCACATAGTAAAATACTCCATAAATATTCGTTGATTTAAACCCAGAGAAATCTGCTTCTGCCCTGTTTCTGGCTTATGCTAGTATCATCCTATCAAAGAGGAAATAAACAGTACTAATCGTGAATTAAAAAATAACTTTCGATCGGCTTTGAAATCTGTAATATGGTGCTTTTTAGAGTTGTTTCATCAGATTTACCACGTTAATTGTTTGAATCAGGTTGATAAAGGAAACCACCTGTGCGTGAGGCCACATGACGGATAGTAACAAGGGGTCCAGAAGGCAAGTGCATGATGCAAACCATAGAAAGCAGGCTCGTTCCTCTTCTGCGGAGAAGACATGGTGCCAATCGGAAGGAAGTGGACATGCTGGGCGGGGCAATGTGTGTTCCAAGATGACTCCATCAGGAGCAGACCTCATAGTGAGTTCCAAGTGTCCAGAGTCCCAAAGGGCCAGCCTTGGAGACGGCCAAGCCCAAGGGGAGGCCCAATGAACTCCTGCTTCCCCTCGGAGTCGGACATCTCAGATCTGCCTCTTCCCATCGCCGGCTCGTTAGGGAAGACTTCAGGAGTGCCCCTCATCCTCACATCAGCTCCAAGGAAAACAGAGAATCACAAGTCTGACTTGACCTTCAAAAGTAAGTACCTATGTTTCCAAGCTAATAACTGACGTTGTTTGTCTGGATTCTCCGCTGGTCGATACGATCAGAGACAGTTCCATCTCCCAGTATTGCCAAGACTACGAGAGTGGGATCCAGGAGGTCTCGGCTCTGCACGTTACCAGCTGTGTCACCTTAGATATGTCATGTCACTGAACCTCAGCTGGAATCCTCAGGACTGAGGCATCCACTACCTGTGATCCAGGAACTGTCGTAGGGGCCAGGGACACAAAGGTGAGCAGAGCAAAGACCTGGTCCTGGGGGAGTCTTTGAGGAAGAGGAACACCTCAGCCAAGAATTTCAAAACAGATGGTCAGTGCTGAGATGCAGTGGGCTGTGTGTGTGTGTGTGTGTGTGTGTGTGTGTGTGTGTGTCTGCTGAACCTGGGCAATCAGATATTAAATTGCTACCATGATGGAAGGCATCCAACATGTTTTACTTCCACAACCTCATAGGTAGCTATTATTATCCCCATTTTACAGATGAGGACATTTTACAGCTTAGAGAAGCAAAATAACATCCTAATCTTACATAGCTAGTACACGGGAAGCCATAATTCACACTCAGTCCTGTCTGAGCTCATAACCCCTGCACCATCTCCAGCCTTGGGAACTTAGGGTCTGGTGAGGTTGAGAAGGGACAAAACAAAATAAGAAAGAATTTACATCGATGAGAAAAATACACATGCATCGATCAATATTTTCTTTCTAGCCTTATTGTCCAAGTTCCAGATTCGAATCTCCGTTGGCTTACTGAAAATCGTCCCATGGGACATCGGATCCTGTAGCCACCTCAAAACTAGCACATCCGACAGCGTCATCCCTCCCACCTCCACTCTCCACCTCTGCACACACACCTGGTCTACCCTCCAACACTCCTTACCTCAGTCAGTGTTGTAATTGTTCAAACAAGTATCTTCATGACCCTTCTTCTTGCCCTGCACAACAAATCCTGCTGAGTCTCCCTTCTAACCTCTCACAGAATTGTTTCCGCCTCTGTCTTCCCACTGTCGTTGCCTTAGTTGAAGCCACCTGACAGGTCTCCCTGCACTAATCTCCCCTTCAGGCGACAGGCAGTGGTAACTCTCCAACAAACCCACCTGGTCATGTCACTCGCCTGAACTGAAATGCCTTGCTGATATGCCCCATGCCTTTAGAATGAACGAAAACTCCTTTATGTCAGCGCTTGCATGCCTACAATCCCATTCTAATTTACGTTCTGTTCCATCTTCCACCCTACACCCTACTCATTACCGACTCTGAACTCTTCCCTGTTCCCTAAATACACCGATTTTTTTTTCAGTGCGGTAAACATTACCAAGTACCCCTTTATTTGCCAAGCTCTGTGTTGGGCATAAGGAAGCAGGGCAAAGTTTCTCCATCATTGCACTCTTCATGTTTTGGACAGATACGTAATTCTTTGCGGTGGGGCCTGTCCTATGCATTATAGGATGTTTAGCAGTATCCCTAGCTTTACCCACAAGATGCCAATAGAACCCCCACACACAGAGTGGTGACAACTAAAAATGTCCCCAGACACTGCCAGATGTACCTCAGAGGGCAAAATCATCCCCAGTTGCGAACCTCTGTTCTGAAAGAAGATATGCACTCTGCCCTCCAGGAGGCCATGCCCTCCGGGAATTCTTTAGAAGTGATGGGCGCATGAGTTATACACTGCAGCATGGAGGATGCTGGGAACACAGGCTTTGCCTCAGGCTCACTCTGAGTTAGTATCCTGGCTCTCCTTTCAGTGGGACTTTGGACAATTTATGAACCTCTCTGAGCCTTCAGTTACTCATGTGTGAAATATGGATTCTAACTGCAATTTCAAGTCCTACTGTGTGCATGACATAAGTGACCACGTGTAACATTTGACATACTGAGCCCCTTATGTGTGATATTTTTTCCTTCCTTCACCCTACCTCTTCCACAGCCCCAGAATGCAGCCCAAAAGCATCCTTTGTGCCTTTATACATGAAGCATCTCCTGCTTAGAATTTCCCCTCTCTCCTCCCCACCTTTTGGCAAATCCTTTAAAAAACAGCTCTAACGTCACTGCCACGGAAACAGAATCAGGTTCTCTGTTCTTTGCGCTCCCACACACTCTGTTTACATCGCATTGTTGACTAGTTCTTCCTCTAAGTCAAAGGTCAGCGAACTTTCTCTGAAGAGCCCAAAGCAACTATTTTAGGTTTTGGGGCCACATAGTCTCTCAGCCACTAGAGTTGCAAGCAGCCATAAACAATGGTAAACAAATGGGTATGGCTGTGTTCCAATAAAGTTTTATTTCTAAAACAAGATAGTAGGCTAGATTTGGCCAAGCCTAGGACGGCTGCTCTGAGCAGTGAGCTCCCTGAGGTCAAGGCCCGTGTCTTATTGACTTTTGTATCTCTAGCACCTCACACAGCATCTAGTGTATTGGAGGCACTATTTAAATGATTCCTAGACCAATGGATCCATATGAGTCATCATGCCAGTATTAATAAGACGTGTCACTGTAAAATCTTTTGAGATTGTGTGAGTTAATGAGCTGACCGAAACAATAAAAACAACCCTCAATGCTAATTGAGTAATTAAAACACTTACACACATTGGAAGAAGAGTGGAAAATCTCTCTTCTCTGAAATTGTAAGCCAAGGTTTAGATGTAGGTGTAGGGTTGCTGGAGAAAGTGCAGGATACTCCTCTAAGTTTGAAATTCAGAGAAATGACAAATAAGTTTTTGGCATAAGTTAAGTCCCATGCAATGTTTGGGACATACTTACACTAAAAAAAAAATATTGGTTGTATATCTGAAATTCAAATTTAGCTCAGTGCCCTTTATTTTTATTTGCGAAATCTGGCCACCTTATTTAGGCATAGACTGCAGATCTCTTCTGTTTCCTTCTCTCAGCCTTCCAGCAGCAAATACGAGAACCTGTCTGACCTGCTGAGCCACCTTCCCACCCCCCAGGAAGAGGGCCGCCTGTAAACCTCAGGGCAGCCCAGAAGTTCTGTTGGAACTGGCAATTTAATTAACAAAATGCTAACATGTAATTTTGAGGGGGGGGGAGCGTTATCACGAAGTTAATAAGAGAACTATTTTAATTACGGTATTTAACAAGTTATGACCATGCCACTGTGTTCTCTGGGGAAGAATTCACATCGTTCAAGAATCTCGGAGCTGAGAAGGGATGTGATGGGGAGAGGAGATGGAAACACCACCACGCTGTGCTTCTCTGATGGACGCCTTGAGTCCTCTGGCTCTGGCTCTTAGGAGCCCCCAAGGAGCCCTGTTCTTCCTCTCTCCCATGACCCAGAGAGGAAAGCTAGCTGCCCTCATCTTCCATGTCAAGTCGCAGCCAAACCTGATCTGGGGAGGCACATAAATCCCAAACCTGATGTGCAAAGCTGCCATTTGTCCCCACATGCATGGGGGGTGAAGTGGCTGGATTTTCTTTGGCACCCTGATTTCTTCTCTCTGTGACCCTTCTGCTTGTTTATCACTGCATAGTGTCACCTTCTCTGCCCTCTTGTCCAAAGGCACCAAACAGCAGTATAAGCAATGGGCCTTGATACAGAGGAAAAGAGACAGCAGCAGTGTCTGAGAGGGATCGGGAGGCTGACGTGTGGTGGTGTCACAAAACAGAAATAGCAATGGTAGCAGAGTCAGACGGGCATTTGCTGTCGTAGACTAATCCCAACCCCTCTCGTGGTGGGACAGGAACTGTCCTCAGGGCAGTGGGACCTATTCTTTTGCCAAACCTCAGAAAGATGAGGTTGGCTCCAAGGAATACAAGGAATGTGGTTCCGTGGCATGAGACAAGCCAAGCTGGTGGGGACAGGAGTGGCCTGGGCTTTCCCCACCACGGATTCTGAGCCCCATGACTCCCAGGCATTTTGTCCCAGGAGTAGGAGGGGCCTCTGAGTGGAAAAGGGCCAGCAGCGAGCTCAGCCTATGAAAGTGGCAGTAGTGGAGGACAAGGTACAAAGAGACTGCCCAGGAGGAGGGGTCAGAAAATACTGCCCTGGGGATCTATCTGTCCCCTCCTATCACCAAAGAATGAGCCAGCCAAGTGTCAGGCCTTAAGGGTGATGAGGGTGCCTACACAGGGGACAAGTCCAGCCTGGGGTGCTGGAACACATACGATATGGGGAGGTGTCACATGGAGGAAAAGGCAGCAACAGGGATGAGATTTCAGTTATATACAAAGAGATGGACCAAATGAGTGAATACACTAAGAATGATGGAAGCCAACTTCCTCACTATTGGAACACGGAGTTCCAAGTATAAAAGAGAACAAGCTGGAATGAACCCTGTGGTGTTAGGCTGCAAAGGAGATGATGTGAACTCATGGTTTTCGGTAGCTATGGGTAGACACAGAAACACACATGGATGCAATATGAGTACATATGTGTGTGTGTGTATTGTATACACTCCATCTACTTAGAGGCCTGGGAGCAGAAAATACTCCAGTAGTGATGATCACACTTAGTTCCCAGATCTGCTTTCTACGCAATCTTCTCCACGAAAGGAAGCAAGGGATCTTTGGAGAAAGAGCTGAATTTGGGCCTGGGTAGGGAAAAGACAAGATGAGCCGGGACCATTATATTGTTCCATAAATTAAGGAATTGCTCAAAAACTGATGAAGACATGTCAAAAGGGCCAAGAGTCGGCTTGGAGGAGCTCCCACCTGCCAGATCTGGGGAAATGTGAGCAATAAAATTAATGAAGTAATGGCTTATGACTAATGAAAATAAGAATCCATGACTCCATACCGATATAAATAAATAAATCAAACATTTTATGGGAAACAGAATATTTGCATAGTCTCAAAATACTTTCCCACTCAAGAAAACTATGAACTACACAGGGAAATTTGCTTGGTTATGGTGAAGTCTGGCAGACCCACCTTAGTCACGAGCTCAGAATTGTGTATCACGTGTCAGGATGTCACGAGAAGAACACAGCATCGCCTCTGTGATAAACTTGCCACATACACACCACCTCAAGCTAACCATTCAGAATCATCAGACAAACTGAAACTGAGAGATAGCTGAGAGATAGTCTAAGAATTATTGGCCTATCGTCTTGAAAATTTCCAATGTCATGAAAGTCAAGGAAAGACCTGACTTTGAGAAACTGCTAAGGTTCAAAGGGGCTTAAAGAGACATGACAACTGGGTCCATTATTGGAAACGTGAATGGGGCCCAGGGCTAAGTGGTAGTGATGTACCATTTTTAATGACAGCAGTGATGGCTCTATTGTAGCTGCGTAGGAGGTAGTTATGCACAGGTAGCTAGGTACGAAGTATGCTGTTTGAATGACATACCCATGTTGTCACAGTGATGGGGCATCGTGTTGAGAATTTACTCTCAAGTAGTTTATGAAAAAAAAAGTTCTTTGTACTGTATTTGCCATTTTTTCTGTAAGCTTGAGGTCGTTTCAAAATGAAAACCTAAAAAATAAAAAAGTCCTGATAGGGAAACCTGATATGGATAACAAAAGGTCATAGTAGCCAAAGGGGAACTGGGTTTGGGATTCTATCACGACAAAGAGGTCGATTAAAATTGATTACAATGACAAGTTCCCAAACTTGAATTTGAACTACATTGGATGGTACATCTTCATATCAATGAGGCATAGAGGAGATGAGGAAAGTTCTAAAGTGCCCAGCTTCCCCTCCCCAAAGTGTGTGTGGTGGTAATTGGTAATCAATGACGCTACAGCAATCATCTTGCTGCTGGTTCAAGGTGCATGTGCTTCCGCTACAAGGCACCCTGCCTATGCCCTTGACTTTCTCAGCTGATACCTGGGGAAGGCTTTGCTTCTTTGCCTCCCCCAGTGGGCTTCACCCAGGCCTGGCTGTGCCCAGGATGCTCGGCTCTCTGTGTCTCCCACCTGACACTGCCTGTCCCTCTCTGGAGAGCCTAGTGACCCTCAGCCTACTGGGGGGACACCGACAAAGACTTAGCAGGAAGAGCTCCTTCCTTCCAAAAGAATGAGCTGAAAATATGGCCCCCATTTGTCCAATATTAAATAAATGCCCTAGCAGCCATTGTTCAGCTGTATCTCAGACTTTGTCTAATCCCTTTATCCTTGCTATTTTGGGTCACCACAGGGGAGATAATGGGGAGATTCCATAACTGCTGGGATGGAATGGCTCTTCCCAGGCAGCCAGCCTCGTCAGCCTAACATGTTTGAAGAATAGAAGTTGGGCTGCTGCTTCTACGTGAAATACAGATGCGCACACACCAAAGTCACAAACACTCCTTCAATATCGGACCTAAGTGCTTCTTCAAATTACAGTCTTCTCTGCTGAACGGTTAATACAGCTCAGAACACATCAATGCCCTCTCCTACCGCAATTTAGGTCAGAGAGAAGGCAGATCCAGCAGAAAAAGGAAGGGGAAAACTGCCTAGTAGACCAGTTCAGGTGTCTTTATAGAATTCTTCAGGAGAGGCAAGAATGTCAACTATGCTTTTCTTTCAAATGCTGGCCTACCATGAGCCATGGCAATAGGCGGGTCAGCGAGATGGCTCAGATCACATAACATGGCCCTGGCACCCAGCTCCACGTGGCACCCTGACAAACCAAACACGAAACTGCCAGGTTCAATCTCTGCCACCCGCGCTGCCGGGAATCCAACTCTCATGTGAAATAAGAGTTGTTTAAAGTTGGGGAGATCAGCCCAAGGGTCCCTGCAAATTTTATAGTTTAGCCTTAAGAAATAGGTGCATGACACCATTCTTGCAAGGTGCTGCTCTGTTAAAGGACATGATGGTGATCAACCAAGTGACACACAGAAACGTTCAATGATCAACCCAAGCTCATATTTAGAGACTGGGTCGGTTAGGATGTTTCTGGTCATGAGCAGGAAAGAAAGGAAGGAAGGAAGGAAGGAAGGAAGGAAGGAAGGAAGGAAGGAAGGAAGGAAGGAAGGAAGGAAGGAAGGAAGGAAGGAAAAGAATAACTTTTAAAAAACAAGGACATTTAATTATGCCACAGAGCAAGAGGTACGAAGGTAAATGGTCCCAGAGGGAGTCAATTTGGCACCTCATATGTGTCAGGGCTCTGAGTTACTGTTCCTGACATTTTCCTCACTTTTCCTCATGGACACAAAATGGCCACCACAGCTCCAAATATCACATCCTATATTGAGCACCTATCATCGTCACTCACTGCACCAGGATGAAAATAGATAGGATTCCTAGCTTCTTGCATCTTATAGTCTATTGCTAGTCCAGAGACTGTCCTGGGATGCGTCCGTCTACAGTGATTCCAGTTCCTTTCAATTCTGTTTGCATAAAGCAGCTTTGTACACATCAGTCTGTACTCATCTATTTTAAAACTCGGAGATAGTTTAACAGCTAACATATCTTGAATTCCTTTTCTCCAGGAGTGTTGTTAAATAATTTAAAAATATTACACATAGAAAGCAACCAGCACAGCATCTGGAACATGGTGACTCTTCAAAAGAAGGAAGTTCCCATGTTCTTTTCTTGTTACTCGAGGCCCCTGGCCTCCACCACCAGGTGCCCCCCTTTCAGGAAAGAGGCTCTTTTTGTCATGTTCTTAACCAAACTGTCGCCAAGTGACAGAATGGACTACAGTTTTTAGAGAGCCTTCTCCCCACACCTTCCATTCCCCTACTTGGGGACCTGAGCTAATGTGTTCTTAGAGCATGTCTTGTACTACGAGGTCCTGGTCATGAAATCAACTCCAGATTAATTTTGTACAGAGGGAAAAGGTGTTTCACAGCTTTGGGAACTACTTTCTTAATCAGTTTAACATCTCAGAGATACTGAGACAAAAAGGTAGGTAGATGGCTGTCTATATAATAGGGAGTCAAGAAAGAAATTTTTCGTCGTTGATCAATTCCTGTATTTCAGTTACCCGGCCACATGTAGTCAAATTTCATCTTCCTAATCATCGAACAAAGGAGATATTATTTCTTTTGATTTTCACATGAAGAAACTTGGATTCAGAGAGATTCGAAGATTGACTTGAAGCTACACAGCTAGTGGCAAAGCCAAGATTAAACCCAGGTGTCTTGGGACCTGATCCTTTTTCTTTTTACCATCCCTGTTGCCTTTATCACAGGGGCAATGAGTGACAGACAAGGGCTCAGTGTAATGTATTCCTGTCACAGTTATTCAAGCCTCCAAGCCCCTGCTTCAGACCAGTGTGCAAAAGAGTTTCATCCATTCATTCAACAAACACACTTGCCATGTGCTAAGGACAGAAAATGTGTAGAGAATTCTAAAATCGGTAAAACATGGTAGAGTCCCAACCTTCAAGGACCTCACACCTTGGTAGGGGTCAGATTGTTGGGAGGTAAATGCATACACAGATCATTAGTTTTTAAAAAGTGGAAGTGGAAAGAGAAGCAAGCATATCTACTTTTGGAATTAAAATTACAGGGATTTTTTAAAAATTTTTTTTAATTTTTTTATTTTTAGTGAGCGAAGGCCCTTTCCAAGCAAAAGGTATTGTTGTGGAACGGTTGCATCTACATAAATAGCAACAGAGTTGGAAGGCAGAAAGAAGAAGTCATGATTTGATACCTCTTGTTGCTGTGCAGGAAAAACATTCCCTCCTGATTTTCATACCACTCTGCCAAGTGGGAAAATTCCCCTCCACATCCCTCTATCAAATCTAAATGCCAAATCTCCAGAGGGCAGGCATTGGAAGACCCGTGATGACCCAGCTCTGCTGCAATAGGTTACATGTGAGAGGAGAAGCCAAGTGGGAGGAAGAGGGAGATGAAGTGACAGACTGAGGTCAGCACTTCGCTGGTGTCATTTTGGGCAAGTCCTTGACACTCCTGTTGGAGTTTCCACTTCTCTGTGTGCTGGAAATAACTAGCTGTGCCCCCTTCACTCTGAAAATAAGCAGAGATCCGTAGGCTAAGGGCCTGGCAGAACTAAGCAATGAAACAGAATGGAATGGACCCTCCCCCCGCCCCTCATCTGCTTTGCTCCAAAGACCACATTTATCAAGAATTCTGCCATTAGAGCCGGGGAGGTTCCCGTTGCTACAAGGAGACTCCTCTCTTTGAGCTCTTTGGATCCTTCGATATGCTTGCTGCCCGACCGCCATATCCCATGACAACCCTGCGACCATCCCAGAGGTGGCCAATGTCCAGTGGGCATTACAGCTTTCTGGTTCCTTGACCTCAATTAAAATGCTTTTCATGGTCTTTGCTCTGTACCAACCCACTGTTATGGCCACATCTTGGGCTTGCCATCACTCCAAACAGGCCCACCTCTGACACTTGAAAACCAGAGATCTCTGACACAATGTCCCATCTTTCCAGCTCTTTCTCTATGCCCATTCTCTCACCTCATCATGAGCTCCAGAACTTGGACTTCTCCCTTCTCTCCCAGTTTGTCACCTTCCTCCTAGTGTCATTTTCTTCCCAAATAGGCCCATTTGGTGATGGTCACGCTCACGTCAATAACTGAAACAACGCTGCTTGTCTTTCCACTTCCAATCCCACTCGTGGGCCAGGCCGACCAAAGGTTCGCTTCGCTCCCACACCCCAATGGCTGTGTGCTACCAGAGAATTGCTCACAGACCTACCCCCCACATATAGGACTATAAGTTGCCAAGAGCCAGTCGTGGATACACCTCTCAGTGTTTAGCAATCCTATAATTTTCTAATCAACTCCATCTCCCATTTTCCTCAGCAACAAAGCCAAAATTTAAGCCCCTTCTGCCATCTTTCCTAATAGAGATGACCTTGCTGCTCATTTCACTGAAACAAACAAACAAAAAGAGGCAATCAGATGTAAACTTCCTCACTCAGTGGCCAACCCCCAAGCATTCTGACCTCCTCCCCATCTCTCTAGTCCCTTCCCTCCCATCCAAGATGAATCCACGTACGGTGCCCATTTCTTCCCTAACTTCCCTCAAACAGTTGGCCCCAGTATTTCCTGCGTTTATTTCTCTCTCCATTTACTTTTCCCTCTCAGTCTATTAACATACTTGTGTTTTCTGTCTTAAGAGCCTATTAACCTTTCATGCCCTCTAAATACTATTGTACCTTCCCATTATCTAGTTACCTATCTATCCATTTATCAATCATCTATCTGTCTTCATTATCATTACCACGTTTCTCTTAAGCATAGCCTACATTTAGGGTATTTCCTGTCTCACCTCACAATGCCCCTTAGCTCGCTGGATTTGTTTCCCTTCTTCTCTGTTCTAAAACAGCTCTCTCCAAGATCACATGTGGCACAGGAGTGGTTTTCAGTGGTCTCCTTTGCCTTTTCTGCTGTTTACTGTATTATCCACAACATCCTTCTTTAAATGTGCTCCCATTTCCGTTGCTGACACTCCCCACTACCTCCTAAACCTCTCCCTTCTTCTCTTCTTGCTCCTCAGCCCTGACACAAACTTCTCTTTCTCTGCTCATTTCTTGAATGTTGGTATTTCCCAAGACTCAGCTCTCTTAGCATTCTCTCCCGTGAGTAACTTAACCATGCCAAGACTTAAACCACCACCACCTGCTAATGACTCTAAATGACAGTCCCCATCCAGACTCCTCTCCTGGGGTCCATAAGAGCCAGCTTCCTGCTGGACAGCCACACCTAGACCTCTCACGAGCATCTCAGAAACTCCTCTCACCATCCAATCCCTCCCAAGTACTATCTTTCCCGATCTCCTTCTCTTTGAGAATAGAACCACCAACCACAGTTGGCCCAAGTGAGAAAAGCAAAAGCCATGCGGAATGCTCCCTTTTTCTCTCACACTCACATGTAACTGAAAAGTAAGTCTAGTTGATCTCACTTCCCCCAGCTCTCTCAAGTCAACTGCCCCCTTTCCGTCACTATTTGCACACAACTGGTCTCAGCCTTCCTTGCCTGGAATTTTGAAAATGCACGTACCTGGTCTTCCTGCCTCCAGCCTAACTCCCCTATAATGTATTCTCTGTATAACACCAGAGTCAGCCTTCTAACATTAAAAAATGATCATTTCATCCCCACGTGCTTGAAGTTCTTCATTGGCTTCTTACTGATGATACAGTAAAATGTTCCCTTCTTTTCATGGCATATAAGGCTTTTTGTGATCTTGGCCCTTTCATTCCTGTCCAGCCTCATCTCTCATCATGGCCCCTCTTGCACATGATACTTCAGGCATCGATAATTACTCACCATCCCAGAATAGCCTGTGCTCTGACTCCCTTGGTGCCTCAACACTTGGCTTTGCATCTTTCTGAAAGGGCTTATCTCCAATCCCTGTCTCCCCCTGCCCCTTGTCTGTCTCGAGAGTCTCAGCTGAAGCATCTCATCTCCTGAGAAGACTCCCAAAACCACACTGGAATATTCTGGTGCTCCATCACATTGTATTAGGGGTGTTTATCTGCCCCTTTCTTTTCTCCAAGGGAGGAAGCACTCTCTCTCACCTTTCTAAGAGCTTAGACGTAGGTACAGTGAGCTCATAAAATTGTGTTGAGTGAATACATGAATAAATGAAATAAAAGAAGAAACAGCACTCCCAGTCTTTAATCTTATGTATACACAACAACAAACAAATGTGCCAGTAGAAGAAAAGAAAGGGGGTGACATCAATAAATGTAGCCAGGTCCAAATATGAAGGGTTTTAGCTAGAAAAGTCACCTTGCAAATTGGATCCTATGACTAATATGGGATGTCCGTAAGGAGAAGGCTGTTTGCACTGCACGCATTCACATGGTATAAAGTATGGGACCGCCAATAACAACTCATCCGCTAAATCCACGGTGCGTGCACTGTGTGCTAAGCCCCCTTGAGCCTCCACCCCCATTTTCCCACCATCCCAGGAATGAAGGCCATGCCCTTGAGCATCTGGCCATTGAACTGTGGCTCCTGGAGCAGATAGGTCTGCACCCCAGAGAGCAGGTGAGCGCCCTGTTCCTTGAGCTGTTGCTTCTGCAGACCCTTTCCACTATGACTTTGAATTTCCTGAAACTGATTCTTCCTGTTGCTCTTGGCACAAATCAGCAGCTGCCTCAGTCCAGTGGAGATGGGAGGTGGGGCCGGGGTGGCCAGTTCACCCTCCTGCCCACAGCTTCTTGGGTGTTTGACTAGGTAAGAAGCCAGGCCTGGGCTGGGAGGAGAGGAGTGCACAGAGGAAGGCAGCCAGGAAGGGGTGCTCCCTGATTCTAGTCTGCTTTTCCAGCTTCTAGGTTACTTTGCTTTCTTCAGGCCTCCAGACAAACAAGGCTACTGGGAACAAAGCCAGGTTGAAGAGGGTAGTTAGAGAGAAATGGCTTCAAGAAAAGAGAAAGAATTTTATCATGTCCTCACCTATAGAGCAAGGACTCCTGAAATGTTTTACACTATTGACTAGAATTTGGGGCGGGCTTGCAGTCAGGGAACACTACGTTGGATGACTTCATTGCTAGGACCCTCCCACTACCTACCTCCCAATTCTTCACTCCCCTTCTCCTCCCACTCCACTCCCCACCCCCATATACATCAAACAATCCTAGAGTTCAAAAATATATCAATCAGCCTGCCTCCACTCCCTTCCCAAGTCATTGTCAAACCATTATTTGAAAACGACCAAAGGCAAGTTCTACCCTTTTGGTGAATTCTCTTTCAAATGACCAAAAAACTGAAACTAGGTTTTTCATAGTTCCCCAAACTCAGTAGTACACGTTTATGTGCCATGCAAACTAGTCAAGACTCCAAAAATATCAGGCTGGGACTAAGAAAATATATCTATTTCCTGCTATCTCAGGCAAATATTACCATGTGTTGCTGGTATGTAGGCCAAATAGTAGTGGATTTTATTATGACCTCTGAAGACTTTGTTTAACAAAGCATAAGCCTAAAAGCTAGTTTATTGACTACTTAGGCTATATTAGGCACTACAGTAGGCATTTACATGAGTTGTGTCAATTAACAGAGCCTCCCCTTTATAAGGAAACCAAGGGAAGGAAGAAAAATTGCCCACCCTGCCTCTGACCCTTCCAACCATCCAAACATGCAACAGGGAAGGGGAGCACGAACCTCCTTGATCTTGTCCCCAAGCTGCCTTGGGTGTTCTCTGCTTCATCCTACATTGGGCATCCTCTCAATCATCACCAGGGTCTGAACTCTTCCAAAGCATCTTACCTCTGGCCCTCTTTCATCACCTCCCAGAATCTGACCTCCAACTCTTCTTGACAGGCTTCTGACTGGCTTTCTCCTTGAGCTCTTTCCACCCAGGCCCCTTAAAACCAACCCCTCATTCAGGCAGAAGGACTGATGTGGCCATCACAACAAAGGGCTCCTGGGAAGAATTTCAACATGTCAGGAATGTCACTGTTACCTCCCTGCAGCCAGCATCACACACACACACACGCATGGTGCCATGTGGGGGAAGGAAGGACAGAAAGGAAACTTCCAGATGGACAGAGACACATCGCAGCGTTCAAGCAAAGCCACCAAGAGACCTGTGTATGTCGGTTGCATTAATCCTGAGTTTGGTCCTTCTTCAAAAGCAATCCTTCAAAGAGTGGCTAATGCCCTGGCAAGGAAGACGACCCGTGCTGCGGATTTGCTGGGAGCGTGAGCTCATCAGGACCTCCTTGCTCACTGCCACGAGATGAACTTGTACAGAAAGCACTTAGGGGGAAGAGGGACCGAATCAGAAACTCACAGCCATCCCACTGGGTTGAACAGATCTCCCTCCTGCTGTTGAGACGGTAGATCCCAGGAAAGATGGTCTCAGCTGATTTGGCTGCAGCTTCCCTCTGAGCTTGCTTTCAGATTCTGGTTCTTTCCCCATCATCCCTGTTCTCTCTCTTCCTCATTCTCCAGGCTGTCCTGCCTCTCCCTTTCTCATTCACTAGCTCTTGTCCTGCCAAGCAGACAATGGGTTTAAACGCTCCCCAGGACTGGAGAGGCCAGGTCACAGAGATGCAGGTGCTCACAGGGAGAGTGTGGGCTGGAATCTAGAATGATCTGTCACCATTCCAAGAGTTTGTTTGGATGGGGAGTGATCACAGAATTCACCAAAAGTCTTCAGGTGAAAATTCTATAAATCTAGAAACTGTGAAACTCCATGGAAATTTAATTAAATGAGTTAATATATGTAGAGTGCTTGGGACAATGCCTGACACACAGTTAGCTATATAAACCCTTTGAAATGAGTAAAAGTTTGAGGAAATATATATTTCAACATCACAGTAGTCTAATATATTCCAGAATCCTTGCAAAAGGTTATCTGACCTTGCATCTGCGTTCTGAGTCACTACTCTCTCTGCACCAGTCCTACGTTTTTCTCTCTCCTTCATTTCAGTTCTTTCTTTCTCCTCTCTCTCCATAAGAATCTGTGCGTTTGCCTACATGACTAAAGGTCCCTATATTTTTTATTCTCACCATCAAGCTTTATTCTCAAATCCAGTAAAAACCCTTGATTTCCCTTAATCTTGTGTTGGTGTGGCTAATATGGTGTCTCTCTCTTATCACTTTGGCAGTGGCTTCGTAATAATCACCACTCACTGCTTGAAAATGAAGCTGTAATTATAGGAATGCACTGAAAAACCCATGTAAAATAAGCTTTCCTCTCTCAGAATCACCGGCAAAGGTTGTGGTTGCCTTTTCAGCCAAGATCGTCTCTGGACAAGTGATGGAAAAGGGTCACAGTTGTAGAGGAAGGCAAGCTCTCAGTGGCCGACACTTCACCACTGGCCCTAAGTGTGCCCACTGCTGCTGTATGCTGTCAACGAAAATGCAGAATTCCTCACGCCAAAGCAAGTCATTTTAGTGTCCTTCAGAATCACGACTCAAAGAGGATAGAGTGAAAAGAAGTAAGAATGCTTTCCGCTTTTTAATGCTTCGGGGCAAGGGAGGACGTGGCTAAGAAAGCAGGAAACTTCCTTCACCCAAACATGCATGGGACCCCTGCTGGGAGCAGACCTCCCAGCTTTGCTAATTGCTCAAGGAGGCCGCCTGGACCTGGCTGTGCTGAGTTACAGACCAGATTCTGCCCAAGGCCTTCCTGTTCGCCAGGAGAAGGCAGTGACAGACGCCACTCTCCTGAGATGTGATGAAAGATATGAGTCAGAAGAAGTGGGAGGGAAATTGGCTCTGGGTTTGGGGACCCAGTGTGCCAGCAGCTGGATGGGACTGAAGGAAGAGGAGGGGGACCCCAAGGGAAAAAATATCACTGTCTCCAGCTGCCTTCTTTCTAAGCCACTCAGATATTTCAGAAATCTCCCAGATACAGAGTGGTCAAGTCTGGGAACCAAAGAGCCATCACTAGGTATGTACTCAGGGCTTACTCTGGGTCTCTGGGTCTCGTGCTGTTCTGGATACTGGGCTGACATACGGGCCGGGGCAGGTTGGATGGGGATGATGCAGCAAGGGTGATCGGTAAGCTGGTGTTGACGCCATATAATGTCCGAGGGAGAGGAGGGTACTTAGGAACCGCCGATTCGCAGATAAGATGAGCGAGACTCAGGGAGGACAAGGGTTTGTCTGAGACACACGGCTCCCCTGGTTCGCTGGCAAGACTTCGCTTTGTTTGGCCCCCAGGACAATGTGTGAGAACAGGGCAGAAGACCCGGTGCATGAACCCTAGAGAGACCAGCTCCAGAGTGGGGACACTGACTTCACTGCGGGTCTCCCCCACTTTGTCACCTGTGGGCCACGTGGTGGACACACAGGGGACCACTGTGACCATATCCTCCATCGACCTTTTGACTTGTTCCAAGTCAGAATCCAGGCTCTGTGATTAATAAGCCCCCCTATTCCTAAGAATATCAAAGAAATCCAAGGGGCTGTTCAGATGCATATCTGTGATGGACAGTTTTTCAGTCAAATACCATGAGGCTTGCGAATCTTTGGGCTGTTTTTCATTGAAAGGGATCCACAGCTGATGTAAACTCTGTACTATCTATGACCCATCCAACAACGGAATATTATTCAGCACTAAAAAGACACTAGCTAACAAGCCATGAAAAGACCTGGAGGAACTTAAATGCATATTAGTAAGTGAAAGAAGCCCATCTGAAAAGAATGCATGTGATATGATTTCAACTATATGACATTCTGGAAAAGGCAAAATTATGGAGACAGTAATTTGCCAGGGGATAAGGATGAATAGATGGAACACAAAAGATTTTTAGGGCAGTGAAACTACTCCATATGACACTGTGATGTTATTACACACTTGTCCAAAGCCACACAATATACAACACAGAGCGTGAACCCTAATGTATGTACAATATTACTTTCCATGACAATGACGTGTCAATGCAGGTTCATCAGCTACAACAAATGTACCGCTCTGGTGGGGGGACATTGATAATGGGGGGGGCCTGTGCATATGTGGGGGCAGGGGGTATATAGGAACCCCCTCTATCTTCCTCTCAGTTATGCTGTGAACCTAAAACTGCTCTAAAAAGATAAAGTCTTAAAAAAAAATAGCACGGCAACAGAAATCCAATTCAATTTAACCAACATTTAATTGCCTTGCTAATTTCACCAAAATAATTTTTTTTTTCTCTCTAACACTGGCCAGTTTCACTTTTCATGATTTTCTGCTTTCTGTTTTATTTTATAGGAATACACAGAAAAATAGCAAGTGGCCCCTGATTCTAGGATTGTATTCTCAAATTATGGTGCCCACATTTCCACAGGCACCATCACGGGTGGTGGTGGTGGTGGGTGGGGGTATTCTTGTTAAACATGCACATTCCTGGCCCTACCCCCAGCCCACTACTTTAGACCCTCTAAGAGCAGAGCCAGAGATACTCACTACAGTTTGATAAAAACTGCCTCCTCGGTGCCTGGAGCAGAAAAAGCCTCCGGGAAGGACACCAGCAGGAACGCTGTGCCCTCAAAGTTTATCATCTAAGATTGATGAGAATTGACACACAGAGGACCATAGCCAACAGGTGACCAGCAAGGACCATGGAGTTGACACGTCCCCTTTCAGAACAACCATCAGACCTGAGAATCCACGTTCACTATGGCTTTCCCCTCCTGGGCCATGAGCTCCTGGATGAGAGGAATGTCAGATTCATCCAGGATCATCTCCCAGTATCCGGCCCAGGGTATATGCTCAATAAATTTGTGCCGGACGGATGAAGTAGGCTTGTCCCAGAAAGATGCAAGTAGAGACAGAGCAAAGATTTCCCAGACCTTGCCCAATTATTTATGCATCCCCTCCTTTAAAATGTGCAGCTTTCCCTGGAGGACATACACTGAACACCCCAGGCTATGGAGCTGCAGAGTGAAACTAAAATGGAGCTTGGACACTGCTCGCTGGCTTCTAAGGAGGAAGCGACCCCAGGGAACTTTTTTACCTTCTGCAAACCAGGAACATTCTATCTCCAGAAATCACAGCTCTAGGGAGCCCTGCCTGCTTGCTCAGGGTGGTGCTGCTACGATTGCTCAGGGTCCAGGACACCAAACTAAGAAACTAAACAGACACGAAGGTCTTCGAGGGGGAAGAAGGCAGAAAATGTACCTGGTGGGGACTGACCCCAGCAAGGCGGCGAGACTGGCCTCCCAGGTCCTTGTGGCATAAGTGAAAGGGTGTGTGGGGCCTGCGGACATCTGCTGCTCCCCAACATTTGCCCAGGATGTTTCAGGGTGCCCTGCGAGCCATCCTTTCAAATGAATTTCTTTCACTTTTTTCTACTCTTCTAAGTTGAAAATGGTCCTGGAACTGTTATAACCGTGATTCATGCTAGGATATACATTACTTACTGCATTAGTTTGCCAAGCCTGCCATAACCACAGTACCACAGATTGGGGGGCTTAAACAACAGAAATTTATCAGCTTATAGTTCTGGAGGCTGGAAGTTCAAGATCAAGGTGTCAGCAGGGTTGCTTCCATCTGAGGCTCTGAAGGAGAACGTGTTCCAGCCCCCTCTCCTTGGCTTGTACAGGGCCCTCTCTCCCTGTGTGTCTTCACATCGTCTTCTCCCTATGAGTGTATGTGTGTCTAAATGTCCCCTTTATATAAAGACACCAGTCAGATTGGATGAGAGCACATCCAAGTGACCTCCTTTTAACTTGATTACCTCTGCAAAGACTCCATCTCCAAGCAAGGTCACCTTCTGAAATATTGGGGGTTAGGACTTCAGCATGTGAATTTGGGGGGACATAATTCAATCCATAAACACCCAATCTCCTTCCTTTGGGACAGAAGCAAGACAGGGAGAGACTTGAGGAGAAAGAGATCCTGAAGGTCAGAAAAGACCATGAATGAAGAGCCCAGCATCCCCGGGGGGACGTGGACGTGGGGAGGACTAGGATGCTGCTTCCAGTCGGTTGTGGAGCCATGTGGTCCTTGAACGGTCTTCATTTTGTGATTGCACTTGGAGACGCCTCTTTTTCCTGTGCATTGACCCTCAGACGACATGAGCGAGCTGGTCCTCTGCCTCTGCAGAAAGTGGACACGCAGAATTCAGAGGTCTGTTCCCTACCTCCATTTCTCAAAGTCTTCAGTCCCCCTAATAACCTGCCGCCATATTGAACTAAGCTGCCACTCAGTGCTGCGCGTGCTCCTGCGTTACCTTGAAAATATTTGCCAGTTGTGACAAGGGAAGGTATCCTGTCACCTTCATACATTTTAAAGTTCTTTCGGCATTAGGCCAACCTGGGATCTAATACTTGTTGCGTCACTTACCACCTGTATGGCCTTGAGCAAATTACTTAACGTTGGTGTGCCTCAGTTTCCTCATCTTGCTGTGGAGATAATGGTAAGTCTCGGTGTTATTATAGTGATTAAGCAGGAGAGCATATGTAAAGCATGTACATGACTAATAAATGCTGGGCACTGTCTACCGCTGTATATATGCATGAGGCCTACTGCTTTATGCGTGTGCAACAAACAGCAAATGCTTTCTAGCACCTGTTGTGTGATACGTGTAGAGATACTAAGTGCTGTGGGGTAGTGGGCGCAGACCTAGAATCAGCCCCCATACAGCTCGCCCCTCTCCAGGGAAGCCAGGCTCCATCCCCCATCTCTGCACCCCATACACTTCCATTCAACCCCAAACGTCCTATTCTGGACATACCAGTTCCTTGGGTCACTTTAAGGGGACATCCTCTAATAAAGGTTGGCAGGGGGAAGTCATGCCTCAGAACAGAGTTCTGGGGGGATCCTGATTCCGATTCCCCCAGATAATCCCTAGCTCCATACATTCAGCAAGCAAAGCCAGGCTCTCTGCCCCCGTCTGTGGTTGCTTCTAAAACCCAGCACCCAGGCTAAAGAGTTAATGGAACCTCATTGCAGAGGGATTTCTCCATAATCTGTACACATGTCCCCGCGATCAGGACTGTGGGAGGTGATTCTATTCCATGGCAGTGGCTCAGGCCCTGGGCCCACAGCCCAGCGAACATCCACAGCCTTCTAGTTCAAATCAATTTCAAATTTAATTAAGAACAACCGAGGAGAAGGTCTCTGCAGGGCCATCACCCTGGAGTGTGGAGAGGGCCAAGGAGATAAGAATCTCATCACGAAACAGAAAGTTGGATGAGTCCCCACCACCGTCACCTGTGAAAACAAGCCAGTGATAACCACCAGGGTACAGAGGCACAAGGCGTTTGGGCTTAGGAGGAGCCAGAGCTGCGCCTGTGGATGGGGGAGCGAGGGAAGTTATGAAAAGCACCCCCAGAACAGTCTCAAAGAGAGCCACATCCCCGCTGTCCCCACTGGCAGCAGAAGGCCTCCCCCTCCCTCCCACCCCGCCCCGTGCCTCTCGGTCTCCCTCTCACCTTTCCCAGCCAAAAGGCCAGGCACCAACTCCTCCCTTAAACTGGTGTGAGTTAATAACCAGCTTCTGAGAAGGTCTCAGACAAGAAGACAGAGAACAGAAAGGGAAGAGAGGAAGAAAGCAGCACAGCCCCCGGCAAGTCTCTGGAGTTGGAGGCCTGGCAGGGGAGAGTGTGGAGAAAGATGAGGGCCTTGGCTGATTAGCCAGATGATGCCGGGTATTTCAAGTGTGGTTCACTGGCTCCCAGGATCAGGATAGCCCCCAATCTGAGCTGCTTCTGATCCATGCAGATCCCTAGGACAAGACTGTCTAAGGGGGCCAGAAAATCTGCATTTTAAGGTATCTTACAGGACATTTTTTGACCACACATTTTAGAAGCCTGGGATAGTCTAGACCAGGAATTGGCAAACTACAGCCCAAGGGCCAAATCCGGCCCACCGTCTGTTTTTATAAATAAAGATTTATTGGAACACAGCCACGCCCACTTATTTACATATTGTCTATGGCTGCTTTTGCAGTACAATGGCGGAGCTGAGCAATTGTGACAGAGATCCTGTGACCCTCAAAACCTGACCCTTTACAGAAAATGTTTGCCTACCCCCTGGTCTAGAAGAGTGACCTTCAACCTCAGCAGTATGTTAGAATCACCTGGGGAGCTTGAAAATTTACTAGTGTGGGCCCCCCTCAACTCAGTTAAGTCAGAGTGGGGGTAGGCGTAGGCTTAGGCATGGATAGATTTTTTTTTTTAAGCTCCTGAGGTCTAGACAAAGTTTGGAGAAACCCTGTGCAGTTATAAAGCTGGCAATGATTCAGAATTGTCTGCTGCCCCTTCCTCTGATGGTAAGCAACTTCCACGTTTGGTAAACAAATATTTATGGAGGACCTTCTAGTGTGAATGAGACACTAGCGCTAACAGGTGTTTCACCCATAACTGTCGTGACAGCCATACCTATCACGGGTGCATGGTCAGCTTTGTAATCAGGGAAACTCGGCCTGCTGTTTTCCCCCTTGGATGCCGAAGTCCTGCTCCCTCCTTGGGGACACAGCCTTCAGCTTGCTGCAGTGGCTTCCCAGGGCTGGCTGGCCCACAGACTGGTTGCGTCAGAATCACTTGGGGGAGCCTATTAGAAATCCGGTCTCCAGATCCCATCCCCAAACACAAACCCAACTCTCCTGAGCTGGGGCCTGGGGTTTGTTATGTTACTGAGCTCCCTGGTGGTCCTCACGGCATCCAGACGTAGGAACCCCCGGTACAGGGCTCTCTCTGAGGCTTAGCTGGAGAAAACTTTATTTCGAGCGTGTTGAAGGTTTTCTCCTTCCTAAGGCCAGCCAGGCCCAAAGGAGTCATTTTTCTTGCTCGCGATTTGAATTTGCAAAGTGGCTGGTCCTAGGCCGTGTCTTAGGCGGCAGGAAGGAGAAATCAGACACAGATGCCATGATCGCTGCTCAAGTTGGGGTGCATGTGTGTATGTGTGTGAATGTATGCACGTGTATTATGTGAGTGTGAACGTGTGTGTGTGACCGTGAGTGTATGCATGTGAGTGTGAACACGGTGTGCATACGTGTGGGCATGTTCGTGAATGTGAATGCATGTGCGTGTGTGTGTGTGTTTCACCACTTTAGGAGACACACTGCTGTCCCCTGAGGAAGAGCTGAGACTCTGCAGGTGGTCAGCCAAGCAGGGCTGGGCCACGGTGAGGAGAGTGAAGATGCCCAGTGAGCTTGTTTTCAGGCTCACATGCCTCAGCCGGGCCTGATCCTGCTGCCAGCCTTCGAATGCCCTCCACTACTTGCTGCCCTGGGAACTCAGGCAGGTGCTGCCACTTTTCTAAGCCTCAGTTTCCTCATCTAAAAACTTGGGACAATAAACATGCCTCTGTGATAGAGTATGGCGAGGAAAACCAAAAAAAGAAAAGATAACACCTTTAAATGCACAGTGCAGTGCGTTGCTCATTTGTTTGCCGTCTCATGAAATGTTTAGCGAGAACTTACTCTGGACAGGAAATAAAGCATTGAACAAAATTAAAAACCCTCCTGGTCTCATGGAATGTCCATTCTAATGGGGATGGGGAGGAGAACAAAAATAAACAACCAAGCAGACATATAATACTTTCAGATGGCAATAAAAGCTATAAAGAATAGTAAGCGGGGCCAGACGTCGCACTACTATGGGACATGAATATTGGTCATAATTTAAAAAACCATGCAGTCAATGGAGTGCCTTCCCATGTGGATGGTTTCGCTACTTCACTCCAGATTCCCTAACTTCCCAGGACTCAAATATAGTTATTTGTGGTTAAAAATTGAGCTTTCTATCAAGGCAGTTATGCAAAGCAAAACAAAATACATACATATATGTATAAAACAAGCAAGCAAACAAACAAACCCCACACTTTTGCCAGAGGTTTGCTTTTTCTGGCTTCTTTGCTAAGAGAGAATATTTATCCACATGCACAGCGAGAAGGTGGGGTCTGGGGAACGCAGCCGAAGCAAGACCCTTTTCCCCGAGGTCGCCAGCTGTCAGCCATCGGGATGGCAGGGACCTGGAGCCTGCCCCTGCACAACCCAAACTCTCATTTTAGGATGAAATTCTAGATGCATAAAAGACAGAGAAACCAAGATTGTGGCAGCTTTAGCCAACCACGCTCCCAGGGGGAGTTTTGTAATGGAGGAAGATTTTGAAATAACTCTCTTCCAGACATGAGAAATAAATCTCAGTTTCTGGTCAGAGGCTCAGACTAACTGGCTCTTGGAGTCACTCAGAAGAGAAATGCACCATCTCTCCCCTGCCGTGTCCTATCCCCACCCTGTGCCATTAGGGGCATGACAGTCTCTGTTCCATCCACCTGGCTTTCAAAGGACTTTCAAAGAATCAAAGAGTAAAACACTTTATGTTGACTATAGTTTCTCAGTCATCATTCAGGTTGTTTCATGCAAGCTACAGCCCTCGTGCTTTACGTTACTACTCATCCCCTTACCACACACACACACACACACACACACACACACACAGTCCACATCCAATGAGACAATGTCGAGAAGAGTTCCTTAAAAACTGCTGGACATATACAAAATGGAGCTGTTGTCATTATTCTGCATCAAATCAATGGGAGTCTCTCCCCAAGGCCGCACAGACACACACCCCAGGGCATCCCTCCAGTTGAGAATACTCAGAGGGCCATATGTATTTATCACCAGTTATAAGGAAAGGACAGCGAAAGATGAGAAGCAATGATATGAGATTCTGCCCAGACCAACTGCACTCTAAAGACATTCTGGAGTCTTCTGTTGATGGCCACCACACTCCCTCCTCAGAGCTCACGAGCCAAGAGGAAACAGACCAGAGAGAGAAGTTATCTCCCACTGATGCAGAAGAGCACTGAGTATATTATATTTAATGAGCTCTCACTCTGTCCCCAGACGACAGTATATACCAAAAAGTGCCATAGCAAAGAAGCCATGTTCCCTTTTTTCTAGGTATTGCAGAATCCTTGAAGACAACAGATATATTTTTAAATGACAATAACATCCAACTTCCTTTCTGCGACCACTAATACCTTATGTGATCTGGTTCCTACCTACTGTTCTGAACATATGCCCTACTTCTGCCTCATTTACTCCATTCCAGCCACACTGGCCTTTTGGCTATTTCTTGAACATTTTAACAATGTTCCAGCTTCAGGAACTTGGCATTTTCTGTTCAATCTCTCTTCAGAATGTTCTTTCTGCAGACGGGCCACTGGCTTGCTCCCAGACTTCATTCAGTCACTGCTCTTTTGTAACCCTCCAGGGAGGCTCTCCTGTTCTACCTGAGACAGCCCACGGTTTCTTTATCTTTCTTACCCTACTTTATTTTTTTTCTCTCCAGCACATATCACTGCCTGACATGAATGGTATGGAATTTGTTTATTGTCTGTCTACTTCACTAGAAATAAATCTCATGAGATCACCGACTTTGTTTCTTTGGTTCTCTGCTACATGCTTAATGCCTAACATATAATAAGTACACAATAGGTATTTATTGACTAAGTGAATAGATAAATGCTATAGTAAAATCAGAGCACAACATAATCTACCCAAACCACTCCCAGGCTGTTGTAGGGATATCCCACGTGAAGCACCCCCTCTTTCCTGGAACGTTTCCGCTAAGCACAGTTGTAAGAATCAAACCGTGTTTCCCTGATGACATTTATTATAAGAATCGGAGATGCATTTCTCTGGAAAAAGATGTGTACACCAGTGTACTATGAAATCTCAAAAAACTGTTTCGAATCCTATTAAAATACAACATGGTGGTTTTCTAAAATATTGGCTGCAGAGTTGCCGAAAACTCATATGTAAATGCTGAAGCAATAAGGCAAAGCACGTGCGAGTAAGGCGCACATGAGTCTGTGTGTTTGAGCTGCTGGCTTGCTCAGAGCTCATTTCACTCCACATGATGCCACCAGGGACTCTCCGGGGGACTCTCCGTGGGGACTCTCTGTGGGCTGGTGGAACAGACATCAGATGAGAGTCAGAGGACCTAATGTCTGTCTCAGCCCAACTCTGCCTCCGCAGCTGCAGGACGCGGGTCAAGGGTGCACGAATAACCACAATGACAGCAGCCATATTAATAATAGCTCACGCTCTGGAGGACTTATCGCAGGTCTGCAAGGTGCTAACAGCTCATATTCAAGATCTCAGTTAATTCCCCAAACCTACCTTTCAGGCAGGTTATGTAATTTCTCTGAGGTTGCACAGCTCTGGGATTCAAACCCACGGTTGTCTGACCCTCAAAACCCAAAAGACTCTACCTACCTTTTCCTTGTCTATGTAATGGCCCTAATTTTCCTGCTGTGTGCCCCTCACAGGGCTACTGTGAGGGACAAATGTCATGTGCTATGTGAACGTGCCTCACAAATGGTAAACATGTTCTTGTTGTCCCTTTACTCAAACCCACCCGACGGGCCTCTCCTGGGCCAGACTGCTCTGTGCTGTGGAATCACATGGCACATGTGACCAGACAGCAAAGGCAGTGACCTGTGGGGCATGCTGCTTGCAGGAAACACAGACAATGCAGAGAGAGAGAGAGAGAGAGAGAGAGAGAGAGAGAGAGAGAGAAGTTTGGTGGCACCAGGAACGATGAGGGTAAGACAAATGGTGAGCTGGTGAGATGCCATCCTGGACAGAGTTGACGGGGTCGACCTCTCTAGAGACAGAGCATTTGACTAGACCCCTAAACGGAGACAGGGGCGGGGCCTGGGGCTTTCTGGGGCAGAGCATTCCTGACAATGGGAACAGCATATGCGAATGGTGGGCAGATACACAGGCAGGGAAGAGGAAGGAGGCTGGATCGCCATGGATGAAGAGGAAGGTGGGAGTGAGGTTGGGAGGCAGTGAGGGGCAAGACCCCACCAACCGAGGAAAGACTTGGAAGTAGCAGGGTAATGGCGTCTGCTGAGCGACACCGGAAGGAAATCATTCAGACTGATCACTAAGTTGTCGTATTGCTCTGTAACTAGAATCACTCCTGGCAGCTCCCCAGTTCCATGAATCCAGCAGAAACAATTCAAATAACCTCACTGTGGCTCTACCCTGGCCTTCAACTTCTCCAGTGATTGCTTTGGGTTTTGTTTTGTTTTCCTAATCTGCAGACTAACTGCTGGGCACAGAGATCAGGGAACAGGGAAGTTTGTTGAGGTGCCACCACCTCCCACCTGGTTATCCCCTTCTTCCCTGCTTATTTGCATGAGATAACAGCAGAAAGTAGTTCATTGCAATTGAAAAGCAGAAACCAGGAGATGGAGTCCCAGCCAAGATGGTGGAGCAGGTAAACACTGCGTTTACCTTCTCTCACAACCACATCAAAATTACAACTAAACTACAAAACAAGCATCATTGAAAATCACCTGAAATATTGCTGAACCAAAGCTCTACAACAAAGGACATAGAGAAGGAAGCCACCTTGACACTGGTAGGAGGGCCGGAGACGCAGAACCAGCTGATCCCACACCCATGTGTGACCATTAAAAACTGAGAGGGATATTCAGCTACGAGGTCTCCCCTGAAGAAGCAGGGGTCTCAGCGCCACACCAGGCTCCCCAGCCCAGGATTGCAGTGCCAGGGAGAGAAGTTCCCAAAATGTCTGATTGTGAAAACAAGCAGAGATTGTGGCTCAGTGAGATGGAGGCAGCTGGAAAACCAGGTGTTCCTCTTAAAAAAACCGCGCAAGGACTTACTTGCTGATGGACTCATTCGCTCTGAGCTCCAGCACAGGGGCAGCGGCTCAAAAGGCGAAAAGGACTTACGGGGAGGAACTGAGTTGTCCAGCTGCAGGGCCAAGGCTGGAGGAGCAGCTTTCTCCGGGACGGAGGAGCTGGCGGAGGCCATTTTTTTTGTTGAGCCCTCCCCCTCCCTGCGTGCATACGCACGCACGCATACACGCATGCACGCAAGCAGACCCCATACCTCTCCATCCAGCTGATTAATGCCGTTCATTTGCCACACCGTGGTGATTCTGGGACCCCGCCCTAACCAACTTTCAGCATATCCAAGCCACTTTCAGTAACTTTTTTATACAAACCACCTGCCTTGGCTCACGAGGCAGACTTTCCTAGGGTCTCTCAATGGTTCACAGAACCCAGACAAGCAGCATCTGGCTGGAGCATGTCCTCTACCTCTGGCTGAGCAGCCCTAAGCCCGGCACTAGCAAAGCTGGCCTTGGTTTCTGACTTGGCCTCTCGAGGTGCTTCCAAGTATGGCGCAGGTGGCAGCCATCTGTGGATTGCTTGGTGGCTCTGGTCGGGTGGCCTCAGGTGGGGCATGGTCTGTGGGTGAACTTGACCTGCAGTGGGCCCCCTCCCAGGTGGCCCTAAGGCTGGCGCAGCCAGTGGCCAGCTTCCAAATGAGCTAGAGCATCACCCAGCTGCTTCCAAGGAAGACACACCCAAGGGGCAGATTGGGCAGACACCAGAGTCCTGCTGAGGCACATCCTGCTCTGTAGGGTCAGCCCCTAACCCACAGCTCTTCCACTATAGTTACAGCCAGTGCTCACAACCAGTAAGCCCAAGGCTCAATCCCTCCTGCTGATGTGCAAACAGCAACTAAGGCTCAACTACAAGAAGAGGGCACATGCCACACACACACCACACAAGGGACACACCTAGAGCACCTGGCTCAGGTGACCAGGGAGCCCCACAGGACACCTACTACATGAGGCCACTCTACTCAGACCGGGAGACACAGCAGCCCTGCCTAATATTAGAAACAAACACAGGGAGGCAGCCAACATGGGGAGACAAAGAAAACATGTCCCAAATAAAAGAACACAGAAAAGCTCCAGAAAGAACTAAACAAAATGGAGAGAAGTAATCTACTAGACTCAGAGTTCCAAACACTGGTTATTAGGATGCTCAGTGATCTCATGGAGAACTTCAACAAAGAGATAGGCAACATAAAAATGGAGATAGAAAACATAAAGAGAATCAGTGAGAAAGAAAGAATACAATAACAGAAGTGAAGAATACATTACAAGGAATCAACAGATTAGATGAAGCAGAGATCGAATCAGCGATTTAGAAGATGAGGGAGCAGAAAACACCCAATCAGAACAGTGAAAAGAAAAAAGAATCCAAAAACATGAGGACTGTTTAAGGGGCCTCTGGGATAATATCAAGTACCAACATTTGCATTATAGGCGGACCAGAAGAGGAGAGAGAGAACAAAGAATTGAAAACCTATTTGAAGAAGTAATGATGGAAAACTTCCCTAACCTGGTGAAGGAAATAGACTCCAAGCCCAGGAAGCACAGAGAGTCCCAAACAAGATGAACCCAAACAGGCCCACACCAAGACACATCATAATTAAAATGCCAAAGGTTAAGGACAAAGAGAGACTCTTAAAAGCAACAAGAGAAAAGCAGTTAGTTACCTACTACGGAGCTTCCATAAGACTGTCAGCTCATTTCTCAACAGAAACATTGCAGAGCAGAAGGTACTGGAAGAAAATATTCAAAGCGATGAAAAGCAAGGTCCTACAACAAAGATTACCCAGCAAAGCTATCATTTAAATCCAAGGACAGCTAAAAAGCTCCCAGACAAGAAAAAGCTAAAGGAGTTCATTACCACTAAGCCAGCAGTACAAGGAATGTTAGAGGGACTTCTTTAAGACTAAATAAATAAATAATAAAATGGCAATAACTACATACCTACCAACAATTACTCTCAATGTAAATGGATTGCATGCTCCAACAAAAGATGGGGGGCTGAATGGATAAGAAAACAAAACCTTTACATATGCCGCTTACAGGAGACTCACTTCAGATTGAAAGACACACACAGACTGAAAGTAAAGGGATGGGAAAAGATATTTCATGAAAATGGAAACAAACGAAAAAGCTGGGGTAGCAATACTTATACCAGAGAAAACAGACTTTAAAATAAAGACTATAACAAGAGACAAAGAAGGACCTAGTAATCCCACTTCTGAGTATTTATCCGAACAAATCCAAAATGCTACTTCAAGGGGACATGCTCATTCATATGTTCATTGCAGCATTATCTACAATAGTCAAAATATGAAGGCAACCTGGGTGTCCCTGAATGGATGAACGGATAAAGAAGAGGTGGTACATGTATACAGTGGAACATTACACAGCGGTAAAAAAAAAAAAAAAAAAGAAATCTTCCCATCTGCAACAACATGGAGGGACCTAGAGAGTATTGCGTTGAGTGTACTAAGTCAGACAGAGAAAGACAAATGTCATATGATTTCACTTATACGTGGAATCTAAAAGACAAAATAAACAAACAAACAAAACAGAAACAAACTCACAGATACAGAGAACATTTTGATGGTTACCAAATGCAGAAGGGTTGGGGGCAGGGGGGAAAGGGGGACGGGATTAAGAAGTACAAATTGGTAGTTACAAAGTAGTCATGGGGACGTGAAGTACAGCATAGGGAATATAATCAATAATATGGTAACAACTATGTAGAGTGCCAGGTAGGTACTGTTGAATAACTATGATGTACCCCTGATATTAATATATTATATGTTAGCTATATTTTAATAAAAATCTTCTAAAACAGGAAGGAAAGAAAGAAAGAAAGAAAGAAAGAAAGAAAGAAAGAAAGAAAGAAAGAAAGAAAGAAAGAAAGAGAAAGAAAGGGAGGGAGGGAGGGAGGGAGGGGGGAGAGAGAGAGAGAGAGAGAGAAAGAAAGAAAGAAAGAAAGGAAAACAGGAACCACGAGATATCATAGCAAAGGCGTCCCAAAGCAGGAAATGATAAGGGTTAGAGGTAATATATTACCGCAGAAAGGGAGCTGGAACTAATCAGAGCACTTAACCAAATGCGATTTCCCACATGCCTGCCCAGGAACACCCAATGCAAAAACCATTTGCATGCTGCCACTGCCGAGGGCATCTGCTCTTGCTGCAAAGGGGCACACGATTCAGAGGTCCTCCCATCTGCCGGATCAGCCTCTGGCCACAACCAACAGCTCCCTGGTGTGAGGTTCAAGGGTGGCTGGCAGTACACGGGTCTGCACTGTTCTGGTTTCTCTACCCAAGGTTAGTCAACAGGAAGCCCTCTCCTGTCCAAGACAACAACAGCACTGTTGCCTTTCAGAGCCTTGTGCTCGGCCGTGAGAGGCCAGATTCTAGGCTGTGAAGTGCTCTCCTTCAGAGTGCCGCTCAGAATGGGAGAAAGAGGAACTGCACGGGCAAAGGAGGGTCGCGATTTCTCATAGAAGATTCCCATTCATCCTCAGAAGGAACCAAACCTGCTGACACCTCGATTTTGGATTTCCAGCCTCCAGGGCTGTGAGACAGTACATTTCTGTTGTTTAAGTCCCCCAGCTTGCGGTTTGTTATGGCAGCTATGTTTCATTGCATTCTCATCACGTCCTCATGCCTCCCACCTCCTTCCCAGTCTTCCCGTAACTGTGCCAACTCAGCTTTCCCCAAAGTCTTGTTTAACTTCTCCAACCCCGATAACCTTTTCCTTCACTAAGTTCTACTGCAGTTTTAATCATGTCCATACAGCAGGACACTTATTAATGGTTTAAATCCAGTATTGCCTTTTATTTCCCTGGCATCATTAGATGAACAAAGATTTTATTTCCATGGTACTAAGCTCACTACACCCCGCCCCCCAACAAAAATACTTGGCTTAGTCCCTCCCTCCTTCAGATTTTTGTTTAAATATCATCTTCTTAGTGCAAGCTTCTCTGACCCTATTTAAAACATCAACTCGTCCACCACTCCCAAGTATCCCCAGCCCCCCTCACCTGCTGGAAACATGGCAGCTAAATAGACTGGTGATGAGTTGTTGCTTTCCTGGAGCTCACATGAGCTGACATAATTGTTTGGACATAAAGGATATCACATTCACTTCATTACTTATTTCATTTGCAGACAGTCCAGTATTCAATCTATCCTCGTTATTTTATTATGACTTTATATCAGTGTCCTTGATCTTGACTTTAATCTCAAGGGCAAGAATCTTTTCTAGTCTTTTTTAGTAAGCTTCTAATTTTAAAATCATTTTTAATTTACAGAAAAGTTGTGAGGTTGGTACAGCAAGTTTCCATATACCCCACACTCAATTTCCCCTAGGAGTACCATCTTACATTACCATGGCACGTTTGTCACATTGATGAATTCATACTGATATATTACTATTAAATAAAATCCATACATTTTTCAGATTTCCTTAGTTTTTTCCTAATGTTCTTTTTCTGTCCCAGGATCCCAGCCAAGATACCACATTACATTTAGTTGTTATAGGTCCTTACTCACTTTTTGGCTGTGACAGTTTTCAGATTTTCCTTGTTTTTTTATCGTTTTTGTTTTTTGTTTTTTTTTTTGTTACCTTAACAGTTTTGAAGAGTACTGGTCAGATATTTTGTAGAACGTCCCTCAATTTTTATTTTTATTTTTTGGTCCAATGCTTTTCTCCTAATTAAACTGGGGGTGAGCTTTGAGAAAGAAGACCACAGAGGTAAAGTGCTGTCCTCATCACACCATATCAATGTACATACTCTCAACATGATATTACCCTTGATGTTGACCTTGACCACCTGGCCTAGGTAGTATTTGTCAGGTTGCTGCACTGTAAAGTTCCTTCTTTCCTCTCCTTTCCTTACTGTGCTCTTTAGAAAGAAGTCACTAGGTCCCATCTCCTTGAGGACAGAGTATCTACATAAATTATTTAAATTCTTCTGCACAGAGAGTTGTCTATTCTCCCCCATTTATTTATTTACTCAATCATTTATTTACATCAGTATGGACTCATGAATATTTTATACTTTGGGTTATAATCCAATACTACGTTATTTATTTTTTTGCTCAAATTGTTTCAGCTTTGGCCATTGAGAGTGCTTTCATTTGGTTCCTGTGTTCCTTTCGCATACCCCCACCATTGTGTATATGTGTGTTTTGGGTTTTGTTTTGTTTTATCTGTTTGTATTTTAAGCATTTCCTTACTTTCTGGCACTACAGATGCTCCAGGTTCATCTTGGATCCTGCCTGCCTCAGCCCTAGAATCAGCCATTTCTCCAAGGAGCCCTGGTTCTTTTTACCAGAGAACAGTACATGGCTGCTGAGGTATTGCTAATTCTAAGCCCTCTCAACTGACAGAGCAAGGAAATATATATGTGTATACTAATCTGTGTCTACACACACATACACACGTACACACCCATGCACATGTGCATATTTTATAAATGTGTATATGTAATCATCTGTATCTATACTAAGCTAAATATGAGCTCATACTGATATTTCCAGCTCTAATCCTCTACCACATGAATGATTCTCACCTCCTCCCACTGCTTATCTCTAAAGTTCATTTCAACAATGAGCAACCAGGTTCCTACTACCCACCATCCACTTACTTAATCGTTCAGTTCTAGTACATAGATAAAGCAGCAGCAGCACTGGTAAACCTCACCCCGCCTTGGGAAACAACCTACTATGTGTCAAAGCACAATGACGCTCCTTTTGCCTTGAGTCTTACAGACTCATTTCCAATATTACTTAGTTCTATCCTCTTTCCTCTCTACTTTTTCAGTAAGGTTGTTTTACACATTTGTGGTACACTTTGATTCTTCTGTCACATCCCGCATTCCATCCTGGGATCCCCCAATGTCCTAAATACATATTTTTTAATTGCATAAAGATTTGCTCTTTTGGCCGTAAAGGTCTATGGGTTTTGACAAAAGCATAGTGTCATGTCTACACCACTACAGCATAGAGCAGAATTGTTCCATTGCCCTAAAAAATTCAGGGCTTCACTTATTTACCTCTCATTCCCTCCTAAACCTCTGGAAAGCACTCGATGTTTTGCCATCTATATTTTTGCCTTTTCCAGAATATCATAAAAGTGGAATCACACAGTATGTAGCCTTTTCAGACTAGCTCCTCTCACTCAGCGATGTGCCCTTAAGATTCGTCCATGTTTTTACGCGGCTCAACAGCTTATTTCTTTTTTGTCACTGAATAGTATTCTATTGTATGTATGCATTCAAGTTTCTCGATCCATTCACCTACGAAGGCTATCATAATTGCTTCCAGTTTGGGTGATCATGAATAAAGCTGCTAGAAATATTCATGTGCAAGATATAGGTTTTCAAATCAGTTAGGTAAATATCCAGAAGCATAATTGCTGGATTGTATGGTAAGACGATGTTTTGCTTTGTAAGACTTTGTTGTTTTTGGTTTGCTTTTGGTTTTAGCAGTATTGAGACATATGCAGGCAAACATTTGATAGTGTTTGGTGGATTCAGTTGCTTATAGACGCAGTTCTTGTAAGAGGGTCCTTTACTTGTGTAGAAAGGAAGGGAAGTCCCTGGCATATCTTCCTCCATTGCCAGAAAAAACAATCAGGGCGCCTCAACACTGAACGTTCTTGAACGTGGGGTCACAATCCATGCCTTCGTCTGCACCTAAACTCCTTTCAACTCAGCCATGGCTTGTGATTTCTGAGATAAGACATGTTAGAGGAATAATAATTGCTATTAACTGCTAGGGCATCTCTTAATGTTTAATTGGGTGGCCCAACTGAAAAACACATTTTCTTTGATTCTTTACTTGCGTTTGCACTCTTACGCAGCCATTTTCACAAATCCAAACAGTCTTACTACCACACCCAGAGAGAAGAGAAGCCCATTTTTCCAGGGGGGGAAAATACCATTAAAGAACCTGAGCTCTTTTAGAAGCTATCAGACCTTCCCAGCAGGATCTGGCTCCCTGCCCCATCCATAGGAGGACGAAAGAGCCTGTCCTTTTTCTTTGCCAGTGTGTGATGACCCCAAAGGGGACTTAGGGTGTGCCTGTATTCTCCTGCTGACCTCTGCAGATTTAGCCCAGGGCAGTGGGCTTGGGACGTCAGCATACATGAGAATCACCTAGAGGGCTTGGTAAAACCCAGATTGCTAGGATCCATGCCCACAGTGTCTTATTCAGAGTCAAGAATCTGCATTTCTAATGAGTTCCCAAGTGATTCTTGGAGAACCACTTCCCTAGCCTAGAGGACTAGGTTTCAGGCATCCTGACCTGTGGCCATCTTTGGGACTTGTCTTCCCTGCTGAGATGGGAGACAAAGCTGAATGGCGAGCTTGGGAAGGTTGAGCTGAGGGTTGGGGAAGGAGGGCCAAGGAGTCTCAACATGTTGATACTAGTCACACATGTCACCTCACACTCTGAAAATGGCTCAGTACTATGGAAATATAGGCTTTTGGAAATTATATGGACTACAGTGGCCCCACCCCCTTCACAGAGCCCAGTGGGTGGAGTCATCTCTCACACAGCAAACCAGAGCAGAACAGTGAGGACCTAGAGCGTCTGGCTGCTCTTACAACAGCGGAGTGGTTCTTCTCCGTTCAAGGCAGCACAGGTGCCTGCTGCACTCAGCGCTGGAGACGGCAGAATCAAGCCCATGAATGGAATGACAATATTTGAATTGCCATCTCAAAGGGAAATGAACAGAGCATAGCTGCTCCCTCCATCCACCGCCTCTAGACACACACACATGCCAGCACTCCAAGAGGGTGGGAAATGGGCAAGTGGGGAAGATGAAAGATTATTGTTTTAACAGCAACATCAGTTAAAGCAGTAATTCGTGTTTGACCACACAGGGTAACGATCACCAAGAAGATGAGAGCGCTGAAATTCTCAGCTGAAAAACCACGGGGGGCAGAAGAACCAGGGTTGATGTCTTCAGTTCCTCCCCCCCCACATAAAACAACTCCAGCCATCTTGTCCTTATAAGCCTGGGAATTGTTCACCTGAGCAATTCATTGTATTTGTTGAAGACGAATGAATTTCCCAAAAGGTGTTTGGAACCCAGATCTCAGAGCAACCTGGGAAGAAAGGTATGTGAGTGGCTGAGGAAGGCAGGTTGGGAGAAGAGGCTTTGTCTTCTGTCCCTTAGATTTTAAATATTATTAGATGATTTCCTTGAAATTCTAATAAGCAGGTCGAAGTATAAATTACAAGATCTCTAACAGAGTCAGAATAGAAATGGTGCAGGAGCGGGCAGACAATTGCCATGGCCGGATGGGTTTCAGGTTTGGTCTTTGCAAAGACAAAGCTCCCATTGAGCAGTGGAGAGGAGATCTGGGGGAGAGGAGGGAGAGCCCAGGGAGGGTTTTCATTACCCTGATCATCCCCTCGGCCAGGGAGGACGGAGAAGGAAGGAAGCATAGCCCCACCTGGCCAATGTGCAGCTGAGAATGACATTTTGGAATAAAGCACACACCTGATATTTGTGTCTCCTCTGGAGCAGGGTGGAGACACAAAACAAAGATGGGAAAAGACAGAAACAAGCCCAGCTATGCATTCAGAGAAACGTAAAAAGCACAAACACCAGAGGAGAGAGTGGACTCTTGGTAGCAAACAACTATGCCGTGATTTGCACTAGGGAGAAGGGGTCTTGCTGAGGGAATATGGGAGACTAGGTTGCTACTTCCCTCATTTTGTTTATGAAGCCTTTTCAAAACTTTGAAGCCGGGAAAGTCTGTTGAAACCGCCACTCTTTCAAAGGCAGTAGAGCAACGTGGTTACGAAACCAGGATTTTAGGGTGAGGATTTCAATCCTACTCGGGATAATTACTAATAAATGCTGTCTAAGCTCCATGTTTCTCATAGGGTTTCTGCGAGCATTTAAATGTGAACATACGTAAACATTAGCGGTGTGCCTAGCGCTTAGAAGTACCCAACAATGTGTAGCTATTTTTCTTCAGCCTCCTTGCGCCTTGAGAAAAGAGGCTCCAAGCAGCACCGGGATCTTCATTAGCCTTTGATGACTCTCAAGATGAGCCATCACTGAAAGACCTTCACCCGATTGGTTTCTTGCTGAAGTTTCAACATTTCCAGTTTCTTCTCCAGAACAGCTGGTCCCAATCTACTAAATAACCCCTTTGTACACTTGAAGACCGTTATTAAGATTCCCTTTGGCCATAAACATATGAAGAAGTGTTTAACATATGAAAAAAAAAATGTTTAACCTCACCAGTAATCAAAGACATCCAAATCAAAACAACAAAATGCAATTTTTGCCTATCAATTTGGTAACTTTTTTTAATGATAGTACTCCATGCTGGTGAGACTAGGGTAAGGCAGCAATTTCGTACATTGCTGGTGGGAGCATAAATTGGTACAATCTTTCTGGAAAGCAATTTGGCAATATGTTATCAAGACCCTGAAAATTGTTCTTACCCTTTAACCCAGTAATTCCACTTCTGGGAAGCTATCTGAAGGAAATAATCAAAGAATCAGACAAAAGATTTCTGCTCCATGGGACTTGTTAGAGCACACAATATTTCGATGTATGGATAACTGAAAACTACGTTGAAGTTCAGTGATGTCGTGACATATGAAAAGTTATTAAAAGTCGTGTTAACAAGGGATATTCAAGGACATGCAAAGTGGTCACCATTATGGTGAAACGCAAGCACACACAACAGGGGATACAAAATTAAACACTTCATTACATAATTATTAATACTTCATTTTTATATGTACATAGAAAAAGACGAGATGCAAATACAGCAAAATAGTTAATAGTTCTTCTTAGAAGGTGATAGAATTACGAGTGGCTTTTAGTTTCCTTCTTTATAATTTTATAATAAAAACACTGTTTGTAAATTTTTCATGTGGCCTTATATATGTTTCTAAGTATAATAGTTCAGTGTGGTCCATATGCTGCCATAGTATATTGTCCAGAATCTAAACAATGGACTATCAGGGGTTGAAGAGTGTTTCTGGAAAGGGCTGGATAGTCAATAGATTAGGCATTATGGGACATGTGGTCCCTGTTTCACCTATTCAACTTTGCTGTTGCATGGCAAAAGCAGCCATAGATAATATGTCAACAGTGCACAGTGCACATGGCTGTGTTCTAATAAAGCTTTATTTATAAAATTAAGCGGTGAGTCTTTCAGCCCGTGGCCTGACTTTGCTGGCCCCTGGCCCAGATGATCTGAATTTCTCTCCAAAAATGTATAGTGTCAGATAAATACCGTTGAAGAGACTGCTAGAAGAGTAGGAGGAGGTAAAATTCTCCCCCATCCTCCTAATGAGTCAATCGGTCTAAAACTTTTATACAGAAGCAGTCAGCAAGGGGCATTCTTCATGGGCCTTGTTTATTCACCTCTGCACAGGTATCCTGTCTTCCTGACCATTGGCAACCCCTTCTGACTGGTTGTTCTAAACCACCTGCTTTAGTCCTTCATGTAGATGATGGCGAGGGGCGGTAAGAAAGCCAGAACTCCGAGTGATGACAGGAATGGAGCTGCAGACTTGGAAGAGTTGATGGCTAGTTGGAGATTTCCACTCTCTACCATCCGTGTGGCTGTAGACGGTTCCAGATTCCTAGGCCTGTTGCTCTGTTTTCCTTCTGGCCACTGTGTTCTGGAAGGAGGGAAGGAGAGAGACAGAAGATTGAATATATGTTTGCTGCATCCCAGGCAATGTTCAAAGTGGGGGCAAGAGATGTTTTGTTCTTTTGGGGGAGGAGGGAGTCTCAGTTTTATACAGAGACAAATTGAACCTTCAGCAAGGGCACGTATGCACCTATGTATACATTTAATTGTATGCATGCACTTATGATATGAAGCTTTGAAATTTCCCTTCTTGGCACTGAATCTTTCATACTCACCTTGGTATATCCACAGGTCATCACCAGGTGTAGGTGGTCTTTCTCTCCACCCCCACCTCCCTTTCCCTGCCTTAATGCCTGTTGTATGTTTCCAATGGGAACAGTGTGTCTAAACCATTTCAGACATTGGACACTTGTCCAGGAGGCAGGAATGGCATTTCACTGTGTATCAGACCTCGTGATGTGACAAGAGGTTATAAGACGAACATGATATTCCAGGGGCCTTTACTTCCTTGTCATTTTTCCCTACAACCAAATCAAGTGAGAAGTTGAGAATCACCTAGAGAAAACTGCCCAGCTGGGAAGAAAAGCCAGTCATCCGGGGGTTATCCCAAGATCCTCTTCTGGCTCTTGGGTTTGATCTCCCTGATTAGTTTGATCTCACAAATGTATTTTCTCTTGACTCTAAGTCCAGGTACTGAGTCCATGAGATAGGCTCTGATGTAGGCCAGCTTTCCATACCGACTCCCCCGTGCTGCCACTTAAACCGTAATGAGGGAAGAGAGGAGAACAAGAAGAATTTGCGTGTAAAAAATGAAAAGCTCTAATGGCTTATGTTGCTCGGAAACTCTCTCTCCCATCATCACCATGACAGAAAATATTCATACCCAACCCTCACCTCCACCTACACTCTCCGTTACGCTGCCTGTCTATGACTTGTTTTCCTGTTCAAGATTGACCTTACCTTAGTGAGTGTGTTACTCTGATTACCCCGGATGGAAGTGTTTGGTTATTGTTTAGCTGGAGCAAGGTCACGTTGAGGACCCATTGTGAATTGTGCTGTTGCATACCATGTTCTTTTTTCTTTTTTTTTTTCATTAAATCTTATTCAATACACAAATATTGGGAGTACCCTTGTGTATAGAAAGATCATAGGATTAGAAGTCATTCATGCAGCCTGCTTTTTAGGCACTTTCTCTATAGAGGACGGGCCTCGGTTTGAAATGCAGTTCTATTACTTCTCAGCTGTGTGAATTCCTTTAATCTGTCCGGGCTTATCTTTCTTCCACATAAAGGGAAAAAGAACAGTGTGGGGGTGGGACACATAATGATATCCATCCTGCAGAGTTGTAGAGTTGGAACAAGAAACCTTATGTGAATGCCCGGCACAGTGTAGGTGCTCAGAATATTTCCTTCCTTCCTCGCTTCTTTAAGCAAGGAATGGTGCTAACAGCTCTGAGAGAAGAGCATTACCTGGCCCTGCTCCCCAAGTGTGAGGTCTTTAGAGAGCAACATTTGTGCACACAGGTAACTCGAATGTTGGGCGTACTATGAATGGTCATGTGACGTACTGTTGGAACAGAGAAGAGGGAGAAACTCATCCTATTAATAATACCTGTATTAGTGAAGGCTTCAGGGAGGGTGCAGCATTTGAGATGACCCTTGAAGGATAGGAATGGAGATGCCAGAGAGGCTTCTGGGCAGGTGAACTGTCAGAGCACAGGCTAGAGAAAGGGGAGGACAAAGCACTTCGGGAGACAAAGCTCTCAGGATGGCTGGACAGTCAGGTGCGTAGAGAACCCAGAGTGAAAGTGAGACTAACATGATTTAAGGAGGCCAGCTCATGAGGGAGCTATGAACACTGTACTGAGAATGTGACACGTTATTACAGGGCCACGAGATTCTGAAAGCAGGAAATGACATTATCAGAATGTCATTTTAACAGGGTGAACATACGTCTCTGCCCAGGACAGTCCCATCTTGTAATTATTCAGAGAACTCCCTTTTACTCACAAAAAAATGTTTCCATTTGGACAATAAATTACATGGCCACCCTATTTCTAAGTCACCCTGCTGTCAATGGGAAACAGAAACGGGGGCAAAAAGAGGCTAGATCCAGAGAGACCAGTTCACATGCCACTTCAACTACCTGACTCCTAGGACATAAACCCTCCAAAGGCAGAGTATAATGAAAATGGAAAGAAAGAACTAGATCGAAGACCTGTTTTGAAGGTAGATTCAGTAAGACCTACGGACGGCTAGACGAAAGGAGTGAGAAATAAGAAGGCATATGCAATGGCTGATAAGTTAGTCTGAGGTGTATTGAATTAATGGCATGAGCAGGACACTTTTGAGTAGAAGAAGAGCCAGGAGCTGGAAATGAGAATCTGGACCATAGAAGAGGTCAGAGCTGGAGACGTGGGTTTGGCAGACTCTTGGGTAAAATCACAGCTGAAGAGGGAGTGTGTGAGCCCACCCAGGGAGAAGGCAAACAAGATGACACTTGGGGCACACTGACAGAGGACCATGAGTCACATGCAAAAGAAATAAAGACCCAGGGAGGAACAGAATCATGGACGCCTGGGGAGAGGAGAGTTGGGAGATGACTGTTTGGATCAACAGAGCCAGACGCTTCTGAAGGACTGAGTAGGAGGCAAGAGGGCAATTAGAAGGACCTTTGAAAGTTTGACTGCACCAAAGCACTGGGGGCAGAAGGCAAGTTGCAGTGGGCTGAGGAGTGGGTGGGAGGCCAGGAAGTGGTGTCTGTCAATAAGCATAGATGATTCTTTGGCTAGATCTGTGAGTGACAGGAAGGAAAGAGATGAGACGGTGGTTTGAGGGAATAATCAAGAGAAGGGAGGCATTTGGGGGAGTTAATTGGAACCTGAGTGTGTTTGAACACCAAGAGGAAGACGCTGGCAAAGAGAGGGAGATGGAAGATGCCAGAGATAACCACTTGGGATAAGACAGCAGCACATGGTTTCTGTGTCAGTGAGGGGCCAGCCATAGGCAAGAGGCGGGGCTCCACTTTCTCTGAGCCAGTTGGATGGAACCAAGGATGTAACACAAGAAAATTTTGAGGTGGGTGGATGATAAGATGAGGCAGTGAATGGTGGTGATGGTGGTAGTGGTATTATTCCCGACAATTGATAGTTACTATTACTTTCTGTTTACATATACTGTTTGAGTTAATCCTCACAGCAACCCCATTTTACATGCGAGGAAACTGAGTCTGACAGAGGCTAAGTAAATTGCCCACAAGCAACTGTAACTGCAGCAGAGCACTGGTTTAAACCCAGTGGCACAGCCAGACTCGTAGGCCACTTGGAGTCAGTATAGACCAGTGGCGTGGTCCTCTCAGTAGAGCTGGGGGTGAAGTCATCTGCTGTGAATGACGGGGGTGGAATGTTAAGGCCTGAGGAGGGAGGAGAAGAGTTGAAACAGCTGCTGTGAAGAATGCAATATGGATGGGCCTGGGAAGAGAGAGGGCACGGACAGCTTCCCAGGGGTGCTGAGAGCTTCCAGGAGATTCCATCTTGTTTTTATCGTCCTTACTCCCAACCCTATTTCCTGCCCTAAACCTGCATCCCACACTCTTCTCATTTCTTTTGTTGTCCTCTCTCCACTTATCCCTCCCCAAGGGAATGAAGAGTTGTGTGACTCAAGTAGCATGGATCAAAGATTCTTCCAACCGCGAAGGCTTGTTGGTGACAGCCAGGGGATGGAGCCCGGAGGTCATCCACAGATCCTTTGCCCTACCAAAGAAACGCACAGCCTGAAAGGTTTAAGGAAGCAGTGCATTCAGTGGACAATAATGATTGCAGATGGAAGGTCTGGGAGCCCAGGTCCCATTACATGGGCCCAACCAGTCGAGGATGAGAGCTGGACTCAAAGAACTTCAGCCAGGTGAACTGGCCATGGCTCTTCTCTCCAGTCACCAGCTTCGATTCCATTAACGGGTCTGTCTATTCCATGAGACCTTTTTCTATTGGAGGCCTATTGATTTTAGTTAGCAACCCGTGAAGGGGAATTCTTCATTGGAGCCCAGAGCTTAAATCGGTACCACTGATTCACTGATTTGACTGCTTTGAAAAATGGTAGCAGGCTGACACAGGCTGGCCCTCCCTCTTTGGAAAAACTCCGTTGAATTATTAACTGAAGGTGTTGGCCTGGAAGACCGAGGGACGGGCGTGAAGACACAAGAATACTGCTTGTTGGATGTGGGCCCACCGGCTAAAACAGAACTATTAAGCCATTGGTCGAATTAATAAAATCCATACGAAACCAGAGTCTAGAAGAAGCTGGGCTCAATTCAAATTTCCATAAAAGCAGCTAACAGGACCAGGGAGTTGGCACTGAATTCTAGAAGTGTGCTGGTTTCATGCCTTCAAGACGTCATTTTCAACCCATTGGGACACAGGATAGAAAATCTGTGGGCTGGTAGCTTCCAGAAGCTTTTATTAGAATCTTCTCAGGGATCTCTTTTCCACAGGGCGAGAAACTTACTTGTGAGACAGTCATCATAGCTGCCTCTTTAAAATGCAGAAAAAGCACAGGGAAAATGACCGGAGTCTCTCTTTGGGCTAAAATGGAATCATTTGAGGGGATACAAGCAAGTGGGGCTCTAATTTACATTTGAGTGCGTCTAGCTGTGAGATTAGGGGCCAGGGACAGGAGAGATGGAGCTCCCTAGGGAGAATTCTGTTAAATTTTTGTGGATTCAGAATTCATGGGGCAATGCTTCAGACGCAGCAATGTGTGTGCGTGGTGCAAGGGCGCGCGCGCACGTGCATACACACAGACAGGTTGGGCTTCTGAAGAGATGTGTCCCATTATCCCGCCCAAGTTAAAATAAAGCCCATGCCTCCCTGTGACCCTGCTTTAAATTGGATTCCCCTCCCACAGGCAGGAGTCTTCTGAAAACCCTGGCCACGTCCAACTCTGCAGCAGATTACCATCTTTCCCTTAAGTCGCCCTGAAAAGCAGCCCAGGGGCGAGAAATCCCTCCTTCTTCCACCCGATCCAACATTTCTCTAATTAATGCAGGAGAAAATTAATTACAGAGGGATTTTCGAGACCTCGCGTCTAATGACCAGCCCCACTCCCCCGCCTCCTCCCCGAACTGCGGCTCCCCATTGGGCCCGCCCAGCCCCGCCCGCCCCCTGCCTCACCCCCTCCCCTCCCTTCCCAGAACCGCGAACAATACCACAAGCTAATTAGGCAGGGAAAGAGTTTCTTGGCAAAGGGGGCTGAGTGCTAGGTCAGTACCTTGAACAACCCAGAAGAAAAACAAAACAGCATTAAAAGAAAAAAAGAAAGAGAAGAAAGAAAAAAAAAAACCTGCTAATCCCAAGCGCATTTCCGCCAAATATTCTCCTTTTCAAGTGTTTTCTTCCTGGTAAACAAAGTTCTGTCGCTGGCTCTGGCGATTTTAGGACACGGTTGCTTAGTAATATTGGGGAAAACACGAAGTCCCCACCTCAGCCCCATTTTGTTTCTCTTCTCTCCTGCACACTTCACTGTGCGCCCCCGACACATTCCCACAACACCAGGGACTGCCTGTTTGTAAAGAAGATCTGGGTTTTCTTTCTTTCTTTTCTTTTTTTTTTTTTTGGCCAGCTGCTTCCCAAAGCCAAGCCAAGAACAGAGATTTCATGTCTTCTAGACCAGTACGGCCCAGTAGAACCTTCTGCGGTTACAGGAGTGTTCTAACCTGCGCTCTCTGATATGGTAGCTGCTAGCCACATGTGGCTGTTGGGCCCTCGACATGTGACTTGCGTGACTGAGTGACTGAAAGTTAAATGTCATTAAATTTTAATTAATTGACATTGAAAGAGCCACACACAGCTTATGGCTTGGAGCGCAGGGGCTCCTGACAAAACCCCTGTGGGCTGAGCTGGCAGAACCGCTGAAGGGACAACCATAGAGCTGGGTGACACTGTGATTTTAGTGAGGGACAGAGGATGATTTAGTGCAAGGAGCCCACCGGTCAGTCTCCATTTGAATGCAAGCCCGTCTTCTCTCTGTGTGGCCTTGGGCATCACCTAACTCTTCTATAACGTCCCATTCAGACAGGTGTACCTCAGGGTCAGGGGATGCCAAGTCCCCAGCACACAGGTGAGTGCCTTAGTGACCCCATCCACCTGGAATTAAGAGTGCACCTGGCACGGCCCACTCTGCAACCCTGCTCTTCTGGACTTGCAGTTTTGCTACCAGAATGACATGTTGTGTCCTACCTTCATGCCTGAGGGAAAACTCAGCCTAGAATTTGGCTTTGGCCTCAGTGATTCCTGTTCAACTAAAAAGTCCTAAAGACTCAGCTTTGGGAATCCCCTGAACTGGGAAGCCTTTTCTTCTCCTCTCTTGCCCCCCTCCCCCCCGTCCCGTCTCTTTCTATCTCTCTCACACACACACCCCCATAGCTGGGCTGGATGCCCTCCCACAACCTCGTCTCTGTGAACGTCTGGTCCTCTGCACTTACCTACAATCTTGTCTTTGAATGGCCTTTTCCTAAATCCATCGTCCCCATTAGAAAACGAACCTTTGAGGGTGCAGCCTGTGTTTGACTTTGTTTTGCTTTCCAATAGTGTTCCCAACATCCAGTCCAGCATCTAGCACACAGTCACTTCTCAATAAATATTTGTCAGCCATGAAACAGCAATTATTCACCACAGTTTACATCCTACACCAGGGGTCAGCAAACTATAGCCCGCAGGCCACATCTAGCCCCCACCTGCTTTTGTGTGGCCCTCACGCTAAGAAGGGTTCTTAGTTGTTGCTGATGATGATATTTAAATGATTTGATCTTAAAATGTTATCTAAGCACCTACATAATATCCCTTTATTTTGCCTCTTGACCTGCAAACCCTAAAATAGTCCCTTTCTGGCCCTTTAAGAAAACGTTTGCCAGCCTCTGGGCCAGATCCCTAGAGCAGCTGCCGATGTGGGTTAGTGTAGCCTGCAGTCAGAGAGAGGGAGAAAGGGTGCTGGCGGAGGGATGCTGAGAGAGGACCCAACGCTCACATATTGGACAATTTCAACAGCCGAACCCAGGGAGCTGGGTGGATGGGCCGCGCCCACAGGGATGCACCAGTGGGGCAGCGGGACAGGCCATGCCTTGTGCTTCCTCCACCCACCTGCCTCGCTCCTCACACCTCAGGGCGTGGGGGTTGAAGGGACACATGCTGTGGACTGCCGAGAAAGTTCTGCCTTGCCCACCCTTGAGCCATGGCAAATGGCAGAGGGGCTTTTCTGGCTTCCGTGTTGTGGTTTGGCTACGTTAAGCAGCAGTTTCCATTTAAAGTCAAGCCCCCAAACATGTTTTTAATAGCAATGGGAAGGTCTTCCAGAGCAACACACACAGGGGCTTGGAAGCAATCATCCACAGGCAGGAAGCAATCTGTTCTTCTCTTTCCTGCTAAGGCATGAGCTGGGGTTTCTAACAACCAAAGTCAGCATTGTTCCATGTCCTGAAGACACGGTAGCACCAGGACCCTGAATAGTTAGTCCGTCTCTGTCCCCTCATGCTCTCCATCCACCCTCAATGTCTTCCTAATCTCTAGCTCAGAAACCATTCGGCAAACGTCAGGGCCATCGGGGAGTGCCCAGAGACCCCCTCACTTCCCTGCTCTGCGCACTCTTCCAAACAGGGAGAGGCCCAGTGCACCCAACATGCTAAATATTTCCCTGCTGGAGAATCTATTTTGCTTCTGCTGCTACTTGGCAGCCAAGAGACAGGAAGCTATTTAGATATATTATCTTCCTTTTCAGGAAGTTTAGAGGAACTTTTCGATTGCAGTTCACACAAACATTCCACCTAATGGTCATTTAGTCATGCCGGCTCATTAGGTCACCAGTGAAGAATGCTAGCCTGATTACACACCATCTCCACACTTGCTGTCCCAGAACCAAAGGAGAAAAAAGAGCTTCCCTAGCCTGGAGGGGACCAACACGGCAAGTCCAGCCTAAAGGCCATGAGGGCCTGACATGAAGTGATTCTTATTTCCCAGGGTGGCTGATGGTTTTAGAGAGTAATTTCTATGTGAGTGAGTAAGAAGGCAGCCTCCATGAATAGTTTCTGGCCAGATAATGCAGTCTTTTAAGGGAGATCAAAGAGAATTCTTGGCAGGAGGTAGTGAGAACGCTGTTTTGAAAAATGTGGTATGGATCCATGGACTAAAGGTCAGTTCATGGACAGGAGTCGATAGCTGGAAAATGAGACTGGAGCAGATCAGAATGGCTAACTCTAAATGACCTGTTATGCTCTAGACGCTATTCTAAGGGCTTTACCTGTATTAGCTCATTTCAGGCTCACAAAACTCAAGGAGGTAGGGACTATGAGGAAACTGGAATTTCCCAGAAAGTCAAATACTTCGCTTAAACTCAGATGAGTAGCAGAGCTGGGGTATGGCTCTGGCCTGAGCTGTCCAACTGGACTTTGTACAACGCCAAACATGTCTTATGCCTGTGCTTTCCAATATGGTAGCCATTAGCTACATGTGGCTATTGAGCACTTCACAAGCTGCTAATGGGACTGAGGAACTGAATCTTTACTATTATTGAACTGTAATGTATTTCAATTAAAACAGCCATATGTGGTTAGTTGCTACCCGTTGGGACTCCCAGATTTAGGAAGTCCGGCTCCAGAATCCACACTCTTAAACATTCGACTACCCTGCCTTTCAAATCAATGAAGAGAATTTGGAACTATTTATTTGAAGAACAATTAAAATCTAGAGATAGAGTTTAATCAATATCTTCAAGGACAGGAACATATGAGAAATTAGACGACATGGAAATGCAAGAGAGAAAAGTTTGCTTAAAGTCGGTGTTTAGGTCAGGGGTTTGGGAAAGTATCTCTAAAGGAAGGAGAGTGAAACACTAGCATGGTTTGTCAAGACAAGAAGTGGTTTCCTCTTGTTTAATCAATAAATTGTATTGAGCTCTATGGTGTGAACTTATGAAGTCCCTGCTCTCTAGAGCAAGTCCAATTCTTCCAACAAATCAAGGCTACACGGTCCTGAGTGGAAGGTGGTACTAAAGTCTGTTCATCCTGTTGGAATTCAGGTTAGATGTTTATCAGTAAAGACAAGAGTGATCAAGGAAATCTTCATGGAGGAGGTGGCATTTTCACTGGAGCGTGGAGGAAATGGCTTGGATTAGAACAGTGGGAAGTTGGGAAGGATGAATACAATGACAGACTTGGAAGGGAAAATGAACCATTCTCAACGACTCTCTTCAAGATGGGCACGTAGGGATTAATAAAAAAAAATGACTCCAAAGTGTCTAACTTGGATAAAAATAGTGATTCCGGGGACAGACATAGGAACCTTAAGAGGTAGTAGGAGACGGTTTGGGGAAATTATGACTTTGGTTTTGGGCATACGGATTCTTAGGTGACGGCTTGTGTACATCGTGGGTTAATATTCACTTTTCAAGAGCCATTAAATGTCCAAGATAAGTGCGACGGGGTAGATCAGAAGACTGCTGAAGACACTTCCATCCTAGTACTTGGAGATTTTACTTTGCCTCTAAGGCTAAGAAATGAGGCCGTGGCAGAATGGATGAGAAGCCACAGGACTCCAAAGGTGTTCGTGTCACCACCCCACGGAGGACAAACCCAGACCTTGTTTTCTCTGCTACTCTGCGTTGACAGACATCTGGTTACTTCATCTTGGAAGCTCTAGTCATCTGCTCTGTGGAACATCCAGCCCAATGACTGATTTTTTTTTTAATTGCTTTTTCTCCCCTGATTATATTTGTAATACCTACTCACTGCAAAACATGTGGAAACTTCAAAAACAGAAATAAGAACATGTAATCACACACATACACACACACACACACACACACCCTCATGGATGTGTATATGTGTGTAATTTTCACCTGTTTCTGGCTAGTATTTTGAAATACGTTTTTAGCTGAAAAAATCTGTAGGAATAAACAAGACAATAAAAATAGCCGACTCTTTTTGAGTTGTTAGTATGTTCCAGACTTACAGGGAAAACACAAAAACAAAAACATGTATCCATCTCTGCACAGAAGCACATCTAGAAGGATCAGTTCCTAAAATGACTCTATTACAGGCTTTTACCTTAATGCCAGCAGGTATATATTAAACACCTCTTTTCATGATTTGCTTATTTTCCTTCTAACCAGACAGCTGTAGATTCAGAATTACCTGTGATAGACCGAGAGGGAGCCTGCGAGAGGCCAAGACCAGTCAGCGGTTGGGGGTGAGGAGGGAAAAGTAGGAAGCAAAAGAAGCAGGTGCCCTACCTGCATTCCAAACTTCAAATCTGGAATTCCCAACTCTAAAAGAATGCCCCAGAGAAGAAAACAAAGATTGAACAAACATAGGGGAATACCACAAATGGACACACATTAAATCAGCACAGGGAGAGAGTGAGGTACCCCTGCGGAGAAAAGATGAGACAGGGCAGGACCAAGGGGAATTGGTAGGTTGGTTTTCAACTGTCCCAGGGAAATCAGGGTTGAGATCATTCGCGTGTGAACATCACCCATGTAGACAGGAAATCTACGGATAATTGAAACACAACGTCAACAGGTCACCTTCCCTCCTGTCCTGGTTTCCTTGGGATTCAAACTAAAGGAATGGTACTCCATTCTTGGATCCACTCACAAACCCCAAGGGTGTGGGTGGATCCTTATCTGGTTCATTTTTTTCAAGAAACTTCTTGCTCTCTGAGCAGAGCTCGTGGGAGGAGAGATTTATCTCAGTGCATATACCTCGGGAGGGGGGACAGAGAGGGATGGCCTTTCCCCCAAAGATAACACAACAGACTCAGACGCCTGTGCTTCTCTATCCAAAATCTCCCTAATGAGCTCGCTGTCTGGGGGAGGGGGTGGTTATTTCCAACCATATTTTGGCCACTGTTTGCTTTTTAGAATTCTGTCTCCATTTTTCAATTTCATAAACACCGTTTGCAATTACTTTTCCCTCTGACTATCTTTGACAGTTTCTCATGCGTGAAACATATTTTTATTCATTATTTTGTTGTCCACAACCTCCCCTCACAACCATCCAGCTTGGTCTCCCTCCCTGCACCCTTCACTCCCATGTCAGACATATAATGAATTACCATTCCTTCAGAAACGAGGTTGAAAACTTGTGGTCTCCAAGGCAACGGGGTGTCCTGGGCTGGGGGGCTGGGGAGGGGGACTTGCCAGGCCAGGAAGGGACTGGAAGGGGGGTGGGGAGGCAGAAGCAGAGATGATATCATTCCTGAAGCCTGAAAGCAGCCAACCGGCTTGTGAGAACATGATGTCATCTCCCCCGCCCCCACCCCCTTTTAGCGTAGGTAGCCCCACTGAGAATTGGAGACAAGTATTGAACTGAAGTTGTATTGCTGTGAGAGAAAGGGGTGGGGGTGGCAATGGGGAGAGAGAGAGCCCGATCTCCCCGTCCCTGTGGATGATCCTAGCAGACACTACGGTCTTCACTAGAGGCAGCCCCATAAAAATGTCATCAGCTTGGGCTCTCCCTGCCTTACAACACAATGGTTTCTTTGGGGAGAAGAAAAAACCCTAAGATTTATTTTGCAGCCACACCCCCGCCTCCCTTGGAAGAGAAAAACCAACCAACAACAAGTTGTGAATGAAGTGTCTGCAGAGCAGCCCCCACTAACCCAGCCTAAGAACTTTCTGAACAGAAAGCGGCACACACTCATGTAGAGCTAGCTGCGTTTATTCACTCCACCGTCTCTAGCCAGAGGGATGGAGGAAAGGACCAAGGCGCTCCAGGGAAGGAGCCTGGTTTGGGGCAAGGCTGCCCAACTTGGTGGTGCCGGGCACTCCAGGCGCTTAGGGGAGGGGCGTCTGTCCCCAAGACAATGACAGCATCTAGGGCTCAGTGCCAGGCTCCTAGGAGAAGCAAACAAGCCATGGCTTTAGGGAGGGGTGCAGGCTCATTAGAGCACCTACTGAAGTGTTACCACCACACAGAAGGGAGGGTGAGTGTGCACGGCCTCTTCTGCCAGCTTTGTCCCTTGGGACTGGGAAGCAGTGCTGTTGTGAAAAAAAATGTTCCCAAGAGTCCGAGCCGCAGGACGGTGCATCTAAGGGTTCGGACCAGGACAGGGCTGCTCTCTCCTTGCCCTTGAACAGTACAAAAGGTACAGATCCCCCACAATGGCCTTTCTGGAGTCTTTCCGGAGGTGTCCCACATGGACCTAGCTAGGATGTTGCCTTTCAGGAGACAGAGAAGAAAAGGTCCTGTGTCCACCCCCCATTTTGCAGACGTGGACATCAAGTCCCAGAGAAGGGCAGGGACCAGCCCAAAGACCAACAGTCACCAGCAGATCTGGGGCTAGACCCAGGACTGTCACCAACCCACTGGTCATTTGTAGTGTTAAGCCCATGACACAGTAGTAGCGCTTGAAGGTGATAAGCCTTCAATTTCAACATCACCAGTTTACCTTTTTTTGCATAAGTAATTCCATGGTTGGATGAGTTCATGATGACCACCATACGCATTCACATGAGCTGAGAAAAAGAATCACTCTGCACACACAGCTACTGTGCATCCGGCATGCGTCCAGCCCTCCCTTCAGCAGCAGCCCTGACACACCCAGAACCGTAAGGCACAGCCATACTCCCAAGGGGCCCACATCCAAGAGGGAGACAGAATATGGGTCATGAAGATATGTGTAAATTGTACACGTAAGCGTTATGAACCAGGGCTGGAGACATCTGAGGGAAGAGTATTTTGCAAATACTTACTGGTGTCCTACTATGTGACAGGAATTGAAAATAGGAATATGGCTAAGTCAGAGTGCTACCCTCATGGCACTTACATCAAGAAAACGAGACCGAGGATATGAACATAGAGCATCCCTCTATGAAAGCCCCAGAAAGGCAGGGACTTGTATGGATGGTGTATAAACCCAGCACCCAGCATCATGCCTGGTAACTAGTAGACACTCAATAAATTCTTGTCCAATGACCATATAGAAGAAGTGCCTAGAAGGGTGTTTCTAACTTCGGAGGACATTAGCGAGGAGGGGCTACCTGAACAGGGCTTTGGAAGATGAATAACAATTTGCCAGGTGGAAGGAGGGGGAATATTCTAAGTAGAGGGAACAACATTCGTAAAGGCATAGTGTGTAAGATTAGGAGAGGATAGGTTATGCTAAGATAACAAACCCCCCCAGTCTCCATGGCTAAAAATAACAAAGGTGCATTTCACATTTGCTACGGCTATTACACATCAGCTAGTGGCTCTGCTCCATGCCATGGCTCATCCTCGGACCAGGCTCATCGAGTAGCTATTATTATACTAGAATACTGCATGAAAGATGAAAAAAGGGGGGCTCAGCTCTGTAGTGGCATGTCCCTTCTACTCACAACTCATTGGCCAGAACTGGTCACATGACCCCACAACCCTATGGTTGTATATTTTAAGATGATGCAAAATATCCTGCTCCTCATCAAAATTTCTTCCCAGATATGGTGGAGCAGGTGAACACTGTGCCCACCTCCTCTCAGGACCACATCAATTACAACTAAACCACAGAACAACCATTACGGAGAATCACCTGAAGTCTAGTTGAACTGCATCCCTACAACTATGGACATACAGAAGAAGCCACCTCGAGACTCGTAGGAGGGGCAGAGACACAGAACGGGCTGTTCCCACACCTGCATGTGACCATTAAAAATCGGGAGGGATATCTCTGCTGCAGAGGTCCCCCTCATAGGAGTGAGGGGTCCCAGTTCCACGGCAGGTTCCCCAGCCAGGGTTCCAGTGCCAGGGAGAGAAGTCCCCATAATTTCTGGTTGTGGAAACCAGTGAAGATTGTGGCTGAGTGAAATGGAGGGTGGCTAGAGTCCCAGGCACTTATCTTAAAGGGATGATGGCACACGGACTTATTCACTGATGGACTCACTTACTCTGAGCTCCAGCACTGGGCAGTGGCTTGAAAGGCGCCAGAGACATATGGGGAAGAACTGAATTATCTGCCCAACTTCAGGGCCAAAGATAGAGGGACAGCTTTCTCCCTCTGTTGGAAGCCATTGTTTTGTTGTTGTAGAGCCCTCCCGCTCCCTGCATGCACATGCACACAGACACCATAGCTGAGTCTCCATCAAACTGGCTATCACCTTTCATCTGCCCTGCCCTAGTAACTTCCTGAGACGACACCCCACCCAACTTTCAGGCACACCCAAGTCACTTCCAGAGGCTTTTCCGTACAAACCTCCTGTCTTAGCTCATGTTGTGGACTTTCATAAAATTTCCCAAAGGTTCACAAAAACCAAACAAGTAGCATCTGGTTTTGGCGTGTTCCATACCTCTTGCTGAGCAGCCACAATTTCAGCACAAGTGGCAGCCAGCTTCAGTTCATGGCTTGGCCTCTCAAGGTATCTCAAGACCGGTGCAAGTGGTGGTCATCTTTGGGTTGTTTTGTGGCTCATGCTGGGTAGCCCCGGGCAGGGCACAGGCTGCAGCTTAACTTGGCCTTCTGTGGGGTCCCTCCTAGGAGGTCCCAGGGCAGGCAGGCCCAGTGGCCAGCTTCAGAGAGAGCTGGAGCATCACCCAGCCACCTCCAAGGATGATATACCTAAAGCGCAGGCACCAGAGCCCTGCTAAAGCAAACTCTGCTCAGTAGGGTCAGGCCTTGCATTGCAGCTCCTCCACTGTAGTCACAGCCAGTCCTCATAACCAATCAGCCTGAGGGTCAGTCCCTCCTATTGATGTGCAAACAGCCACCAAGGCTCAACTACAACAGGTGGGCACACAAACCCCACACAAGGGACACACCTGGAACACCCGGCTCTGGTGACTAGGGAGACTGCACATCAGGCCAGAGGGGATTGGCAAGAAATATTCAAAATGATGAAAAGCAAGGATCTACAACCAAGATTTCTCTACCCACTGAAGCTATCATTTACAATGGAAGGACAGATAAAGAGCTTCCCAGACAAGAAAAGAGCTAAAGGAGTTCATCACTACCAAACTACAGGAAATATTAGAGGGATTTCTTGGGGAAGAAGGAGGAGGAGAAAGAGAAGGAGAAGAAGAAGGAGAAAAGGAAAACATATGAACAACAAAATGGCAATAACTACATTTCTACCACCAATTACTTTAAGTGTAAATGGATTAAATGCTCCAATTAAAAGATAGAGTGGCTGAATGGGTAAGAAAACAAAACCCTTGCATATGCTGCCTACAAGAGACTCACTTCAGATTGGAAGACACACACAGACAGAAAGTAAAGGGATGAGAAAAAGATACTTCCTGAAAATGGAAACAGAAAAAACTGTAGTAGCAATACTTGTACCAGACAAAATAGACTTCAAAATAAAGACTATAACAAGAGACAAAGAAGGACCCAGTAATCCCACTTCTGGGTATTTAGCCAAAGAAACCCAAAATGCTACTTCGAGGGAACGTTTGCATCCATATGTTCATTGCAGCATTGTTTACAATGGCCAAGATATGGAGGCAGCCTGGATGTCCGTTGATAGATGAATGGATAAAGAAGAGACGGGACATATACACAATGGAATATTCCTCAGCCAGGGAAGGGAATGGGTTCTTGCCATCTGTGGTGGCACGGATGGACCTGGAGGGTGTTGTGCTGAATGGAGTGTGTCAGACAAAGAAAGATAGATGCAATGTGATTTCACTTACATGTGGAATCTAAAGAACAAAATAAACAAACAAAACTGAAACAAATGCACAGATACAGAGAACATTTTGATGATTGCCAGATGGGAGGGTGGTTGGTGAAAAAGGAGAATGGATTAAGACGTATAAATTTGTTGTTACAAAGTAGTTATGGGTGTGTAGGATATAGCATAAGGAATATAGTCAATAATATTGTAATAACTATGTATGGTACTAGATTTATCAGGGTGATAGATGAAAGGGGGATTGAGGGCAGGGTGAAAATGGTGAAGGGATTAAGAAGTACAACTTGGTAGTTACAAAATAGTCATGGGGATGTAAAGTAAAGCATAGGGAATATAGTTAATAATATGGTAATTATGTATAGTGCCAGGTGGGTACTAGTCCGGGCGATCACTTCTTAAATTATATAAATGTCTAACCACTATGCTGTACACCTGAAATTAATATAAAATAATATTAAATGTCAAAATAAATAAATAAGTAAATAAATAAATAAAGTGTAATACATAAATAAATAAATAGAAAAAAAATGTTCTTCCCAGGTTTACCACCCACGGTTGATTCTTACCTGATCCAACATTCACCATGATGGTTTCAAAATGGTGGTTTTCCTCCTCTAGTGCTTCCATCACATTGACCAGCTGGCCCTCAGAATTCTATTAGCAAGAGCTCTTGCTTCTCCCTATTTATAGTATCTGTCTATCTACCTATCTTTCATCATCTATCTGTCAATCAATATCATTAGCATGGACTCATCAATTCCCATTTTTAATGGTTTATACTTCTTATGGACTGAATGTTTGTGTCCCCCAAAATTCACATGTTGAAATCCTAATCCCCACTGTGACGGTATCATGAGGCGGAGCCTTTGGGAGGTGATAAGGGCATGAGGGTGGAGCCCTCGTGAATGACATGAGTGTCCTTATCAAAGGGACCCCCAGAGCGCTTCCTCACTCTGAGAACTGTGAGAACACAGTGATGAGCTGGCTCTCTATGAACCAGGATGGGTGCCCTTAACAGATACCGAATCTGTGGGTACCTTGACCTTGGACTTGCAGCCTCCAGAGCTATGAGAGATCAATGATCATTATTTAAGCCCCCCAGTCTGGTAATGTTGTTATGGCATTCTGGACAGACTAAGATGATAATTCATTCTTGTACTAAGCTGTTCTGGTGTTCAAATTATGCCCGACTTCGCCAAGCGGAGTTTCTTCAAGCTGATTTCTGTGTCCTTGGGACAAGCCCCACCCGCTGGAAAATTCAGATCATGTTTGTACAAAAATGACTTTATTCCCCTGGATGTTCCAATGGGAAAGACTCTAGAAAGGCAGGAGAGTCTCAAGGAAGTAGGAGGTAGCTCCCGCCGGCCCTTTCCAAAGCCCTGGAGGAATGAAGATGCTTTGTCAAAGAACTGATGGGCCCCTCTTAACATAAACCATCACAAGAACATCAGAAACTCAAAGAAATGACTTTACAGAAAATGCTGATTTGTCTTTCCCTTTCAGGGCCGTTTCTTGGAGCTGAGAGAAAGGATTTAGTGGCACAGGGCACAGACAGGGAGATACTATTTCTCTGCATCTAGCCCTAAATGCCACATTCTTATAATTTTTGTGGATTTGCATACAGTTTTGAGCAACCCGGATACAAGAGTCCCTATTACCAGGCTCATTTTGGCACCAGAGCTGTCTAATTTTTTGTAACATCACTGTATCTCCCCAACACTGATCTCCTAGTAAAGAATATTTGGGGAAGGTTTGTCCACTCCCAGCTTACAGATGATGACCCTGCGGTTCCAAAAAGTCAGGAGATTTGACTACGGTCAGCACATCACCGAAGCGATTCTGGCCGCTCTGTACAAGCACGTACTTCTGTGTTCTTTCTCTCCCCAGCTAACTTTGCATGCCCAACAGTGTGCCCTGCTGAGGGCCTCACACCAAAACTGGCCCCCTGAGACTGTTCTGCCTGTGCATGCAGCCTGATGCAAGGGGCTTCAGATGCATCCAAAAGCAAACAGTGGACGTGCCCCAGGGCCCTGGTAAAGCAACTTTAAGATGCTGAAGAGTCCAGGGCAGCTGTCCAGGAACCACGCCCAAAGCAGGGTATCTGAAGGCTCCAGATGTCCCAGAGAAGGGGACCCTACCAAGTGAGACAAGTACAACGTGCATTCCTCTTTCCGGGGTTATAACAAGAACAGGGCCTATAGAATATGATATTATTAGCCTCTGCAGCATGGGTCAGCCAGTGATGGCGAGAGGGCAGCCCAGAAGGCAGGCCAGGGTCCTCCACCCCACACCACAGGACATCAGGGAGTGGTGACTAGCCCTGAGTTTCAGATCCCCCCTAAGTAAAACGGGGAGGCCATGGCCCACATCCCTGCTGGTGTCTGGCTGCCAGCCCCACGTAGCCCTTATTCTTTTAGTCTTTCTTTCCAGTATCCTTTTATTTTTCTGTGGCTTAATAGACGAGGCTTTGGAACCATTTCCTTTAACCTGAAGTTCCACAATGCTGCTTCCTCTGTGAATGAGGGTAAGGATACCTACAGCTCAGGGCTGTGTGGGGTTAAATTAGACAATGTTATTTCCCGTTGGGGCTTAGCCCAGCGCCCAGCTCGGAGCCAGCCCCTGGTACATGGAAACTGAGCTGTATTTGGACAGAGGGCCTTTCAAAAGGTAATTAAGGTAAAATGAGGTCATATGGGTGGGCCCACATCCAATATGACCACCGTCCTTTTAAGGAGAGATTACGACGTGTGCACACACCGTGGACACAGAAGACGCCCAGCCATCTGCAAGCCAAGGAGAGAGACCTCAGAAGAAACCAACCCTGCCAACCCGTTGACCTTGGACTTCTGGCTTCCAGAAATGTGAAAAAATAAATTTCCGTTGTTCAAGCTGCTCCGTCTGTGGTGCTCTGTTTTGGACGCTCAAACTAAGACAGACATCGGACATATCTTTACCTGTCCTCTTCGCTCCTGCCCTTTCTTTCCCTCCTCTCTTTGTCTGTGCTCTTCCTGCCACGCCCATGGCTCCCACAGGGCTCTGTAGAGATTCCTGGGGCTACCATGTTGCTGGTACCACTTCTTAAGGGGCAAGATTTAGGGGGCTGCTCTGGTCCATGCCTCCAGAATTTCTGAGTCTTTGGCTCAAAAGAGGATGAAGAAAACCATAAAAGAGAGGACTTTGCATTTTGCTGAGACCTATTTTACACTTAACCCAGAGCTCCTGCCTGCCATACTTGTCACACTATACATCCACCACCAAGACCCGTTTCATGCCACCTGACACTCAGAGCTGGTGGGTTCAGAGCAGCACTGACATAAGATCATTATTTATTGGTCGCTACCTTCTGATAAAACTGGTTCTCTATTGCCCACCCACCCACCTGGCCCACCATCAAGGAGGCCAGACATGGAGACGTCGCTGGCATAATGAGTCACCAGTCAGCTCAACCGAGGAGGTTGGCTTCTTGGGGAGGGCAATGCCTGAACTTGGCTCCCACTGGGCTGCGGCCACAGTTGGGTCAGGCTCCACAGAACTCCCTGGACCTTTCAGACAAGGCCAGGAAGAATCACCTTCTTCGGGCATTCGTACAAGGCCACCATCATGTCCCTGTGTCACAGGGGTGGGTCACAGCCTGTCTGCCAGTCAGAAAGCTCTAGGCGACAGAAGAGTGTCTGGGAGGAGATGTGGGGGGGAGAGTAAGGCAGGAGGGCCAGGAGGGACCCTTACTGACAGTTCAATTGGGCCCAGTTCCATAGGGCAGGTAGCCTGCTCTGGAACGGCCTGTTCCCATGCAGCCCTGGCCTCCCCACGGGCAAATCAGGGTATTTCCAGAAATGATTACAATCATTTTTGAGAGCAGCCCCAGGGCCCTGTCAGGGCAAAAAACACAGTGTTCTTCCATTTTATGAATGAGCAAACCTATATGCTTTCTATAAATGTCTGTGTAAATCACCAGTGGGTATTCCCATCTTGGCAAAAGGAAAACACATTCCAGGCTGCAAAGGCAGCTTCTTCTCCCGAGAGGGAGGCCCAGGGGCCACTCCCTCTATTTCTCCTGAGCCCTAGGGAGATGCCTCCTGAGCTGTTCTCTGGCTCTGAAGAAAAAGAAAGCTCTTGCTCAGACAATGACTCAGCTCCAAAGGGGTGGCACCTCACCTTTCCAGGGGCCTCCTGGGCTGAGCTCCAGGTGAGGCCCAGCCAGACCTGCTGGCGTTCAGGGATGCTTCGTTAACTGTCCTCCCATGATCTGCAGCTCTCCCAGACCACAGCCGCCTACCCTGACTACCACAGCTCGCGTGGGGGAGCAACGGCCCGCGACAGCCCCGGGAAAGGGTCTACGAGGCTGGCATTATATGTAAAACTCCATGTCTACTTAACTAACAAGTAATCATTAATGTTACCCCTGGCCCATGTATCCAACTGTTAAACTGACACTAACGAAACGAGTGGCGGGTACCATGACCAATATTAAAACCAAGTCTGATCTGTTAACTTAAATGACCCAGGCTGATTTATACATCGTGCCTTGCATTTAACCAGCACGGAGAGCATTTTATATCAAAATGCACAGACATTTCTTCCACCCGGGTTTTTTCTTTCTTACTGCCTCCCAGCCCCAACTGGATCAAACCAGACCACACCAGATGGCCCCAGCCTTAATTATTGGGACCGTAATTTTGCCTTCTTGGTGAAAAGGGATTCCTAACAAAGGGGAAAATGTGTAGAGAATCTAGTGTTGAAAATAATATAATAACCCATACGTGTGACTTTGGAATCAGCTGTGATGAGCACACAAGGGCATTGGCGGATTCAACTGGTTTGAATCTTCAGTATGGTTAAAAGGGGGGGGGAACCCAGTGTGGGGAGGGCTCTCCTGTGGGGAGGACCCAACTCAGCAGGTGTTGCTCACTGTTCTCACCTCCTTGAGGCAGGAGAAAGACAGAAACCATGAGAACAGAGTTGGGGAGGCCCCGCCAAGGATGGCCGCCCCAGTTCTGCCTTTATCTCTTCCCAAGCATGCTGGGGTAGGAGGTCTCCCTTAATTTAGAGGTAAGTGGCACATTCATCCTACATGCCAGCCAGCCTGCCTTGGTTCCACTTCCGGCCTCGGGGACACAGCCCATTTTGCACCCTCAGTCCAGCCATTCACCTTCTATCATTTAACCATGAATCATACTCAGTGAGGGCAGCGTCTAGGGGAAACAGAGCTACAGGCAGCCCTCCGTGGGACACACGTGGGCCAGGTTAGGAAGCCAAGCGGCCACGGAGCCCCGAGGATCCTCCATGATGGGAGGGCATGAGTGTTTGTGGTTAGGCAGCTTTGGGGGCATTTCACTCCAACATCTTCAAAGCTGGTGTCTTCACAGCCAGTATTGAGGGTGTGGGGGTGTTTGCAGTCAGCAGACAGCATCAACTCCTTGTAACCACCTGAGGAAGACCAAAGGAGCCAATGGGGAGGGACAGGTAAGGAGTCACCAGCCAAGGTTTGAGTCTAGGCAGCCTGGGAGAAAAGGTGGAACTCACCGTCCAATGCTGGCAGACACACCTGCTCCCACCTCAGCATGAAGCACAGTGGACGGCCTGGGAACATACTAACTTAGCACAAAGGCTCCATAGTCCCACAGCTTGACTTTCTGTTTTTTTAATTCACTATTTGGTTTTGATTCCTAGATCTAGCTGTGTGGCCTTGGGAAAGTTACTTGCCTTCTCTGAGCTTCAATTTACACATCAACATAACAGGCATGATAACCACCACATCACTCACATCAAAAGATTAAATGAGAGACTGCTTATATACCAGGGGTGCCAAAAAAAAAATGTATACACATGCCTTGTATTCGTATTTTGTTATCAGTATATATTGAATATTACAATTTTAATACAGTTTTCTACTTTCTTAAAATGTGTATACCTTTGTTTGGCACCCTCTGTATATAGCCCTCTGCACAGTGCTTGGCACGTGGTAACTGCTCCATAAGTGACGGCTATTTTCATCTTCATTCTTTTTCCCATCGCGCAGTCTAACCTCTTCACCTCTGGAAGGGAGGTGCTCTCTCCTAGCCTGCCACCCTTTTCTTACTCATCAGCTTCATGTCCTCCTGTTGATTCTGCTCACACAGGCTCTCCTTGGGAACACAGGAGCTGGTGGCAGGTCTGGGTGACATGGGGCAATCTCCCTGCAGAACCAGCATGCGGCAAGCCCATTTCCTCCTGAACTGCCAAGGTGTGCAGTCCGCAGGCTGTGCCTGGGAAATGTCACATTCAGCATTTGGCTCTCCCTCTTCCTCTCTGCCTTGCTGGCCCCTTCTGAAGCTCAGACGCCCCTGCTGCCTCGTCAGGCCCTAACTCGTCAGGCCGGCTTGCCTTGGTACCCCGGCTTATCCAAACAGCTTCATCGCTTTTCATAAATCCAATCCCTCCTTATCAGCTGCCCCATCAGGAGGAAGGACAGGAGGGGCTTGTGACTGAAGTGTGGGGAAGAGAAGCTTTAATTAGCCTCCGTGCTCCACGGGGTCACCCACAGTTCAATCACCCTGCCTTCACTTGTTCCCAGTCACATAGTGGGAGCGCCCGTGTCACACACATCATTTGCATCTGTCCTCTGCTCCCCACGTATAGGGCTGGGGTCCTGCCCCTGCTTCCCCCCCGAGCAGGAGGCCTGCAGGTTGTAAACGGAAGTCAGCCGCTGGCATGGCCCCCTGAGAACGTCAGTCCTGCCACCATCTCCCCAATCCTAGGAGCTTTCTGATCTGGCTGGTCGCTGTATAAACTGTTATCACAAACCCCAGCCTTGGTCTTGTGAACAAACTCACCCTGCAGAGAATGTGAAAACACCCAGCAGAATACAAAGTGCTTCTGCCAGCGCTCCAAACCTACCTCCGTGACGAGAGGTGGAAAGAGCATTGGGCAGGAGGAGGAGGGCTCAAGACACTGCACTCTGCTACCTTGGAAAACTTCCCTTGTCTAAAACACACGTGGGAATGACCATACCTTTCCTCCCTACCTTCCTATTATGAGTCCTGAGAGACAGCACATGCAAATACGCTTCCTTCTGTGCCAAATTCTAAACAAATGATATACATTCCTAGCTATCCAGCCCCCTGGACGTGTGGTAGCATATTGCCACAGAGGCTCAGAGATGCTTCTTTTCACACTTGTATTTTTACTTAACCTGCCATTTCCCCGAAGCCCAGTTTCTTCCAGGAAGACCTTGCCTTGCACCAAGCATGTGGCTGACAGGGTTTAAAAGTCAGGGCTAATTTTTCATGATGTCAGGAAATCGCACAAATGCCACCCCTACTCTGCTCACCTCCGCTCACCTACTCCACCAGCAAACTCCGTCACTCGAGGGCTGTACAGGAAACACAATCATTCCCAGATCCCTGCCTTGCACTTTTCACAAATCCCCAAGATAATCAAACAGATAAATTGGTCTGATAATCAGCATTTCTGAGGGGCCTTCTCGGTGCCAAGCCCTGTGTCAGCTCCTAAAAAAGGTCCTTGACTTGTTTTGCAGCTGTCTAGAAGAGTTACAGACCGTAGCACTTGTCACCCACACTGGGACACTCTTGAGAATGGAAATGTGCCATTAGTAACTATGCTGGGAAGACCAGTGGGAACTGGGACTGTCCTGGGCAAGTGGGGAGGTACGGTCATGCATTTTTTAGGTCTTGTGGGGGAGGGGAGAGAAGGCGGGAGCAGTTTCTGGAACAGAACTCGAAAAGTAGATGCCCAAAGGGGCTGAATGAATGGCTTTTTCAGTCACCATGCTCTCAAGGAGAAATGGAAACTCTCATTCTCTGACTTGGCTCCTCGAGGGTCCCACAGGTGGGAAGTGAGACCCTAATGTTCAACTTAGCGCCTGGCACATTAATTAACATATTAGCTGGGCTGGGCGCTAGGGAGGACGCAGGTCTCAGGGAAAGAGACAGAATCCTAGATTCCCACCCAAGCACTTCTGATTATGATTATAAGTGGCATGTGTGCCTGTAACCAAGTCTTCCAAGTACATTCTCGTGCATTTTCTCTTTTGATCTGAGGCAGATAACGCAGATGGGAGCATGCATCTGAAAGGATACGCTGGCTGAGCAGGAACAAAGACCATAAATGAAGAAGGATGTTTGCACTATGCTTCCCACCTGCCTGAAAACAGGAAGCTTTGGAGGCCTACTCTGGCGAGGTCGCCACCTCTTCCTTACCCCAAAGCTACATGGCCCGAGAGGTTTTCTTTTCATCACTTATTTCTTGAACGGGGCAAATCCCTTCCAAGACACTATTTTTTTCCATCTCGTTTTGCTGCAATGAGCGGAAGCCATGTCTGTTCTGATGGGTCAGTGGGGAGAGGAGGATGGTAAGTGGCTGCCTCTTTTCCTCCGACTGGGCAAGCAACCTCTGCAGACCTCACCTTACGCAAGCACCTGGAAGGGGAAATGTCACCAGTGGGGAATGGAGCTGTTGAGCCAATCGAGACCGCGGGGCAGAGTCCTGGGGCTAATGACTTGCAAGGAGTCAGAGGTGACAGGTTGTTGAGCTATGCTTCCCTGCAGATGACAGGATTGCAAAAGACGAAACTCACTAGTCATGGGGGCGGTATTCATTGACATCAAAAAGGGCTAGAGAAAATCTCTCTTGCCAACAGAGGAGGACCAGGGACCAGCCAACCTGAAAACCCGGGCGCTGAACATGGCTGAGCATAGGAATGGAAGTGGGGAGGCGTCTCTGGGGGCAGCAGGCAGGACGTGGTCGGGAGTGGCCACATCCGTTTCCATTCTGCAGCCTTAAGAGCCACTGGGTCTTCTAGTTTCCTGTTGTTAAATTTAAACATGAGCAAGAGAGTAAATCTCAGGAACAGCCAGGGTTCTCCAGAGAAATAAAACCAAAAGGATATATGTATACATATATGTGTATATATGTATAACGTGAGATTTGTTTTAAGGAATTGGCTTATGCACTTGTAGGGGGGCTGGCACATCAAAAACCCACAGGGCAGGCAAATAGGCTGGAAACTCAGGCAGGAGCTGACCCTTCGGTCTTGAGGCACTTCCTTTCTCTGTGAAACCTCCTTTTTTGCTCTGAAGGTCTTCAGCTGATTGGATTAAGCCCACCCACAATGAGTGTGATCTCCTTTCCTTAAGAGAAGTTAATGGCTGTCATCAGCCACGTCTGCAAAATACCTTCATGGCAACATTTAGGTTAGTGTTTGATTAAATACGAATTTGGATATTAGAGCCTGACCAAGTTGACACAGAAAAGTAGCCATCACAGTCTCACCGATGGAGAGACTCCTGAGCCATCTTTCCGTACAGGAGCACGAAGTTCTCTAAACCACCACCCCTCTCACGAGCTGCCAGTGTGAGTAGGCGCCCAGCGACGCCTCTTGAGTTGGACTGAATTAAATTGAGAAAATTAACTCTGCGTCATGGAAAGAACCTAGGTCTGAGAATCAGAAGACCCGGGTTCAGGTTCTCGCTCCACCATTAGTTGCTCACGGTCCTTCAGGCAGGTCCTTTTTCCTCTCTGGGCCTCAATAGGATACATAGAAGTTGAACAAAATGCTCTCTGACCCTTGTCAATGATTGTCACTACACAGGTACCCAAGGACATGTGCCTCAATGCCTTTAGGGGAAGTTGTACCCCCAAAAAATGGTGGAGAACATCAGAGCACATTGAAAAGGTAGATTGATAGATGATAAAAGATAGATGGATAAGATAGAATCTACAATTAAATATGTCAAATCGAATATGCAATTATATAAGTACATATTAGGGGAAATATGATCCACGTGTTTCAAGATTTGGATTTTCCTTTCTCATTTCTTAATCTTGGTTCGTTTTTGGAGACCTGCTGACAATCCCTGACAAAATCACATGCTTTGAGTTTCTATGTAACCACAAAGAGCAGCCCAAAGACTTTACATCTGAAGATGATAGGTTCAGAGACAGCCACCCTGCAGAAACAGTAATTGCAAAAAAGGGGAACAGAACATTTGCAGAAGATGTTTAAGTGGCAAAAGGCCACAAAAGATGTTCAGTCTCATAGTAATCCCAGACACCAACATGTTAAACAGTACTTCTTTATTTTTCCATCAGACTGGCAAAATTTAAGCAGGTTGATACTACACAGAGTTGGGGAAAGGGTGAGAGAAAAGTATGCTCACCAACTGCTGACTCTTGCCCGTATTTAAATTTTAAATATTAGGCAGACTTACCACATTTAAATTCTATTCTTTAAACTACTTCTATGTTTAGGTAGCTATTCCAAGGAAATACCCACTTTGGGGTGCATCTGTGTTGTGTGTGGGAGTATGTATTAGAATGCTCATTACACTCTTTTGTGTAACAGTGATAAACTACAAAAAAAAACTATTCACCCACAAAGTGATTAAATAACTTAGACTATACCCAAGTTATGGAATATCATGTAGCAGTTACAAAAGAATGAGGTAGCCATAGGGAGAATGGCCGGACAATGCAAATACTACGAGCCACGTTTATGTTCTATAAGCTCTATATCTGTGTACATGTATTTGTGTGTGTATATATGCACACGTATGCATACAAAGCTAGAAGAAAGTGCACTCGTCTGAAGGAAGAAGAGTGAGGCTGGTGATGGTACAAGGACAGACTGAATTATTCAACATATATACAGAGGCTGCCAAAAAAATGTAGACACGTTTTAAGAAAGGAAAACACTGTATTAAAATTGTAATACTCAATATACACCGATAACAAAAGATGAATACAAGTCATGTTTGACTTCTGCAATGACAAGAGGTGCTCAAAGTGGTTCCCATCAGGGTCCAGACACTTCTGATTATGGCGAACGACTGCTTGAGCAACGTTGACCAAAGTGTCCATTTATATACACTTTTTTGGCTCCCCCAGTACACTTGTATTATTTTTTTGACAACCAAAATGTAGTCACATGACACCTGAACAGTGCTAATAACAGTAACGACAACAGTAACAATAAAAGGAAAAACGAAAGACAGTGGGTGGTAGCCTTTGGCTACTTCCTGCAATTACCTCAGTGTTGCCCATCCTCTCTGCTCCCCAAATCCTCCTGGGTGAGGTTCTCCAAGGCTTAGCTTATGCTTAAGGAATGTGGAAAGCCAGAGGATTTGGTAAATGCCATTACAAGTTTTACATTCTTCCACTTAACTTTCCATTATTGTGTCAGTCGGGACCCTGGCAGGCAATGGATGACACAGTCAAATTAGGTAATTTGAGGCGAGTGAGTTAAAGGGGATTTTTACAAGGTGTGGGCAGGTGTAGGGAACTCCAGAGACAGTGCCATCCACAGGGCTCAACTACTGCCCTCCAAGCGACAGTTGCCAGTGAACCCCTAGGGGTTGGGTTGGGGAGGGGGCAGTAAATACCCCCGCTTCACTCTCCTCTTCCTCTCACATCTTCCACCAAAACTCACCACTGTCCTCAGCCACCTGGAAACCAGAGGGGCAGGGAGCCTTTTGATGGCGTTCAGGCAAGTTCATCTCCTGGGTCACAGCGGGTGGGGCGGGGTGGAGAGGGGCAAACAGGGAAATGCACATGTACAGTTGTCCGTTCTAGGGAGAGAAGACATGCCTGGTCGCAATTAGACGTGGAGCCCAAGCATCACCCATCCATTTGGCAGGAGGGCAAGAGCCCATTTGGAAGGATGGTCGCAGGTTGTGAGTCTGCGGGGATCGCTGTGCGGCTGCTGCCTCTTCCACTTGGGCCAAAGAAGGTACAAGAGCTTTGCACACATGGGCCACTCCTTAGCACTTCCTCTGCCTGTGCTCCCCGGGGAAATGGCCCCAGGACAGTACCTGAAACCCACCGTCAAACCCAGTCTGTGTTACTGATTCATCCGTCCGAGACAAGGGGCAGAGAATTGGAGGGTAAAATGAAGTGACAGAGATGTCCCTAATCCGGTACCCTTTCCCCTCTGTGCCCTGCTCAGCGCCAACCCTCTGAGTCAGAATAAAGACAGTTCAATTCCCAAGGGATGTTGCCCAACACCTTCATTCCTCCATCAAACACTCACATCTGAGGAATGTAATGTGCAATCCACATTTTGTTGGGCCCCCTTAGGCCCTCAACAGGAGGATGGTCTTGTATACAAGGGACCCCATTGTGGTTTGGCCCTGTCCCTCCAAGCTCTTGGGCTCTGAGTTCTCCTCTCTCACAAAGCCAGCCATTCCTTTGAAATCCCAGCACTTATTTGTCTCCAGAGCACAAGGGCTCTTGGCAGTGACCTTGAACCAAGAGTGCACAAAAGCTGAGAAATCATATGACTTCAGAAGGATGCAGAGCCCAACTTTATGCTTAGAAGAAGACACTACAGTTGTGATCACATGTTTCCTCCATGGGTTAAAAAAAAAAAAAATCACTCCACCTTCTTTCCTGCAGACTTTTGGCTTCAACAGATGGTGAGCTCACTTAAAGGCAAGAATTTCACTATGTGTTTTCTTCTAAAATGTTCGAGCCACATTTCTATTAGCTGGGCACCCACAACAATGAGAAATGGAATGGAGCCAACCAGCTGAAGAAATTGATACTGAATAAGGAAACCTGTCTTACCAGCAAGAGACGGTCAGCTATGAAATAAATCACCCAGCAATGTAGGACATTGCAAGAAACTGAGTCACACCACATTAGGGTCTGTGCCAAGATGAGACACTCAGTTCTCAATCTTCCTAGGGCTAAGAAAGAAAAGGTAGAACGGTCTGAGTAATTCTTCCTCTGCATTTGCTTGATCTTAGTTTTCAGGGACTGAGTGCCGCGTGAATTCTCAGCAATACATGCCCAGAACCATAGAGAAGAGAGCTGCTCTCTCATCTGTGGACTTTCTAGGAGAAAGAGAAGGGAAAACGTGGTAAATGGTCATGAACAGACATACCAAATACTGTTCTGAGAGCTTTATAAAAATCGTCGTATTTTATCTTCACAAGCATGATACCCACTTAAAGATGAAGAAACTGAGACAAAGGGAAATAAAATGTGTTTCCTGGGATTGCTAGTCCCTGACCTGCAGGACTAATATTTAAACCTGGTTACTCTCGCTTTGGAGCCCTCGCCCTGTCCACCTAGCACCCTGCCGACACGTGGATTCTGAGAAACTGACTCACATCTGGGTTTTAATGGCTTTTGAGATGCCCAATGCCGGTCACTTGGTATGTTTCTGTTCTGTGGGTCTGTCCGCTGCTCCCAGCTCTGGGTCTGTATCCTGGCTCTCCTGCTGCTCTCCAGGGGGTCTGGCCATTGCAAAGGGAGGACTCGCTAATGGGAAGGAATGGAGAGCCTCGCCCCCCCTCCCCCCATCACTGCCTGATTGCATTTTTGCCACCGCTGAGGATGGGAGATGGCAGCAACTGCTTAGTTCTCCAAGCTGGGCCCCAGCTGGGATGAAAAAGGGAAAAAGGCTTTGGATGGGGCAGGATAGGAGCGGCTCTAAGCAGAATGAGCTCCCCAGAGCAAGTGCGATGGGATAATGTTTTTGAACTATTACCTAACACTCACACTCCTGCCTCCACTACAATATTTCCTTGTACTCCTGGGCCTTTTCTCATCTATTTAGTGAGGTCCTACCGAATCCACTGCCTTAGGGAGTGGCCGACACAGCAAAACTCAAAGAAATAATACCCTCTGGTTTTTGAGTTTCAAAAAAGGCTTTGGAAATGCATAGCAAATACGACAAATTGGGGAGAACACATGAGGAGGAAGAGGAAAGCAGCTCTGAGGTGAAGACCAAGAGAGATTCCCTGTGTTGGGGGAACAAAGGGAGCCAGATGCCAGGGGGTGAGTAGATATTCTGGGAACCACGTAAGGCTGCTACCCAGGTGCCCTGAAGCAGTAGCTGGAAGCCCGTGGTCCTGGAGGGTCTCTAACTGGGAACAAAAGATAACTCAGCAGCAACCTGTGGGGGCTAATGATTCTAAAGAACCTCTTGATAGGTTGTCGGGGGTCTCAGAGGTGTCCAGTGTGACAAGTGACACAGATGGAGCACAGAGCCCGGCCCCCGAAGGCCACGGCACCCTATTAGCCTTCCTCAGCCCCTGAAATTTGAAGCCACTCCCGTGAAAGGGGGACGGGGGTGCTGAAATGCCCAGGTAGAATGGAGTTCTAAGACAATCACGTCCTATTTCTTGCATTTCTGAGTTTATAAAGGAAGGTTCACACCTGCTCCCTGAGCCAGGCACCTCTCCAGGACAGACAGCCGCTCCTTTCCTCTCCTTACAGTGCAGAGTTTACACCCTCCACTCTCTCACCCTAAGGCCCCTGGGCACCTGCCACCCAGGAAGACTCTGTGCATCACTGTATACATACGGAGGCTGCACACTGGGGCCTGTTCTCTCGGAAACTTGGGCTTCAGGGTGACCCATAGAAGGACAGCAGCTCAGGGGACAAGCCCATCCCAGCCTGATCCTCTGGCAGAAGATCACTCTGGGGCAGGAGAAAGGCTAAACTAGGAGAGCACATTCCTCCACCCCCGTCTCTGGGAACACTGTAGCTAAGGTTTGCTTGGCCACCCAAGGTGCTGGGCTCCGCCAGACCACATAAGCATTCCAGTTTGACGGGCACCCATGGCCCTCTGGTATGCATGTGCCTTTGGCCCTCATGGTAGTTGTGTTTTCCTTTACCTCTGGGATTCCCTGGGCTTCTGTTCCTCCCTCCCCACCCTACATCACCCCTGACTTCTATAGCAGCCTCAGGAGATTTCACCCAGCCAACATCTTCCAACCCTACAAGAGGCAAGCGACAGGATGCCCTCGATGTCATGATTTTTATTTAGTGTTGAACACCATGGAAGCACAGCAAGGTGAAAAATAGTTTGAGTTCCCTCAGATCAGTAGTTCTCTGCCTCCCCTCCCCGCAACATGCTTGTGTCTTTCCACAGTATTGTCTGAGCATCTACGTGTACCAAGAGCCATTCTAGGTGACGGCATCAGACATAGGAAAGAGCTACAAGACCCCTGCTCTCGGAGAAGTCACATGCTAGCCTGGTAGAGCAGACATGGAGATGTACCACTCGATCCCCCTTCAAGAAGGGACTCGCTGCCTGGCTGACAGGAGCATGGCTGGCTGACAGCCTCCAGCCACTAGCTTCTCCAAGGTCTTCTTCAGCTTTCAGGCTGAGGTCATGCTGTTCCTGGGGCAGCCCCTGGCCAATGACTGAGCAAGGTGGTGAGTCAAGGACCAAGCCACTTCCACCCACACGGGACTTCTCCAGTGGGCAATCTCAGGTCTTCATATTCCTATGACCCCTCCTGCCTGAACCTGCTTCCTTCCCTTTTCTTTCATAGGTGTTTCTCCCCCAATAAACCCCCAATTCCGTCTGAGCACCTGCTTCCTGGGGAACCCACCAGGTCCATGAAGGGTAGGGCACACAAACCAGAACAACTGCAGGCAGTGACATGCGCTATGGAAAGAGAATGGGGCAGTAGGACAGAGGCTGACGTGGCAGGAGGGGACAACATTAGCTAGAAGTCGAGGGTAGCCACCGTCTCTGAGAAGGTGACAATGGAGCTGCGACATGAAGGAGGAGGAAAAGGAGTCAGCCATGCTCAGAGTATCAGGGAAAGGGTTCCAGGCAGTGTGGGGAGGACGGAAGAACATGTTCAAGGGAGAGAAAGGGGCGGCCGTGGCCGGAGCACAGTAGTAAGTGACAGGAGAAGAGCCGATGGGGCTGACAGTAGCTGGTGCCCCACACCTGGGGGGTCTCCCCTCAGTGGAGTCAGAGGATGGCACCTATGTAGGACCATCTCACAGACCAACCCAAATGTGATGAAACCACAAGCCATAGCAATACTTTGTAATTGCCACACTATTCAGGGCATATTAGCAAAACTTGCCTACCCAATCTGGGCTGTGACCTAAATGAGACAGGCTGGGGGTGATGGCCAGCTCTGGCCACTCCGAAAAGCATAACGGGATGCAAGAGTGAAAGTGGTGCTGCTGTGTTAGTACCTGCTCTAATTTGTCTTAAATAGTGAATCAATCACAAACCTCAGGATGTTATTCATAGCAAGTCACTTGCTCCCCTCCTCAGGAGTGTGACGGTGACACCCTCACATGTCACTACTCCCTGGATTAGAGGTGATTCCCTGGAGCTGGGGTGGGAGGAGGGGGCAGGATTTTCTGAAAAATGCAACAGCCCCCTCTGCCCACCGGGACACCTGGCTCTTGGCAGGAATGCTAGAGAGCCTTTCCTTACAACTGGAGGCAATTTTGTCCCCCAGAGGACATTAGTCAATGTCTGGACGTGTTTCTGGTTGTCACAGGGGTTGGGGGGGTGCTACTAGCTAGCAGCTAGTGGGTAGAGGCCAGGGGTGTTGCTAAACATGCCATGCTGCACAGGACACCCATGCACAGGGATGCTTTCTGGCAGGTGCCTTCCGATGAGAACCTGAGCAGCAAAGAGTGATAAACAGGACCAGTGGGGGCCCCCGCAGCACTGCAAGCATTATTACATCTGAGTTTTTGCACTGTCCTCCTTATTGTAGTTAAAATACCAAGAAAGATTTCTTTACAAGTAAGGATTTTATCTTTGAAGACTGCAGTTTCTCCCTTCATTGGCAATCTTCTATGGCTGGCTGGTAGAGACAACTGGGGTACAGACCCAGCCAGAGAGGGGGGATGGGCAAGATGACCCCTCCCCCCAAGGGAGATCCTTTCCAGGCAAGCATTCCCAGGATAATAATGTAAAATGTGGCAGAGTGCTGCATTTTAATTAATTTTAGTCCCTTTCAAGACCATAGTTATTATTATAAAAACATCGATAATACCAAACACATGTTGAAAGTACACAGCCAGCTGCAGCCCTGGAGACCTGGGGACGTGTTAAGTCATATGTCATCTGGGGTGGTGAGAAATCAGCAGGTCCCCTCCCCTGTGCCCTCTGAGACCCCAACACCCTTCTCAGTAGGCCTGTGCTCTCTCTGTCACCAGCCAAGCCCCTTCCCAGCCTGGCTTCTCTCCTCTCACTGAAGCTCAATGCTCTCCTCTCCTTCTCAGCAGAAACTGTGAGGGGGTGAGGTGTCAGACCTCCAGAAATCCCAGTTTAATTATTTTATTGTGAAAAGGGGGGGAAAAGGCAAAGAAAAGGCGTATTCTCTCATTTGGGAAGAATGTTTCGTTATCTGCCTTTGCAGAAACACCTCACTGGGCTGTAGGCAGTCCTGAGTTATTACGTGAGATGCTCAGGCGCCTGTGCCTTCCCCTCCCCCACCCTCTTGACTCCCCCTCTCCCCCCGCCCACCCACCCTGCTGGTTCAGGGGTGCATGAGGCACAACCCCACTTTCAGATGAAGGCAGGGAAAGGCCAAGAGCAACAATGCAGCCTGGTGTTGTCCACACAGGACTGGGACCTGTCCCTGTGCCCTGCAGCCCCTTCGAAAATACTCCCCAGGAAGAGCGCCCTAAGCGAACCTTGGAGTGTGTCTGGTTCCATCTCCACTCGTGCAAGAACCGTTTCTCCTGCATCCCTGGCCTCTTGTCCATCACTTCCGGCTCCCAGGTGCCCCTTGCCTCACAACACGTCTCCAGCCCACTTAAAAGGTTAGGAAGTTCCGTCTTAGCCAAGACCCCAAGAGACACCTGCATCAGGCAGCACTTCATGGCTGACAAGTGAGCCCACCTAAGTCTTTCATACCCAGTCTTCTCCTCTCGGTCACGACAGAGCACATATTGCACTGACAAGTGAGCCCACCTAAGTCTTTCATACCCAATCATCTCCTCTCGGTCACGACAGAGCACATATTGCACTGTTAGCCCCACTTTACAGATGAGAAAAGGGAAACCCAGAGAGGGTCCTGGCTTTTCCAAGGATACACAGCAATTATGAGGCCGGGTCACCGGGTGGGAGCTGGGGGGACGACGACACAACGCTCTTGCCCTCAGCAGCACACCAGCTCCCAGGACAGACTCATCCCCACCCTCCTCTAATGGCGCCCTTCACAGATCTTCTCTCCAAACCCCAGGGCTCATGTGGCCCCTGGATCACAGGGGAGAATCTGGTCCTTGTGTTCCAGATGGCAGCTGCCATGACCACAAAATATCCATCTTCAGGTTCCTAACACTCGGGTTTAGGGTTGGCCTTTCCCAGCTGTCAGACGCTGCTTTTCCTCCTAAGGGAACAGGGGCTCCACCCCTGCACTTGAACATCTAGCCCCTCCCTTCTCTGCACCACACTCCCCTGCAGTCATCACCCTCCCCCATCCAGGTCACTGAAGAGTAGGCCAGGCTTTGACTCCATCATCTATAGCAAAACCAAAATCTTGTCTCTTCCCCATTTGTGGAGAGCTTGACCGGACTGACTTCCAAAGACCTGAGTGAATAGTGCCTTCAGGATAGCCCTTTAAAACAAAAGCAAAACAAAATAAACACCTAACACAGACTGGCACTATTGGATGTTGTTACGATTAACTCATGTAACCCTCCCAACAACTCCATGCAGTAGGTACTATTCTGGTGCCCATTTGATGGATGAAGAAACTGAGGCACAGAGTAGTCAAGTAACTTGCTTGAGATCACATAACTAGCAAGTGGAGGAGATATGATTAGACCATTAAAGAAATAAAACAAAACTGGAGAGGGCATTCAGGCAAAGGGAGAGTTACAATTGCTCCTATGGAAGCCATTTCCCCGGGAATATTTCCAGGAGGCTAAAGTCACCTTTTCATTCTCTTAAGCGTCCTGTACTGAGAACAAAGCAATATGTCCATGGATTAATCTGCCACATATATCGTTAGACTATAACCGTCGTGAGTACATAACCATCACCATGACAATCACATCTTGAGCATCTCTTCCACAGCTGTAGTAATCAGGGTAATTCATGCTGGCTGCTGTAACAAAACACTCCCCCAATCTCAGCGGTTTAACACGAGAAGGGTTTATTTTTTCATTCCTGTCCCAGTCCAGGTGGACATTCGATAAGGAGGCTTCCAAGTCGATTTCCAAATGATTCAGGGTGCCTACCTCCTTTGATCTTGCTGTCCTGCCACACTCTTAGGGTCAGTGAAGGAAAAGAGCAAGCACATAGCATCATGAGGACATTTTCAGGGCACTGGATGGAAAGAGCATCAGCTCTACCCATATTCCATCATCCAGAAGCCAGCCAGCTGCTGACTACGGGGGAGGCTCGTGAGTTGCAGGGTCCCAGCGTACTCAGGAAGAGAACATGGGAAGTTGAGCCTCTAGCGAGTGGGTCTCTGCTGTACCAGTTAACCCACGGCAATACCTTCCACTGTACCTCCGTTCCATGTCCCCAGTGGTCACCCTTTTTCTCTTCAAATATGACGCTCAGGATTAAACACGCCCCTCTAGACGTGGCCTGCTCAGGCCAGAAGACCCTGTAGCATCACCTCCCTGGATCTGGACACCATATGTCTATTAAGGCAGCCTACAAGGATTTGAACATTTTTAGCAACAGTCACACTGTTGGATCAAATTAGGCTTGTGGTCAACTCAAACCCCCAGATCTCTTTCATGTGAACTGCTGCCAACGGAGGGCTCTCTAATCTAGTTCTTGTGCTTCTGAATTTGAAACCACATGAAATTGAACAGCAATAGTTGAAAGTCTTCCATCTTGTTGGGTTTGGCGGAGCTTTGCGGTCTATGGAGATTATCAGGGATCCCAACGCTTGCATCCATCATATGGGCATCGTTCTTCGCCGAGTGTCGTCTCTAGGCTTTCTTGATCTTTAGTCAGGTCACTGATAAAAATTTAGAGGAGGATGGAGGTCTATAGCACAACAGAGATTTGAAAGGAGCCTTTGATTGATACTTAGGGTATGTTGCTTAACCATCTGGGAATCTGCCGAACGAGACAGTTACCCAGCTCACATTTACTCTTTTAAGCAGACAACAAAGTCAAATGAAACCTCATTCATTTAGAACTTGCTCTTTGAAAGTATCTAATTTCCCCCTATATATCATCCGTACTAAACTCAATATGCTATAAACCCTAACTAATCCACGGTCATAGTGACTTATCTGAAACCACGCAGCTTATTATTAGCAGAGTCCAAGCTGGAATTCTAGGTATCCTGAACCCCAGTGCTTTCCTACACCCTCGAGAATAGCATGTGCATACAGGGAACCAAGAGACAACCACGGCACATGGTCTGGAAGCAGAAACCACTGCCCAAAGCGGCCCCACGTGGAAGTTAGTCCCTCCTCTGAAATGCCCACATATTTTCCAGCTTGCTGCTTCCCATCCATCCATCTACCGCTTTGCCCTTCCAATTAGAAAAACAAGAACTATGACTGCCAAATACTGTGTTGAGTAAAGTACCTGGAGTCATTCGGGCATGACTCATGTCACGGGTCTCTTCATCATGTGCTTGGAGAAGGCCTCCTGGGGGACACCCATGACACCACCCATCAAGGTCCACTTCCACACAGCTCTCAAGGTCAAACTCAGGGAGGAAGGCCTGTCTGAGTTAGTGAAAACCCTCCATTACAAAAAGCTGCCGAAGTCAGGGATGCTGGCATTGTTCGCCACTGCAGAAGACTACCTTTTCTAAGAGGGCAGGGCCAAGATGAGGCTCTGTGGCATCTGATAAGAATCCTCCCTAATTAACAGACTCATCGTTTCCAAGCAGACATTTCTAAGGGCCTGAAAAGCTTGCTCCCTCAAGTAAACCCCCCCTTTCCATCAAATATTGTTTCTATCATTAATTCCCTGGGCTTTTTTTATGATAGAAAATAAATAGGTAAACCTAAGACATGGTGAAATCATTCAGAATTCTTAATAAATGAAATCCCTGATCATTTATATATACATACCAGGGATGGCAAAAATGTATACAAGTGGACACTTTAGTCAACGTTGCTCAAGCAGTGGTTCGCCGTCATCAGAAATGTCTGGACGCTGATGGGAACCACTTTGAGCACCTCTTGTCATGGCAGAAGTCAAACGTGACTTGTACTCATCTTTTATTATCGGTATATATTATTACAATTTTAATAGCTTTTTCCTTTCTTAAAGTGTGTATGCATTTTTTTGCCTATATATATATAAATAATTTGAGCTTTCAGGATCTTACTAGAGAATAGGAGAAAATCATTCAAATTCATTTTTTTTCAAACTCTAGAATCACGTGCCTTTTGTTTATATAGTTTTTCGTGCTAGCATGTTTAACCAGAGAGCTTTCTATGGAGGAGGCAGGCACTGGGCTATGTGCTCTCGTTCATTATCTCAGTTAATTGTCAAAATATGAAACAGTGAAAGCAAATTAGCCCCATTTACAGATGGAGATAGTAAGGCTTATAGAGGTCACACAGTGAGTGATACTTATCTTTTACAAAGCCAAGACTCAAACTCTGACCTCTGACTCCAGCAAGATCTTTCTTTTTGAAGACCACATAGTCATGAAAGCATTTGAATCCTTAAAGGAAAAAAAAAAAAAAAGAAAGGACTGACTCCAGAAAATAAAGAACTACAAAACCTATTTTTAACCACATGTTCATTTAAATATCTACAAACTAACATTGTTAACTGGCCGATGGTAATTTAAGTCAATTCTCAAACAGTTATTAATGAACATAACAAAGTTAAAATCACAAGAAGAGATCTTTTTTTTCCTTAAGTCTCAAAGTTATAAAAAATTACAAAGGTCTCCTCATTCTCTTTTTCCCCCATAAAATTATATTTAATGTGGGGTGTGGGTGCATTGTAACACTTTTGATAAGATGAAGGGTGGGGCCTCCTAAAATAAGCTTAGAGGTTGCTAAGATTTGAAAAGTCAGTGGGTTTGAGGGTCTCGCCCTATAATTCCTCTGCTACATCACATTTTGTGTTCAAGTCCATATTTCTCAGTTCCCTGAGATGAAACATAAGTCTATTATTCTTTGTAATTTTACATGAATTTACTCATCAACTTCGTCTATATCTTGGCTTTATAGGGTACACTCAAGTTGAACGCATAAAACTACATTTTTTTATAAATCGTTGACAGTACTTTAAAATTAAGGACTTGGGCTAAGTTAGAGGGTCATGGGGGGATAGTGCTATTGGCCTACATGGTATGTCACAGTGACTGAGGCGGGGAGCAGAGCCACCTACGGCATGGACTCTGTCACAGGTTCAATACCTTGGCCAGCTCAGGGGGACAATTTCGCCCTCAGGGGCATGGACTGGGCTTTTTCCAAGAGGCGCTGAAGAACCTGTGGCACAGCAAGTTTGCCAAACTCCAAGTCCACCCACTTTCTGCAGAGAAAGCTCAGGTGGTATCACCGGTCCCAAGAACCCCGCTTTCCTGGAGGTGGTGTCCAGACCAAGCATCCTGGGTATTGGCGTGGCTGCCAGGACGTTCTCCACCTCTCAGGAGGCTTTTGTCTCTATCAGAAGCCAAAACAAACAGGCAAAACCAACTTCTTGATTTAGAGAAAGTTCCAGAGGACCCAGCTAAAGGTTGGGGGGGGCGGGGCGAGGAGGGGGTGTCAGGGCTGAGCTCACCTAAGCCCTGCTAACCACAGCTTGAAACAAATAGTAACAGCACCTGACATTTTTAGAGTATTTTTGGAAGATACTTTCGAACATATATCATCTGACATAACTGTCATGCCCACGCTGGAAGCTACATGAGGCAGAATACTTTAATTGCAATACATTGGGGAGGCTCAAAGGAGTTCGGGGACTTCACCAAAGTCACCCACTGATGCAACGGCAAAGCCTAGTAGCCCCAGGCCTCTTGACTCAAGGAGAGTCCTCTTTTGGTTACTGCCAATGGCTCCCCCACACCATGGTCTGAGCCTCCCAAGACAGTCACCAGCTCAAATCCTCCACTTCAGAATTAAAAACAAACAAACAAAAAAAAAAAACAAAAAAAACCAAGACCCAGGCCTGCTGGCAGAAGGCCTCAAATTACCCAAGCTCTGCACTCCAAAACAGTGTTTGTGCATCCAAGACCTGGTAACTTGAACTCTGCTGCTCATTTTTGCCCTTTAGAGGAGCCTGAGTCATGGCTCGCTGTGCTCGAAGGTGTGGCCGCACCACAGCGCCCATCTGCTCCTCCCACCCACGGCGTTTCAAGCTGCTCCCCTGAGCTTGCAGGCAGAGCGGCTTTCTGGCCAGACTAAGCCCCATTCTCTCCATGCTTTAGAAACTGGGCGTCTGTGCTGCCATGGCTTCTGACCCTACATCAGCCCCTCACGTGGCGGCAGCCAGCAGCATCTCTTGGTGCAGGATTGCTATGTACTCTGCCCACCTCATGCTTTCCCAACACAGGTAAGTCCCCCAGATACCTGACACCCACAGACACAGGAGGTACCTAGCTTACCTACTAGGAGGTGAGCTTCTTGAGGACATTCATATTTGGGGAAACAGGGAAAACTGTAAACCCAGGAAAACATGTTTTGCACACGTGTATTCACTTGGTTCAAAAGTAATTGCGGTTTTTGCAATTTTTCAACCTTTTAAACCGCAATTATTTTTGCACCAACCTAATAACTCAGGAAGGCTCCCTGGAGGGGTGATGGTGGAGCAGAGTCATCAAACCTGATCAGATCCGGTTTCCCACCAGGGCTCTGCTGCGTCCATCGGGGCCGGCCCAACCTGACAGAAACTCTTATCCAAGTTTATGTCAGGACGTCCCGTCTCCTGGGAATAGCACAAGGGTCTCCAGGGACCCTGCTGCCAAGTCGGTAGCTGGACTGTCCCTTTCCCTGGGTTGTTGTGTTTCTCTAGAATCAGGAAGCTGAGGCAGCCTAGAATGTTCTGAAGAGAGCCTTCCATGAAGGCCGGGAGGTAGCCAAAGAGTGAAACCCAGAGAAGTGGGTTACTCCAGACCTTTGGGGGGGTCAGGGGTATGGGTACCAACAGATAAGCCATCAAAGGGCAGCTCTCCAGGCCCCCCAAGAGTGAAATGCCGATTTGGCCTGGCTACCTTCCCAGATGAGGAGACACGGCACAAACCTCAAGGCCAGCAGTGTTATTTCAGACGCCGGGCTTCTCTCCACAATCTAGTTAAAGCTCAGCTGTGCCCAGAGACTGTGTCTGCACACGAGGAAGAGGGCCACCTCCCAGCCGGCCACCAGGAGTGTGACACCAGCAGCTTCGAGTTTCATTTCAGCTCCGTCCTGTGACTAACTGCAGGCTGGGGAGTGTGTTGGCCCAGCCCGGCTCCTCCCGAGGGAGGGGCAGACACAACCTGGGGTCCCATGAAACGGGGTCTGACAGTGTGACGAGGAGGGACTGTGATAACCTCATGGTGGGATGCAAAGCATGGATTGCTCGGGAGCAGACGAAAGGACAGAGAACAACTTACTCCTTGCTGATGACTTGGGTCAGATGCTGCGCTAGGCGCTTTCCATACATTATTTCAGGTATTTATTCTGCACCACGCTGAAAGAGTGGGATTTGTCCTCAGTTTACAGATAAAGAAACTGAGGTTCAGAGAGGCTAGGGAAGCTGCCTACGGTCACCCAGCCCAAGTGACAGCACTGAGGTCAGAATCTGATTCATCTGGCCCTAACCTCCTTGCTCTCTGGCATGACGTTGCCTGAATAAAAGTACCCTTCCACCCCACCCCACTCTCTTGGCTAGAAAAGCTTTTCAAACTGTCCTAAGGGCAGAGGAGCGGGGGAGGCCAGGAAGTGGGAGGCTACGAGCAGGGTCAAGGCTCAACAGGGCAGTCGTTTCAGCTCAGCGTGGGGAATGCCATGGGCCATGCGGGCCGTGCGTGGGAGGCTGCCAGTGGAGGGCCCACGACTGGAAGGAAGCAGCACCTACAGACTGGGCTCTCCACGGTCACCTGTCCTGTGTTCACTGGGCACTCCTCCCCACTGTCAGCTCACACCCTCCTTCCTGTGACCCAGAGAGGACCTCCCAGGGCACCGGGTACCTCTGTGCATCCAACTGAAGCTTCTGGCCCCGGTTTCCATCTCCCACATCCTGCCAGCTCCGTGGAGGCAGGCAGCAACCTCTCCGCCACCCTCGGAGGTGGCTGGGAACACCGGTGCCTGGCTCAGGGAGGCTCTGGAAGCCCTCGTCACGGATCCCTGCACTCAGCCGTCGGATTAAAGGGGCTCAGAGTGAGGACAGCCTGCATGGCTGGGCCTGCTGGGTTGCTCTGGACCAAAGCCAGGCAGCCCTTCCCTTCTCTGCCTGACCAGGGGGGCGCCAGGCAGCCTGAAGAAGCTGTGGACAGACAACAGGAGTTGGCCTCAGTCTTTCCTTCCAGCTGCCACAAAGGGCAGGGCCCCTCGGGATCTGGAGGTGGCCTTTCTTGGGGAGAGGATGGCTCGGAGTCCCTGGACAGGCAGCCTGGCCCAGCCTGTAGGGGTGTCGGCCTGCTCTGCTACTGGCGTCCCACCCGCGTCTTGTTGAGAGTGAATCACGTGGAGAGAGACCTGTAACTGTATCTGCAGACACTCACAGGCCAGGAGCCAGGGAGAAACCAGGTCACGCTTCGTGGAAGCAGGCCACCAGGAAGGAAGGCAAAGGGCCCAACCCGTATGGATCTCTTCTCCAGACCGGGCACCCTCAGCACATGAGAAACATCACACTTCCAGGGAGGGCGGGCTTCACCCCGTTTCAAAGATGGACCAAGACAATAAATGATTTTGTGGTGGTTACATAGGCAGCAGGTGGCACAGCTAGGATGCAAATCTGGGCATGCCATCCATCACACCCAAGACCATCAATACAGAAGATGACGATGGCCTCCAGTTACCAACACTCTCCTCTAAGCCCCCAACCAGGAGCACAGCAGCAAACAGCATGGGAATTCTCAGAGGCCACCTCACTCTAAGAGGCAGTACGCAGTGCAGGTGGAGACCATGCTGCCTGAATTCAAATCCTAGCTCTGGTACTTATGAGCTGTGTGACTTTGGGCAAATGTCTTAACTTCTCTGAATTTCCTCATATGCAAAATTGAGCTTTGGATGGTCCACCCTCAGAGCTCTACTGTGAGGATGAAAGGAGGGATTCTGTATAAGATGTTTGGGCCAGTGCTCCAATGTTATAAGTGTTCGATACATTTTAGCTGTTGTCATTATCGTTAATATCAATATCAACCTGAGTCTCAAAGACCTAGCTCCTGTCACCAGACCTTCCTCCACCAAATCCCCTCCTCTAAACCCCAACCAAGGAGCAGGTTTTCAGGCAGGTTGCCTTCTGCCCTGCACAGTCCTGCAGAGGTTGCTGAGACAGGCAGGAGAGGAGGGCTGGGTGATTGAAAATAAACACTCATCAGTAGACCACACACACCACCTCTCCCCCTCCCACTGCAAATGGGGCAGGAGGACAGAACGCAAACTCCTCAGTCTAGTTAAGGCAAACTTGTTTTTCTTCTTCGAAGGGCAGGAGGACACATGAAAGCAAACACAAGCGCCCCAAACCACCACCCTGAATGTCAGCTCATCTCAGGTGTAGCCCCACCTGATGAACCCAGGGAGGAGCCAGGAGCTACGAAGTTTGGCGCTCATCAGAGGCTGGGAAGCCAGAGGTGGGCACATGAGCACAAAGAGGGGCCCACGCGCAAAGACACACCAATGCTCCTGTCCAGGTCCAGCCGCCCCTCAGCTCAAGGGCCCTGGCCTCTGGGGGAGCTACAACTCAACTGGGCCTTCCCACAGCACCCAGGACCCAGAGCCCGCACGGCCTGGGGTACTCTAAAAGGAATTTAGAGTCGGACACAGACACCCCCATAAGGTCCTTGGACACGGGACCCTGCTTTCACCCCCATCCTGGACCAAGCCCAGAACATCTCAGGGTGCTGAAAGTCCGTTTTATTTTCAAAGACAATACTAGCACTTCCTTCCCTACCTCCTCACTGGCCTCTGCCAGAATGTGCTTCTGCAGGTCCAGTATTTAACACGCTGTTCCTCCAAGGAAGCCTCTGTCTGTACCCTAAGGGCCTCATGTTGCAGCCGCCTTTCCTGCACCATCGTAGATGCCCGTACACAGTGGTCTCAGCGTCCCCCCACCCGCACCCTCCAGGCAGAACGCTCAGCTCCAGTCTGCTTTGCCCTAGAGCTGGGGCTCCCAAGAATTAATTTACTCCCAATTCCCATGACTTACCTCCTCAACTTTGTTTCCACCCTTCACTGCTCCCCACAGCACAGCAAATAATGCCCCGTTTTATATGGAAAACACTAAAATAGGATCACACCTTTTAAAAGATATTTCCACCTCGCAGCCTGAAATCAGATTTCACCTTTCTCCTGCCCCCCACAACCACCCCACTGGCCCCCTCCCCACACGCACACACACACACCCCTTTCGCTACCAGACTTCCCTAAGCCAGTTTAATTGAAAAGGCATGATTTAGGCTAATTGACAGCAGATGGGTCCGGCTGCAAATGCAAAGAAGCATTTGTTAAACATGATTTACAGCAACGAGGCAAAACTTTCTCCTTTTTATATCTTTCTTCGAGCTCCACGGCCAAAACAGCTCAGCAGAAATGAGAGGAGAAAAAAAAGTAATTAGTGTTTAATTTTTTAACAATTTTTAACTCCCTTTTTAATTGCTTTACATAAACCTGTCCTAGAATTTTACAGCCTTCAAATCTCTGTCTAAGTCTGGTCCTTGTTTCTGGTTTTAATTACAGGGAGGCTTGTCTGGCACATTAAATTAGAAGAAAAACACACACACACAATTTCAGAAATATTTTGCTGTTGGACTCCCAACTGAAGATCTAATATTTCAGCGTGCGAATGGGAAGACACGGCCCAGGAGGGCTCCGGTGGAAGCAAGCATGCTTCTGCAGCATCATTGCATCAACTAAAAACTGTCTCTTAATGTTAGTAGGAGAGAAAGAGCACTTCTAAGACAGCATGCGATAGCCCATCAGGGCCCCAGGCATCTCAGTGCAGCTCTGAATGGAACTGGCTTCCCAGAAGAGCTGGGTGTGTGCAGCACTGCCAGGCTTTGGTCAGCCCTCAGGTTCTTATTTCTAAGTCAGGCCATCCGATTTTGTGCCTGCTTCTCAGCAGCCCATTTTAAGCAGGACAGAAACCAGAGAGAAGCAGTGTGTCTGGGAGACAGTGGAGATGGGTCTCTGTAGTACAGAGTTAACGGGAGGGACGGGTCTGGGGGGCAGATTCAGGATGCCTGGTGACCAGGTGGCTGTGTGTGAGTGGCTCCCCTGGGCAGACATGGCTCAAGCCAAATCTGGATGTGTATGGATCCATGCAACGTCCTGGGCCCTCCAATAGGGTGGCCACCAGCCTACGTGTGGCGATTTAAATGTAAATGAATGAACATTAAATAAAGTATAAAAGTCCCTTCCTCAGCTGTACATTTCAACTGCTCAATAACCTCCCGTGGATAGGGGCTTGTTAATGTATGATACTGCGAAAATATGGGGCATTTCCATCTCCGCAGACAGTTCTGTTGAACACGGGTGCTCTAGACACTTGCTACTGCAGGTATGGTGTATGGCTAGGCCACACGGGTGTCCCCCAGGAGCTGGCTAGAAATGCAGAATGTGGAGGCCTTACCTAGACTTAGGAACTGCATCGTAACGAGATCCCAATTGGAGCACACGTTCAGGGTCACATCCCTGAAGCAGCAGGGCCGGCGGGGGCCTGGAGCAGACTAATGGTCCATGGGTTTGCTTCAAGGTGTGCACAGAGGTGGGGAGAGCGTGCAGGTGGGGGTACGGGGCGGTGTGCCATAAACGTGCTCAGGACACAAACACCACAGGGTCGAGGCTTGTGTTCATTAGTGCTGAGGCCACAGACCCCCTTGGCAGGCCCTGCCCAAGCCTGCCCTGGGCTCCTCCAGGACTCCTGCTGGGAGGCAGAGGGCTGCCTGGCGCCGCTGGGCGGGCAACTCTAGGGATGGAGCCAGGCCAACACTGGCTCCCCACACACGGTCATTACCGCCCCAAAACCCAGGAGTTATTACAATTAAAACACATTGCAGGGGGGAGTGGGGGCTGGGGAGGTCCCTTTAGGAAGGAACACTGGGATTAAAAGAAAGTAGAGCAGTTGCCATGGCAACCCAGCCAGGCTGGGCCTACCCTGTGATTATTTCAATGGCAATGGGATGGGGGCAGATGGGGCTGGGACAGGGGGTGCTGGGGAACCATACCCAGCGGCCCGGGGTGTCTATGCGTTTCTCCTCAGAATGGGACATAGCAGCCCGGGAAATTCTCCCAAGGCTGATTCCTGCTGGCTTTCCTGTTCTCTGTAATTACCTCTTAGCCTGTAGGCCACTGTCCTCCAGAAGTCCACACGCCGGGCCACTGCCATCCCTCTTTTTAAACTAGGAAACTCCCAAGAGGACCCCTGCTCTCAGCGCCTCGTGAGCGGAATGGCCTGGCCCGGTTTCTCAACGCTGGTGACGAGGACCTAGGCAACCAAAGCATCCCTTTCTCTAGGTGGCATCGAAGCAGCCTGGAACAGGAGGCCCAGGTGTGTGTGGAGGGAGGGGTCGGAGAGACCAGGAGTGGAAATGTGTTGGAAGTGGGCCCATGAAAATGAGCAGGATGGAAATCTGTGCCTGGGACACCTCCAGGTACCAGCAGGGGATTAGGGACCCTACAGAGTGGGAATCCCAGTTTGGCAGAGCAGTAGGGCTCGAAAGAGAAAACAATAATTATCTCTCCACCTCGCTGCTTGTCTCCTCCTCGCGAGGCCCCGCAGCCCCCAACAGGTCTGGCCGACAGACAAGGAGAACTTCGGTGGAAACGTCTGGGAGAGCAGAAGAGAATGGGTTGGGATGGGGTTCAGGGGGGAGAGGAGTCCAGTCTGCTTGTTTGAGGGGAATTCTCAGCAAATTCGACCTCCCATGTCCTCCATTTCCACTTCTGTGGGCTCAAAGAGGCAGGGAGAGGGTTAAACGCACTAGACCGGATGGTGGACTTGCAGGCATACCGAGGTTGGCCTCCCATCTGGAAGAGCAGTCTGGCCCTAGGTCAAGCCCTGACCCTCCTCAGAACCCAGAGCTGGAGACCTTTGAGCTGCTGGAGCCACCAGCCAGGAGATGCCATCTCAGAAACTTCTCCTCCTCCTGGCCTTCCCCTCCCTTTTGAAAGATGGTTACTTCCAACCCCAGGTAACCACTGCCAGTCACTGTGGATTTTCAACAGAGCTTTCCCTGTTTGTATGTGCAAGAGCTGAGGTATCCCTATTAAAAAAAATAAAACATAAAAAAGGGAAAACAAAAACAAACAAACAGAAAGACACATGGTCTTGGAGGTAATCCTGAAGGCAAGGCTTGCCTCAGCCCCTGACTTTGTGTGTGACTTTGGGTAACTCACTCAACATCTCCATCTCAGTTTCCTTCCCTGTAAAAACACCATCTAATTCATAGTGTTGTCGTGAGAATTTGAGATAATAGACCTCCAATGCTTAGCTCTATGGTCACCAGCCTTCCCACTTCACCCAAGTCTGAGGGGGTTCAAAAGATGCAGGACTTCCAGCTTTCACATCAGAACAGTCCCCAGCAAAGTGGGACGAATTGATCACCCTTGCAGGCACAGAGCCTGCGTCCTGGGATGCCAGCTATTATTGTACGGAGGGGGCTTCCCTCCTTTGTATAATCCTTTATACATATGTATATGTACACAAAGAGCACACACACAGATGTATACATGTATGTATATGAACTTTCCAAAGAGACAAATTGGGAGCTGTTTGCATTTTCAAAAAGAATCTCCACCTGGCAAAATGACAGACTAGAGCATTCCTCTCTGCAAGCGTGGGGCAGGGAATGGGGTTCTGGGTGGACAATTCAGAGAAACTAATCTGATGGCTTAGTAAGCAATGAGACATCCATTTCATCCATTTACTTCTGAGATTCTTTCATTACTGGGGGGAAATCCCTACCCTTCTAGAAGGTTCTTTTGCACCAGCTTTGCTGCACTTTCCCTCCTGAGAAGCCCCGCACACCTGTCTCGTCGCTCCACTGTGCATTTGCAGGAGCCCCTACCAGCCATTTGTCTGGGGAAGTGCTGTCAGGAGTGGGGTTTTCAAAAGGCTCCAGGGTGCACTCCAGCCGGATGGGAGTTCTGAGCTGGCGTTTGCTTTTCATCACTGGAGCACTCTGTTTATTTTTCTGCCCTCCCCTCAGTTCAGAGAGTTCATAGACTGCCCAGGTTTTACCAACTCTGAAAAAACTTCAGGTGGAGAGTTCACACACAGATCGAAAACACCAACATCATGTCATCTTGCCCAAGATTTTTCACTGCTTAGCTCTTGGAACAATGGATGAAGAGGGGATGAGAGGGAAAGGGAGGAGATGGCATGCCTTCTCCATCCCACCCCCTACCCCTGGCTTGAAAACCCAGAGGTCTGGCTGAGTGAGGCAGGCAGCTCGGCCTTCAGGGCTTTTCCTGCAGGGCAGACCCAGTTGCAGTCCCGGGTCCTGGACTACCCCACAACCAACCCCAAGCCTGGAACTCTATCAGCATAGCAAGATGAGCACAGAGGGTGGCAGTGAGGACCCAGTGTCTCTGCCCCCTTCTTTCCCCTCCCTTCCCCTCCACCTGATACTTTCAGGTGCAACCTGAGCCATGGGGCTACAGCCACAGTCAGTGTAATGAGCTTCACTCACTCCCAGTCTGAATCGGGAAGAAAAAGGGCCCAGCTGCAAACACATCCTGTCTCCTTCAAGGTGAGGTGACAGTGGGGCCAGGCACAGCCTGGGGGGAGGATATTGGAAGGTGCTGAAAAGGGAAAGCTCTGTTCTCCCCGTGGGAGGGATCAAAGTCCTTATTTAATGAAAAGGAGGCAGATCACCTCCTTTCTCCAAAAAAAGTGCAGGGTCCTCCCCCTGGAACCCCTGCCTTCCTGAGGCTAAAGTAGTCCTGGGATTCCAGACCCCTCTCCATGTGCCCCCCCACCCAAGGCTGGTGTCCTAGGGAGGCTGCCTAGGGAGGCCGTCCGCCCTGCCCAGTAACACAGGACAGTGCTGCCGGAGTCTTAGCAGTGATGCCTGCTTTTATTATTTCTGACTGTTATTTCGTGAGAGGTGCCCTCACCGTCTAGGACACTAAGTCCTACCTGGAAGAGAAAGCGGAACTAAAGGATCGGATACCCCCTCCCCACCTCCATCCAGACCAGTGCCTATTTCTGCCATTGCATTTAATCAAGCTACTTTGCAGTACCCTACCCCCTCATCTTTGACCTCTTAGAGGCCAGGACAGTGCTTCTTTGTGTGCTTCTGTAGCTCCTGTACACAGTAGGCACTCAATACATGTTTGTTTACCTAAAAGCTCCTTTACAGCTTTACCAGCTGTATGTCCAGCAGGGACAGAATCTACACGGATCCCAGGCCCAAGCCACAGGTTCCAGGCAGGAGGGTATCCCAGCCCTTCCATACCTCTCGCCTCCCCTTTTCCATTCATTTTCCCCAAGGAGGCTAGGAGCTCGCCCCATTGCTCTGCATCACACTATTTAACAACAACAAAAAATGCAAACAAGCCCTAGAAGAGGAAAAGTAGCAAAGAGGGAAAAAAAAAAACCTGGGAGAACAGGAGGACTGTAATGTGTACACACATCATACCAGTTAGCATATCCCAAAGCCCCCTGGACAGAAACCAAACAGGAAATCTAGAATCATTACCAAATGCACTTCCCCTGCTTGCCCTGCCCTAGGCCCCTGGGGGTGGGTCAAGGATATTCAGACCCAGCTCACCGGCTGGAAACCGCAGGAGGGTGGGACTTTGAAGGATTGATTGGCATTTCCTCCCCCCTCTTTCCTCCTGACCTCTTCTTGATAGGGTTTCTCCCTGGATGGCTGATGGGATGGGATGGAAGCCTCTTGCTGCTGACACCCCCCAAGAGCAGCTTTTCCACGAAGGCCTCCCACGGTGTTGGATCCGGAAGGTGGCCGGCAGCTGGCCACCCTCACCCCACTCCACAGAGAGCTATGTGATGGCCCTGGCTTTGGGATCAAGACCTCCTGCTCTTAAGAAAACAGATCAGAAATCTTGGCATCAAAATAAAATATGTTCAGAGGAAGCAAGTAATCCTCAGAGTGAAACACGGGCCACGGGATTGAAATGAAAGGTCTGAGCCGAAACCGGAGCTATAGTGACCATGAGTTCAAGTTCATCCTCCAGGGGCTACTCCTTTTGCTCTGAACACAGCCAAGGATAGTGCCCTGGCTCTGTGCTGGCTGCCTCCCGAATCCATCAAAGGTCGGCCAATCTTGTCTGTGAAGGGCCAGATAGTAAGTATTTCCAGCATTGCAGGCCATTGGGTCTCTGTTGCAACTACTTAAGTACCACTACAGGATGACAGCAGACACAGACAGCACATCGCTGAACGGGCATGTCTGTGGTCCAGTGTGACTTTATTTATAAAAGCGGGCAGCTGGCCAGATTTGGCTCACGGGCTACCATTTGCCACCCCCTTGGCATCGAGCATGAAGACAGCAGAATGATGGGTTGGTCAAAGACTACGGGCTTTGAAGTCAGGGAGAACCTCCTTCAAACTTCTGTCCAAGCTTTGTCACCTTGGACCTGTCACTTAACTCAATCAAGCTCCATTTCCCCATCTTTAAAATAGGATGATAACGCCTGCCTCACCGGGTTACCGCAATAAAATGAACAAAAAGCGCCTGACGCTCGATGATGACTGGCTGTTTATCCTTCTCCTTATAAGGGGCAGCAAGCAGAATCAAGGGGCATGGCTTTGAGCCTTTCATCTTTGTTGGAGAAGCCCCTGCACACCTGGGTGAGGTGGGTCCACAGTGTCTTTCTGTGCAAAAATGCATTTCCTAAAACTTAATATGCCGTGGGTTCACTTCATGAATTTAATCAGTGGCTGCACATTAGAATCACCTGAGTTGTTTTTTTCTTTTAGGGGTTTTATAATTTCATTGCCCATAGGGCACCTCAGACCAATTAAAGCAGAACCTCAGGTGAGATACAACCCCCTCTCACCACCCCGCACCCCAGGCCTCAGTTTATTTTAAAGCTCCCAGGTGATTCCAGGGTGAAGTCCAAGCTGAGACCCGCTGGACCACACTGATGGGAAGAACAAGGAAAAGTCCTCTTGTTCCTTTCTGCTCCAGGTGTGGCCCAGGCACCAGCAGCGACAGCACCACCTGGGAGCTTGTGAGAAATGGGGACTCTCAGGCCCCACCCCCAAACCTGCTGGATCAGACTCTGCACTCTGACAGAATCTCCCGGGGATGCCTGCGGACATCCAAGTTTGAGGGATACCAGTCTCTTCCACAGACGCCTAACCAAACTTGGCACATTTAAGCTCTCCAGAATCGTCTGGAAAGCTTAAAAAATTCCTAGACCTCATCACCAATGCACAGGATCAAAATCACCATGGGTGGTCCAGGGAGTGGTACTTTGTGCCAGCATTTCATTTGAAAATTTTCGAACATATAGAAATGTTGTACCCACATACCTGCCAGCTACAGTCTCTGATTGTTAAGATTTCCCTATGTTTGCTTCGGCACGTATCTATACATTTATCTATGCGTCAACCCATCTCATTTTTTAAACTCACGTCAAAGTAAAATGCAGATATCAGTATCCTTCATCCCTCAACACTAAAGTATGCACACCATTAATTTTTAACAAGGTCTCCAATTGATTTCTGTGCTGTGAACTCAGAATCGTACCTGGGGCATTCAGGAGCTACCCATCCACCGGTAGTGTCAGTCTCTTTGTCTAGAAGGACCAGTGCTTAGGACTTTTGGCAAAAAATGTTCCTCTTCCTTCAATTTTTTAAAAAGGTGATGCTATAGCCTCTTTCGGTGCTGTGACTTTCAGTACAAGGAGATAATTTTTGGTGTTTGACCTAATTCCTCATCTCTCCAGAATATCCCATTTCCTCTTTCCCTTGGTAGGACATTAAACATCGGTCACTCACTACGATCTCTACTGTAGCTCTTGTATTTAAAGATGTTATTAAGTGGGTGCTGCCAGGTCTCTAAAACCTTCCCTGGTGTTTTCCCTCCAAAACAATTTCCTGGCAGAACATTCTCGTTTTTCAGCATTCAATTTGTGGAGGCTAATGGTGAGCCTTCCATTGGATTTTCCCTGTTCTGTAGTGGAGAACCTTTGGAAGGCCATGCAGACATGCTACCATTGCCATTGCTTCTGGTTTGGGAAGAACACGAACCAGAGAACTGCATTTCCACTTATACCTACACCTACACCTACACCTCTGGTTATCCCTCCATCTTGGTTTTTCTATTGACACTTACCTGCCGAATACAAAACTCCAAGCTCTGTCAGGGCTGATGTGACCCAAAAATTAATCAAAGATAGTTTTCTGGCTAGTTTAACCCGGAAGGGAGGCTGGCCCTCGGATGCAAAGCAGGACCATTCATTCTGATCAGCAACTTGAGCCCTTTTAGGAAAGACGCTCACCATTCCACCACTGCACCCAGCTTTTAAGGAATTTTCCAGAATTATTGAAGTGGGGCTGCAGTGAGAACCAGTGCAGCCTGCACCCTGCGGTTCCCCTTCAAGGTGCTCGGATTCACCAAAGCCCTCAGGATAAATTAATAGGAATATTGTCCCGAAATCATTGCGTAGTGATTTCTAAATACTCTTTTCAACAACTGAGGAAGAGGCTGTCTCACAGTCTGAATGCACATGCCCCAGTCACTCGTCTCACAGACAGAGATAACTGGGTCATGAATAAGGTCACACTTCCTTCAGCGTTCCCACCTGCAGACATAAAAAGGGAATGGGTTCTCTCACCCCCACCCTTGCCCACTCCGTTTCCCAGACCACCCACTCTCTGTTTGCATTGGTTCTCCAACCTTGAAATCTGACACCCTCTTCTGCAAGAACCACCCATGTTTAAACAAATAAACACCCCAATGTAACCCACTCTCTGGTGGTATTCAAATAAATGTCCCAGGAAGGAGAATGGGAGGAGGGGAAGGATAGACACGTTGGGCCTCTACAGCTTGCCTGGCTGGAAGCATCCTTGGGCCAGCGCTGTGTACAAGATGAGCAACGAGACCCACCAGAATGGAGAGGGGCTCCATGGGCTAAGGGGGTTCTGTAGGTGGTCTCCTGGGGACTTCGTGGCTGCTGGAACTCAGGGAAGAGGAGGTGGGGACAGTAGGTGATGCCCAATCAAAAAGGAGGACCCCCAAAACCTGTGCCGAGATTTCCTTGAGCTCCGGGTACTCAGCCATAAATCTTTAAGTCCTTATGACTGGGGTGGGAGTGCTAAGTGCCTTTTGGAAGAGTGGGTGGGTGGGTGAGTGGGAAGAACAGGGGTCAGTTCTCCATGGCTCAGAAACACTTAAACATGGCTGGAGACGAGGCTGCAGAAAGGAGGGGAGCGGTGGGGGGGAACAGGAGGGACCCGACAGTCAGAAATCTCCTCGCCTTTGACTCAGTGGAGAAAACCAACCGGAGCACTGGGTTTCATGGAATGTGGACAGCTGGGAAAAAACGTTTCGGCTTTGTCACTGGTTGCTTGGTCAATGGAGTCACTAATGAAAAGCATTTTCAAGCGTATCTGAGAAATAAAAGGGAAATTGACAATTGCCGCTTTAAGAGGACGGCAAGTAGTTGCAGACCTCCCCCAGCAGAGGAGGGCGGGAGGAGAGGCAGCTCAGAAGTTGGCCCAGTGGCTTTACGGATTGCCGAGAAAAGCGTGGACGAGATTGTGCTGGAAAGCTGGCCGCACACCACGAGTGCGTAAGGAAGCGAGGAGAAAAGGAGACCACGTTTCAAAAATAAACACAAACCCCAAAATAAACACTGTTAATGGAAGTGACTAATCAAGGGTGTACTGAACTTGGTGGTTCCTGATAAGATACAGGGGGAAATGCACTTGGAAAAAATAACAGATTTTTTTTTCCCTTTTGGTAAATAAAGCGATGGGGAAAGGGCGCGGGGGACTAGGGTTGGTGCTTGCTTTAACCCTCAGCAAAGGTTTAAAACACAGTTTCTCAATCTTGGCACTATGGACATTTGGCATTGGATAATACTTTGTCATGGAGCCTGTCCTGTGCATTGCAGGATTTTGAGCAGCACCCCTGGCCTCTACCCACAAGTTGCCAATAGTACCCTCCCCCACTAGCTGTGAGAACCAAAAATGTCTCTCGACATTGCAGATGGATCTTGGGGTGGGGGTGCAAAGTCACCCTTGGTTGAGAACCATTGCTTTGAAATCAGGGGCATAGCTGCTGTAGGGGTCAGAAGGGACAGACAGCGGGACCAGCTGGCATAGAAGGCAGCATCTCATGCATTTGATCATTTGGTGGCAGCCAATGGCTGTGCACCAGCGGGAAGCCACCCACTGGCATCCGGACCAACACAACCAGGGTCTTGTCTGTTAGACAGGCCATAAAAATAGCACCTGATAACAAGCAGGTCCAGAGCCCTGCTGCTTTCACAGCTCCCAAGAATCGGTTGTCATTGGTCTCAACACTGCCTTGGCCTTGAAGGTAATTAAGTACCGTCCATGTCTAGAAAGCATTCTGCAGAGAAGCAACATCCGAGATACTAACTGGAGGCCACTGGTCAAAGCCACTTGTCTCACTGGGCTGCAGAGCGAGCTGCATATAGGACCCGTGGGCGTCACTTCCCAGACACCAAGTTTCCCTTGCAAGGCAAAGGTGGAAGAGAGGTCAGCGGACTGGGGAAACATTTCCAAAGACTGTTTTCAGAGATCCCTTGGCCATCCACAATTCCCTCGGCCTACAGAGTTTGCAGCGACCTAATTTGTATTTAACACAGCAGTCCCTTTGGTGGGGGAAGGGGAGGATTATTCAAGTCCCATTAGCAAAGCATCAACCACCTCAGATTCCATCATCTCTGGCGAGTACCCCTGTGGTGCTCAGGAATCACCTTTACTCCAGGTTGCCCACACTTCTCGAAGAGATTCTGCACCCAGGGGGCCAGGTCAGTGTGCCCTAAGTCCCACCCAGCACCATGCACAACAAAAGGGGGGTTTCCTGCCATGGGGCTGTCACAGGGACTCATGGAATTAAAATCTCACCTTGCACAAGTAAAAATAGTTTCAGATGCTTCTACCTTATCTCCAGGAGCTCTGTGCATGGATCGACTGCTGGGCTGGAGGGGAAAGGTGAGGGGCCGGGGAAAGATGGAGAAAGGTGAAGAGAAGGCTATAGGACGGGTCCTTCCGGTTTGAAGTCCCTGCCTTTCTCTCTACCTTCCCCGCCCCCCAATTCTGAAGGCCACCACAGACTCATCTCCCTCGCTGGGCTGCCGCTTTCCTCCTCAGTAATCTGCTTTCCACACACACACACACACACACACACACACACACACACACACACACACAAATGTGTTCTAAATAGAGCGGAACGGAGAATGGGGCTGAAGCCCGATGAAGTCTTCCCTTCCCAGGAGAGTCCAGCGACCCCCCTGGAGAGCTGGTACACCCCAGCGCCTCTTACTCAAAGCATTCTTGACCCAGAAGAGCCCAACCCTGAAGGCAGGCGTGAAGCTATCACAAATGCATTTTGCTTCTGTAGCACTTTGCTTTGGCTGGATCCCTCCTCCCTCTCAGATGCCTTCTCTGGCCTCCTCTCTCTGCTTTTACTCTTGGAGGCCGCTAGGGATCCGACCCCAGGTGGGGCCCAGGGGCCAGCTCCCGGCAGAGCTCATCTCATGTCAACTTGCTGAGTGAGATTGGGCGGCTTAACTGGCCCCCCTGAACCTCAGCGTTAGTCCTCAAAACCCAGGTCTGAGAACGAGGACCACACTGCATTAGACTGCTGACTACTAATTTTTGTTAAGTTCTAGTCTCACTGCTCTCAAGGGGGACTGGGCACCAGATTGGGGGTGCATCTTTAGACATTCCTCCTCTTGATTCTGGGAAAGACTATGCAAAGCTCAGAACTACCAGACAGAGCCAGCAGCACATTTCTGGGTCCAGGCACTGTACACGGTTCTGTGCATTTCACTCATTAACACGCACACCAAGACTCATTCTGACGCCAACCAGGTTTTATTAATGAGGTTCTCCTCCCGCCTCTGGAATAAGAGCGATATCCGTCAGCCCTCGGAAGCCAGGGCTGTGAGAAGGCCCACATCCTCCAAAGAGGAAGACATCTAACTTCCTTCTTCACCACGACACCAACTCAAGACTCAGGTACAAAGCCTAGGGCAGGGGACCCGCGCTAGACATCCTTGGAAGAAGGGTATAGGAGTGCCGGTCGGGAAGGACATTTGCAGGCTGGGGGGCTCATTGGGAGGTTGTCATGATGTAGCAGACCCCGCCCTCCACCCCAAGCCACTTCCTGATACCTCCACTGAGTTCAGTCTTAAGGAATCTGAAACCAAAAGGATTCCATGACTTGTCCATGAGTCAGTCAGTGCCACTCCGCTCTTCATGACCTTTCTGAATTCAGCACTTCCAAGAATATCGATTCATCCAATCAGGCAAAAGCAAGGAATTTAGAAAGTGAAATGAAAAAAAAAAAAGAAAGTGAAATGAACTAAAATAGAAAGTGAGGATTACCAACACTTAGGGGTGTCAGCATGGGGTGGGCCTCCCCCCTCCTCCATTCCAACACAGAGGGAGACCAGAGGGCAGAGGGGAGTGACCACAGAAGGACAGTTTTGAATATGCAACCAGGGGTCCTTAGTAACGCCACGCATTTATAAACAAGAATAATCGTTGTTCGAAGTTGTTCGGGATTTTGTTTGTTTGCATTTATTCTTCAGTCACATGTTTTTCGGGGCTAGAAAAAAGGTATTCCCTTCCATTCCTTTTCTCACAAATCTGGTTTAGAGAGAGAGAGAGAGAAAAAAAAAAAAAAAGATTAAAGTGCTGAAACAAGGTATTTTTTTTTCCCCTCTGGATGAACTGTTTTATAATAAGCTACCTGCTGAGGTCAGGAAACTGAGATCAATGGCTTTCTGCTCACACAGAAAATCACGAGGGGGATTCATAGCCACAAGCTTTCGCAGAGAGGTGGTCACCCACACACGACCCCTTTGCACCTAGTCCAGCTTTTGTTTGCAACCATTTCTGTCTTCTGCTTCCCACTCAAGCAATGCTACCAGCTCTCCTGGAGGAGAAGGGCTTCCCGCCAGCGCAGAATGCCCGCCATGTCTATGCCCTAACGTGAAGCAGAAGAGTGAAGGGGTGGTTGGAAGAAAGGAGAAAAGGGAAGAAAAGGGGAGGGTAGGAGCGAGCTGCTCCCTATGCCCTGATAAGAAGCATATTTTCTCGACTATTAGGTGTGTGATGCTCAAAAGGGAGAGGAATGGTCAAAATCAAAATAAATAGCCAACGGAAATAGGCGGCCCCTCCCTGGGAATGGTAATTGCACAGGATGAAAGTTTATCCAAACACATGAGAAAAATGGTTCACGTTGGAGGAACAGGGGGGAAAGGAGTACTCCTTACTGGAAAGGAGATTTGTTTACAACATTTTATTTGCTCCTTAGTTTTTAATGCTGTTCTGGCCCCATGTCCTGTAAACAGACCAGCTTTTCCATTCTCTAGTGGTGCCAGGAGAGCCAAAGACGGAATAGGCCTAGTTGGTGCCAGAATCCTGAGCGACTGAGGTCTCACAGTTACAGGATCCCACGCCCAGCTGGGGGTCTGAGAGGGGAGCTTGTTGGTCTGCAAGAAGGGTGTGATTTGAAATCAAGGTGTGGAAACAGGGAGAAGGCCGTCTGGCTTGTGGATGCCCCCACAGGCTTGGAAATCAGCTCTTCTCTCTTCTCTAGGAGAGGAGGCAACAGAGAGGGCTGCCTCCCCACTGTGATGTCTAATTGAGTATTCTGTAGGGCTTCCTTAGTCAGCAGAGACAACTGACAGATTCTGCAGAGAACTTGGCCTTTGGGAGAAAATGCTCGACTAGTATCAGACTCAGATGAAGCGAATGGGGGGCTGAAAATGCCTAGAAAGGAGAATTACTGTTCTGAGAGCGAGCATCCAGACATCATCAACCTCTGTATTGTTGGCCGGCCACTCAGCTCTATCGTAATACCAAACAAAAAAACCCAAACAGCTCACCCACAACCAGAGAGAATCAGTGAGGTCATGTCACATCTGGAAAGCATAGACAAAATGGCGGGCTTCACATATGTTCTCCTCTTCCCACCCAGACACAGAGACCTGAGCCAAGAGTCATGGCGGACAGGCCCCCAGGGCTCCGTGTTCAGAATACAGAGCTAAGATCCCACATTTACTGAGTGTCGTGTCCCTGGCACTGTTCTAAGTGAAGTCCCTGCAATAACTCATTCCAACCTTGCATCTACCCTATGAAACAGTTTAGAGATGTGGAAACTGAGGCCTGGGAGGCTAAGTTCCTCCCTCTAGCTCCCATTGTTAGAGGTCAGCGGAGTGGTTCAGGCCCAGGCCGTCGGTGCCCAAGTCCCTCTCCTTCATAGCTGCTCCATCCTGCCCCACTTTGAAGATGGTGGCAACCTAAGACAGGACCGGAGTCCCTACATTTCATGAAAAAGAGCCTTCTGCCTCTACCCCAGCCAACTCACATTGTACCGAAGTGTAAATGGAAAAAACTCATTAGTGAAACAGTGAGATTGAGGTATTTGTTACAGCAGCCTGCTGTGACGAATACAGTTTGCATTTTCCAGTCTCTCCTGAAATGGCCATGGGGAAACGGGAATACTGCACTTAGGGCAGGGGACATGCAGGGGAAGCCCAAGGGCAAGTTATGGAACCTCATTCAGCTTAGTTTCCTCCTCTATGTAAACCAGGCCTCAATCCCTTCTCACTCAGTTGCCATGAGATTCAAATGAGAAGCTTTGCAAAGAGCTTTAAAATGATAAAGGACAGTAAAACACCACACTGTATCAGTTCCTGAACTGCCTAATTTTTCTTGGCTGAATGTCGCATTCTCCCTCACATGTCTGAAATTGGTCCTAGTGGCCATCACCCACAGATGACATCCACTTGGTCCAAACACTAATTTTACTTCTTGGTATGAGGTGAGAAGAAGAGGTGGCCTTTCAGTTCTTCTCTTCCTCAAATGGTGAAGTTTCCGCCTACATTTCTGCTCTCCTTTCTCCTCTTTTATGTGCTTCTCCCCTTGGGAGAGGTAATTAATCAGAAGCAAATGGGAGCAGACTCTTCTCTCCCTGGGTCTTCTCTCCCTGGGTCTGCTTGCTCTTGAGTGGGGCCTCTTCATCCGTTGCCTTCTGTCCCCAGGTGGTAAGCCCAGAACCCAGGCCCATCCCCTGGAGCAGGGGATCGGCCCATCATTATCTACTAAGTCCTCTGCCTGTGACTTTCCACCAAGGTTTGTGTTAGGGAGAAGAGCAGGTGGCATTATCCACCCTCATTCACCAGTACTCCTAACCATGAATTCATGTGGCAAATGTGACTGATGGTTTTACATGTGCTGTTCTTGTCTAACCAGACTGTAAGTAAGATCCTGAAGGCAGGGAACATCTCAGATGTGTTGTTGTGTTTTCTCTTCTGTATTTCTCCCTATTAGACACTGTGAAATTCTTTAGAAATTTTGACCTAAATTTTTTGACTTAAAGGTCCTCTTTCCCACCTTAAAAATGAATCTAGCTCTCAAACAACTAGCGGAAAAACCAGGCACATGTTATTTCAATAATAACGTGGTGCTGGGGCACCAACCAATCAAGCAACAAGCACATTTTCTCTGCACTGTTCAGAAACACTTTATTGATTAGAGTGGACAAACAAACAGGCAGATTTGGTGGTACACACAGAAAAGGATCCTTCATAGAAGAAGTCAACTCAACATCTCTCTTGTATAGCTTCCCTGTAAAAGCCACCATGCCGCAACCTAAGGGCTCTGAACGTCAGGCTGTCAATGACTTTGATTTTGAATGTCAACTTTCACCAATAAGACTTGGTCAAAAGTGATTGAACCCTATAAATCTCCGTTTTCTGGGGATGAAATGTCAATCACAGTGCCTTCCATGTGACCTTGAACATTATTGGGAATTTCAGGGATACATTTCAATGTGCAAGGAGTGACCCATTTCTTTTTCTTATGAAGGGGGGAAGTTAGAGAGATGGAAGGGGAGAAGGGGGTGAGAGACAGAGGGAGAGAGAGAGAGAGGCAGGCCCTTGGGGAGAAGGGGATATAAAAACCAGTTCAGTATAAGCACAGTAAATGACATGAAAAGTGTTATGTTCAATGAAGGAGGGATAAGCATTTTCTGAGGACCTGTGCAATGCCAGCTGCTTTAAAAGAATATGTAAAGGAGGGGTCACAACTGGATGAGAGGAGAGGAGAAATCCAGGAAGGTTTTCTAGAGAAGGGAGCATTTGAGAGCGCCTGGAAGGATTAGTGACTTCAGTGGCCTGGGTGCCCGACATTGAGCTTTTCAAACATAGGCTCAGACCGACAAAATTATCAGAGGACTGAAAATCATGCTGAATTCAATCAAAAATCACCACTGGAGTGTGAAAGGAACTTTCTTAAGTAAGCAATTCCAGAACATTCCCAACTTTTGGCTCCATGAGTTGTGGCAGGGAACCATTATATCCCGGGCAGGCTGGTAAGAGGCACCCTCCATGGACAGTTAGCAGCATGGCCCGGAAAAGGGCACACAGGGTCTGCCGTGCAGGAGTGTGCCTGGTGTACGTACCCCACAGTGGGTGGGTTAGCAAACACTGCCTACGAGACCTGAGTACCCATGAACTACAGAGCTTTGGAACAGACTGGCTTGCACTCAGGATGTTTAAGGCAAAGAATAAAGATGATTCCATCTGGTTCAGTTTCCCTGCAGCTCACACTTGGAAACTGAATACACTGAGTGGCTGTCCAGCCTCTGGGGTCTGACTGTTTCACTCCCGGGAGAGCAACAAGCCAAGAGCAGAGCCCAGCTAGCGTTCACAGCTCTACCTCTAGCAGTTCACCTTTCAACACCTCAGGTTACAGTCATCTGTCACTATTAGGTAGGAACAGTCACATATGAAGTAAAGGTTACACCTCAGAAAAAGGAGACTTACATCTTTTTATGCCTGCAATTATGCTCATTTTAAGCTTAAGGAGAGGCAAGACCTTTGCCCAATATCCTTAGACCAAGGTCATTAAGAATTCAGGGCAGAGATCGCTAGATGAATGGATAAAGAAGATGTGGTATGTACATACAGTGGAATATTACTCAGGCAAAAATAAAGAAAATTGAATGAAATCTTGCCATCTGCAACAACATGGATGGACCTAGGGGATATTAGGCCAAGTGAGATAAGTCACAGAAAGATAAATACCGTATGATTTCACTTATATGTGGAATCTGAAAAAATAAAAAAATAAAAAATAAATGAACAAACCAAACAAACAAATCCACAGATAGAGAACAAACTGGTGGTTGCCAGATGGGAAGCGAGATGGAGGGATGGGTGAAAAAGGTGAAAGGGATTAAGAAGTATGAATTGGCAGTTATAAAAATAATAATAGGGATATAAACCGCAGCACAGGGAATATAGTTAATAATATTGAAATAACTACATATGGTGTCAGATGGGTACTAGACTTATGGGGGTGATCACTTCATAAGGCATATAAAGGTCTAATCACTATGCTGTACACCTGAAACTAATACAATATTGCATGTCAACTATAATTGGAAAACAAATTAATTAAAAAAAAAAGAGTTCGGGCAGAGGATGGAGAGGGCACCCACAAGAACCACCAAACCACTGGCATGACCAATCCCCTGGCCCGCCAGAGCCCTGAACATAGACATTTTATGAACAGAACAATACGTCTTCCATACTCTGCTCTCCCCCTCTCCAAAATTCAGATCTGAATTATCATAAGGGGGGGAAGCAAGAAAAGGAGGATACGGGAAACAACTGAAAAAAACAAACAAACACAAAGGCCCTTCGACAGAACTTGATAACCTGGAGTACGCGGTGATTGGCGCCTGACGGCATACAAAAGCCAAAAGGCAGGTCCCAGGACGGATCAACTTAAGACTTAATATTTGCCTGTCACTAAGCAAACTAATAAATCCTCTACAGTTTTAGCCACATAGAGCTCCAAGTTTTTATTTACTGGTCAAAACTGCAGGCAAGCTTCGCACACACCCCCCACCCCCCAGTCACCCTCTACAAATAGCAGTCCCCCTCTCCCGCCTGTCATCAGTCTATGTGTCTATTTGCATTCTCCTTCAACAAACTCATGTTCAGTGCAACTGATGAGTGCAAACAGCTTTGAAGTATTCTTTAGTAATGCACTTCCTGGGACAGCCCTGTCTGGGGCTTGCACAGCCAAAGGCAAAGGGAGAAAGTACTACATGTCGGAGAACAGGCAGACATCCACTGGGTCAGGCAAGGCTCAGAACTTGACACCTGGAAACTCAAGACCAACCATTTATAGATGAGACTTTCCCATTTTATAGATGAGAAAACTGAGACCCCGAGAAAAGGATTGAGTGACTTACAAATGACCTTAGAGCAAGCTGAAGCTGAGGCAGGACTAGCATGCAGGTTTCCAAGTCCCCTCAGTTCAGCATTTTTTTAAAAGAGTCCTGAAGATTTGGGCAGAGATGGGCTCCCTCTGCCTGCTTTCTCTCCAAAGTAGAGGTAGGGGGATCCAGCCCTGCTTTGCAACAGCCCGGCATGAAAGAGTCTTATCCAAGGCCAGTGGCCATTCCCAAGGTCACCTTTATGCCTTTTAAATCACATCCTCCTGAGCAGAGGGACTTACTTCACCATTAGAACCTCCGATCTTTCCGTCAACACACAGGTTTCCAAGACCATTGGAAGAGGGTAAAAATCTCTGCGTTTCAACGCCATGGAAAAATCTCAGAGGGAAACTTGAACAAAACCTTGGGGAAAGGCGGCACTACTTGAGGTTAAGTTATGCTCGTAATGAATTAAAGCACGATCAGAATGTCCGGCACGTGGGTAAAATACTGTTCCACTGACCTTGGTCAATGTCTGATATACTGTTCTCATCAGGAACAAAAAATAGCACATCTTTAAGTCGTGAACTCTATCAAACATGACAGCACTGTGGCTGTCAGACCTGGAAGAGCTTCAGGGATTATGTGTCCCGACTCCTTCATTTTGCATGGAAGGAACCAAGATGAGGGACTTTCTGAGACAAAAACTCAGGCCTCCTTGTCTCTTCACTCTGTGCTTTTTATCAGCATAAGACATACTCGTACTACCTGGATCCAGAAATAAGAGACTGGTACAGGTTGGGGAGAGGGCAAAATGCATTTGGCTGAAAATCTCATTAAGAAACTGATCTTCATGGCCACTTGCCAGCCCTAATGAATTACTCTGTAAAATTCCACAGCTTCCCCACCAGGGTGAATATCATTCGCCCTCTCACCGCCCTCTCCCACTCTGCCAAAAAGGCTGCCTCACCCAAGGCTGGACAATCCCTCCTGCGATGTGGGAAAGGGGGTTCCTGCATTATTCAGAGGTGGTATTAGATAAGAGGGAGGCTTTCAACCACTGCAACCTCTGGGATTCTGGGATTCACATTGGATGAGAAGATAAAAAAGAGAGAGAAAAAGGTTACTTTCGCACAACAGCGGGACTTCCTCTGGAACCAATGATTCCATGTGGGACATACATGAAGGAAATACCTAAAATGAATTCAGCTTTTTAAAAAGAAAAATGGCACCCCAGGAGCTGGGCTAGCATTCCTTCAATGGCAGTGAGCGTCGGAACAGAGGCAAAGACCCAGGTACAACCGACGGGCCGGTGGGTGTCTCAAGCTTAACACGTGGATAATGTAAGAGGACGCTTTCTAGATGTGTGTAAGCTCATCGCGACCTAGCACGCAATGACCTCCCTGTGGCCACACCACACAAGATGAGTGGGATTCGCCCAACTCATCGCCCAAGGCTGGTGTTCTAGCCCTGCAGACACATGGTCGATCTTTCAGCAGAAAAGATGGAGGCCTGGTCCCATGGCAAGCAGCAACAACTTCAGGATGGCAGGAATCCCGAAAGCCTGGCTTTGGCCAACCTGACAAGAATCTGTAATTTGCCTTCAGATTGTTCTTACTTGTCAAAAAGTCTGCTGGCACAGCCTTCCTCTCCTCTACCCTCCCCCACTACCACCGTCACCACCTGCTCCTTTCTCCCCATCGAGTCAGTGTCTGCAAAGGTAAGCGGGAGCTGGGAGGTCCCATTCAACACTATCTGCATGGAACTTAAAGGTTATCTCGGAGACGTTAGAGAGAAAGCACACACTTAGGCCCAATTTACATGCCCTTGATATTTTAAAGGAGCCTAGGGTTCAAAGGAATTTCAGGAAGTCCTCTAGACAATTCCTTAGCTCTCCAGACAACACCATCCCGAAGATTTTAGCTCTTAGTCTCTGTCTAGCTGAGATGCAGAATTTTCTTCTTGGCTCATTATTCTACATAGAATGTGCATGTATCACACACACACACACACACACACACACACACACACACACACACACACCAGTCTATTTTCTACTGTTCCGAGTGGCCATGTTAGTTTTTGTTTCTTAATGAACTATTGTTTTTAATAAAGAACGTTAGCTTCACCTTCTTACGTAGGACTGTGTTGGAGAGAAGCCCCTGACACCTTGAATGCCTGCCACGTGCACTGTCCATAGCACTCATCTGAAAGAAGTGGTCTTGGCTGGTTCTTTACACCTAGGTTTTTATTCAACATTGTGCAACCCTGTCACCCTGGAAACCGCTGATTTGGCCAAGATCGGGGGCTGATCCAATGGCATCTATCTATAGGCTGCCCAGTGGCCAGACACAGGGCTCTGAATGGCAAATGGCCAAACCAATCAAGATCACGAGAGGGTCATCAAATCAGCCAGCAGGGTGACCAACTGTTCTAGTTTGCCCAGGACCATCCCAGGGTTAGCACTGGAAGTCCTGCATCCTGGGCAACCCCTCAGTCCTACGCAAACTGGGATGGTGGGTCGCCCTCAGCTCATCACCACAGCAGAATTCTAGAATCAGTGGATCCTGCTGCTAACAGCTCAAGATGCCCAGGATGTGACCATTCTGCTATCCCTAGAAACCACTGACTACAACTGGGTATGGGAAGGACTTGAGGCTTCTCGGAAAGGCCTCTCTGGGCAGCTGCTGGGTAGACTGTTTCTTGTCTATGTTCCGTCCACAGCAACTTGGGATAAGCCAGCCTTTTATGGGGCAACACAAGTGGGTCTCTGCTCTTTGGAACCCAAAGGACTCTACTACAACAAGTCTGTCTGCTGCCAAGGAAGGCAGGTAAAAGACCACAAACAAGCCTTACATTTCAAGAGCGTGAACCCTCCGCCAGAGGTTCTTCTCACGCGTTTTGTGGTGAGTCGGAGATGCCAAGCTGACCCCCTTGCTCCACTGAGACGACGTCGATGTCACTAAATGGTTACACAAACACATTGCCTACAACACACAGGGAATGTATATGTGGGTATATATATATTTAATTCTTTTTACAAAGACAAGTCATCCATTCGCTTTGGAAATTGAAAATGCAAACCTCTTTGGCTCTGCATTTTGGCTGACCCATCCCTGAGAGGGAGGGCATGTTTCCAGCCATGCGTATGGTAGCTACAGAGTGAATGGAATAAACAGGACTCGGGTTTCACGGGGCCCAATCTGTTGTCAGGCGTGTGTGCCATCAGCACACACTGGAGAGAGAAGAGCCTCAATAAATTCCACCATCGATGGTAGTTGGACGGTCTGTAAGGAAGTCCCCTGTTCTGTCGTGGACCCCATCTGCCACCTGAGAGAAGAGGGTCTTCACAGCTGAGTGTGCTTCTGTATCCATAGAAGTCACACTCGGAATGAACAACAGTGTTCATTCTCTGCTCCTCCAGATGCACACCTGTGTGTGATCCCAACCGAGACGGCTGAACGTGGACCACACCGGCCTTCACAATCCAGCTCCCCTGCCAACGTCCCCACCAACGTCCCTGAGAGCCTGAGGAACTTCTGTACCTCTGCATCACTCTGGAACCTGTGCGGCCAGATCCCAAATGAAGGAGAAGACGGTTCTCATAGCAATGCACACACTTCCTTAGAAGGAGCAGGAACAAAACTTAAGATTCCATTTGCCATAAGTGTGGTTAACTATTCACTCTGTATCGGCTGGAAGATAATGGAGCAAACAAGAAGAAGTGTTGGGTCCAAAGGCGCAGCAGACGTGGAGGTGGGGGGGGCATGAAGAGGGTGTGGCAGAAAGGCCTTTGTTCCTGGGGAGGAGCAGAAGGAGAGTCTTAAGAGGAGGCAGCAGCCGAGGAAACGTTCTCCACAGAAGTAAAACAAGGCCTGAGATCACAGTGTCTTCTCCAACTGTAGGTCACGTCCCACCATGCGTGCGTCTCCAGGCTCAGGCAAGTGAACACACAGCCGATTTCTCAGTGCAAGGGTCTTTGCACTGAGGAATTCTTCATCATATCCAGAGCTCTTGTCTCTTAAGAGATGGTCCCATCTTAGCCAGGTCCTTCAGGGGGGCCCTGGTGGCATCCGCTGGCTCCGTGAAGCTTCCTGGTGGGAAGTGTGGGTGAGGCAGAGCAGCCCTTTGCCAGTCCTCTGCCAGTCCTTCCTAAGCCTGCAGATCAAGAGACAGCATCAGAGTGAGACTCTGGCTTCTGCTCTTCCTACAGATGTCTTTCAACAATAAGCATCACTTTACTGTCTTTAGTCCATAATAGTCTAGCTACTGAAAGAACACAGACTGCTTCCAAAAGCAGGCTTTTAGTTAAGGAGGGGAAATAGACCTATTTATACAACTCAAGGAACTCCCTGTACACTGGATCATGACCAGGAGCCCTTCACACAAATGTCACCACTATACCCAAAGCTGATGTTTTATTTTTTTTTTTAAAAAGTACCACTGAGTATATACAGCCAGCCAAGAGGAAGTGGAAAATTCCATTTTTCCACATGTCACTGTTATGTCCGTGAGATGTAGGGCAGGGAGCATGGAGGTGTCAGATCACCCATTTTACAGATGGGAAAATTGAGGCACAGAGGGTGCCAATGTTCTCCATATGGGATGACAAGAGTCTGGTCCCTAATCCTGTTTACTTCAGCTGGCACTTCTCTCTGCTTTGATAAGTCCCTTAACAACTAATTAGGAAATTATCCAGAGTGGATAGGGGTCCCCCAGAGGAAATGGTTTCACACATTTCTCTTTCCCTAATTCTGATGGCAAATAAATGAAGATGGACTTGGTCTCATCATACTTTCCTCACTTCCACCCATGTCTGCATAATCCCCCCATTTCTGAGTGACGAATATATTCAGTACCACCAAATGCCTTCAGGAGATGTCCCCATTTTAAAATTGACGGGGTCCATCAATTCAGGCAAGGGACCTATTCACAGATAATCCGGGCTTCATGACGGGTTGCTTGTTGGGTCCGAGTCCAGCAATGGCCATCCACCCATAAGGAATCACTTGGACAATTATAAATCCATGCATTGGCCAGTACCATACTGGATTGGATGCTACGGATACAGACAAAAACCAGACAGGCAAACCCCGCCCCTAGGCCATAGGAGAGAGGTAACACTGATCAAGCCGGAAGCCAGAAGGACAGCAATGTCTGCAGAAACTACACTAAGGATTCCGGAAGCAGCCTGGGCCACCAGGTCCCCTTCTGTCCCTGTAGACAGGTGAGGGCCACAGCTCAACCTGGTGCAAGGTCACTCAGCTTCCTGTGGACTTTGGCTAACCCCTGGCAGGGATGTGTGCAGCTGCCGTGCAACCCAGAGAAAGGATGCTAACTGTCAGAGATGGGAAGATGTCACAGTGAGGGCCCGGGGGAGACTAAGTTGGGAGAAGATGGTTTAAAGACAGTCCTCTGAAGAAGAGCTTCAAAAGGAGAGAGTCTGCGTGTTCCAGTCACCTACCCCAAAAAGCCAGCCGATGTGCCTGCACAGAGGTACTCTGCCACTCCAGGTGGCTCTGTGACAGGTGGCCAAGAGGGAAATCCTCAGTCTTTGTCCAGGTGTTTCCCAGGCCCTCTGGATACTTTCTTTCACTTGGACCCCCAAACACCCCCCAAAGTTCTGCTAAGCGTTCTCTGGTTTTCTTGCCCTTCCTGGGCAGCAGCCCACTGAGCTGGCGCAGACACGGCCGGGAGAAGCCTTTCCCTGGGAGATGCGCACAGTTAGCAAATGAACTGGCAGCAGCCCGGTGAATCACACAAGGACTTCCTTCTTGTTGCCAGGCAACCGCATGCACTTGGCAGTGGGACATTAAACACACAAGAGAATGTTGGGAGGCACTTGCAAAATAAAATAAAAAGCACAACATACAACACCCCAGACTCATCCCAGCATGGCTGACCCAGCCGAGGGTGGGGGCGGGAGGGGGGGAGTCAGGATGGAAACAAGAGAATGAGCCCAGTGAAGAAAAATGAGGTTAGGACATAACCAGCCTAAGCAGAGCCTAACACTTCTTCCCTCCTCCCACTCCCCCCCCCCATCAAATTACTTTAGGTGTAGCATTAGTATTTGGCCAAAGACACACCTCTGTTAACCTAGGGAAAGGCAATGGGGGGGCACGTGGATTAGCAGGCACCTAGAAATTTGAAGGCTCACCTCGGAACACACAGCCCTGAGGGTTTCTGACGCCTGTTGCGGGTCTAACATAGCTGCTGTTTATGCTTCTCTGTTGTGCACTCTCACCCAGGGTAAGTCACTCTGCCACCTCTAGGGCAGGACCCCCTCCCCCCAGTCCTTTTCCACTTGAATGTTTTTGTGTCCGTTGCTATGACCACTGGGAGCTGATTAGACACGTCTCCCAACACACTGCCTTGCCCTTCAGACCCTGTCTCTGGCCTCTCTGAAAACTCCTAGGACAGAAGTGAAATGTTACGTATGTTTGGAACAGCTCATGGCAGAAGCGCTGGGGACAAAGAATGGAAGAACAGCAGCAAGAAGTCCCCGATGGTGGGCTAAATATGAGACCCCCAAAAGAGCCACATTCTAATCCCTGCAACCTTGAATGGCACCTTCTATAGCAAAAGGGACTACGCTGATGTGAATAAATTAAGGCTCTTGAGATGCAGAGTTTATCCTGGATTAATCACAAGAGTGCTCCTAAGAGCAGGCAGACGGAGATCTGACACAGGACAGGGAGCAAGCGATGTGACAATGGAAGCAGGAGGCTGCAGTGGTTCCAGGAAGGAATTGTGAGGCCAGGAAAGCAGGTGGCCTCCAGAAGCTATTAGGTTGATGCAAAAGTATTTGTGGTTTAAAAGGTTAAAAACAAATGCAAAAACCGCAATTATTTTTGCACCAACCTAATAGAAAAGGTAAGACAACGGATTTTCCCAGAGCTTCCACAAGGAACCAGCCTTGGGGATACCTTGACTTTAGCCCAGTAAAACGGGCTTCCAGAACCGAAAGAGAATAAATTGGTGTTGCTTTAAGCCACGAAGTTTGTGGTAATTTTACAGCAGCACTAGGAAACTAATCTTGTCAATCAGGGCACACACCCTGTGCATTTCCCCATAGATCTGTAGCAGAGGGTATCCGCAAGGATACAGACAGCCATGGAATGGAGCTAGTCAGAAGGGGCAGGGTCCAGAATTTGACTCAGAAAGGGCTCACAGATAACCGCACAGGCTCAGAAGGAAAAGGTCAGGACTCTGAGAGCAACTGAGGCAAGAAGCAGCCCAGGCTTTGCAGCCGCTCTCAAATTACTTCATCTGTGACTGTAACTTGGGCTGATGGCTTAATCTTTGAAAGCCTCAGTTCTGCAAAATAGAGGTAATAGTATTACCTGCCTTGCAAAGCTCTTAGGATTAAATGAGATACTGAATTTAAAAAAGCACATGGCACATGCCAAATAAATGGTAACTATTAGGAGGACCAGGCATGCACATAGGGGCAGAAGCTGTTAGTTACCTACCCCAATATTTGTTCTTTCCTTTCTACTTAGAAACATACACAACTCTGAGTTTCGGCTGGCACATTGTGGCCCAGAGTAAAATGTTTCTCCGCCTCCCTTACAGCGAGCTATGGCATGTGACTAAGATTTGGCCAGGTGACTAAGATTTTGTGAGCAAAAGTGTGGTGGGACTGCTGGGGAAGCTGTTCAGAAGGTGTTGGAAGGAGCCCGATTGTTACCTGTCTGTGTTTACTACCTTCTGTCTTCAGTGAGATCATGATGGCTGGTGCTCCAGCAGCTATCTTGGACTCTAAGGGGCATTGAAAATGCCCTTAAAATCATGCATTAAGATCTAACAAGAAGATGGAAGCCTGCCTGGGTCCCAAATAACTCTAGAACTGCCTCCCAAGCCGTGGATGGCCTTTCTCTGAATTTCTGTTACATGAGAGAGAATGCTCTTGTGTTTTCGTTACTAACTCACTGTTATTTCAGAGTTTTCTAATAACCATAATGGAGATGACATATCTCAGCTCTAGAAAAACAGGATTCTGAATCCATCGAGAGTAGTGGTTTTCAAAGTATAGACCTGGACTGACAGCTTCAGTAACGAGCACCTGGGAACCGGTTAAAAAAGCAAGTTCTCAGGCCCCACCCCAGACTTACGGAATCAAAAACGCTGGGAGTGGAGTCCAGCCACCTGTGTTTTCACAATTCCTCCAGATGATTCTGCTGCACACTCAAGTGTGAGAACCACCATTCTAGAGCAAGGTTTTTCAGCTCTGGCACCGGTGACATTTGGGGCTGGATCATTCTTTGGGGGGAGTGGTGATGTCCTGTGCACTGTGAGATGTTTAGCAGCATCCCTTAACTCTACCCACTGGATGCCAGTAGCACCCCCATCTCAGTGGGACCATCAAAAAGGTCTGACATTGGCATATGTCTGAGGTCGGGATAACGAGGGTGGGCAGCACAATCACTTCCAGGTAAGAAACACTGATTCTGAATAGTGGTTCGTTCCTCACCCTGGCTGCATATAACAATCCCTCGGGAAGCTTTTCAAAATCCAAAGCTGAGGCCTTGCCCTGACCTGGTTAAATCAGAATCTACTAGGGCAGGACGAGGCAGCAGGTAAAGCCTTCCAGGTGATTTCCACGTGTAGCCAGTGCTGAGAACCACTGCACGTTGCAGAGGGGCCAGCAGGCCCGGAAGACGGTTTTGAGCTGGGGAAGGTGGTAACACACCTGAATCCTGATTTGGGGAAAGACGTGAGATACTCCCAAGCAGAAACTGTAATAAGCATGACTGTGGCAGATTTGGGAATGAGCTTCTAGTTGCCCAGGTGGGGTGACTGATGGGGGAGAATTCCTGGTGGCTGTGTCACCTCATTTCCCATCAGCACAGGGTGGACACCTTTCAATGTCTCCCATGAAAAACCACACAAAGCCTCAGTTTCCTCCCCTAATAAACAGAGCACACAAGGAGCCAGCTCCCACGAGGCGCTGTAAACATTAGCTCATGCAACATAAAGAACTATCTTAATAAAGTCAGTGAGACAGCAGCGGGGCCTAGGTAGAAAAGGGAGCATACATTCTCCTTCCAACTGGTAAACTCCCCAGGCACCGAAACCAGATTCCTCCCACAAGGATGCACTCTCAGCAAGGAGAGATTTCCCATATACTTAATGTGTCCTGAAAGTAAGCGTGGCGAGGAGTCGGAGCAGAAAGGAAGGCAGGAATGAAATGAGAACCAGCAACGAAGAAAACGGGATTGCTGAACAGGTTGATGCTCTGGCTCCTGGAAGAGGAAGATGAGGTCATGTGTGCGTCCTCACTCCTGCTGGGGCCGTCTCTTCCCTTCATTGTTTCCTTCCCAGCCGGCCCTGCTGAGATGCTGAGCCCAGCTTTTCCTTGTTTCCCTTGGCCTAAGCCATTAAGTCCAGGATGTCACTGGGGGAAGCAGAGGGGTGGCGGAGAAAAGGAGGGGAGGAGGAAAAGGAAGAAAAAGAAGAGGAGGTAGAGAAGGGAGTGAGGAAGAGGAGAGAGAGAGAGAGGAGGTGGCAGGAGGTAGAGGAAGACAGAGGGGCTGGGAGAGGGCTCTGGCGGTCTTAGGGAAACCAAGTCTTTGCAGCCCCAGGATGACTGTGGCCTCTCTGTCCCTACTTCTTTCAGCCCCACCTGGCTCGCCCAGATGGGAAGATGACGAACAGGTATGAGTCCGTAACCCAGACAGAAAAAGCCAGCTCCCAGTGGGTCTCTAAGAGGCTGAGTGAGGCTCAGTGGGATGGAGCCGACCAGCATGTTCCCGTCCTTTTCCCGGTCCTTTCTTCTGTTCTTTCATTCCATTGAAGGCAGCCAATCAGAACAAGGCAGAAAAAATCCTGTTGTTCTGTACCAGTGGTACCCAAGAGGCAAGGAACCAAGGTACCTTTTCTGCCCCTGGGGACTTCTGTTCCTGTGCAAGTCAGTCCAGAGAATGGAGGACTTTGCTGCTGGCATTGGCCATTTCCCGTGTGCCCACCTCCCTTTCCGTACACTACTGCCTTCTCCACAGAGTCGAGATACATTTCCCACTTGACTGAAACTCCTGGGTTCCCTCCGGCGTGTAAACCTGGTGCGCAAATGTCCCGACTCTTACAAATGTGTTAAAAAATAAACCTTAAAAAGCTTCCAGATGTTCTGTTTGCATGGTGGTGCTTCTCTGCTCCTATGTCCAGAGGCCAAAGTATGATGCTCAGGCCCAGATGAAATAGTAGGTAGCCAAGAGGCACCACCGGGGTGGGGGGTGAGGGGTGGCGGGGAGGGCACCCCTTCCCCCAGGACTGCACTCACCCATTCGTTCACCAACTCGCCCCCTGCAAAGATGTGACCTTATACTTCCCCTATAGTCTTCCACCATCCCCGCGCCCTGTTTCTTCCACTCTTATAGGTGAGACACACGTGGCATCCCTGGACTTTGTTCCATGTAAAGCAAAAACCTCCAAAAGACTACAAAGGAGCAAGTCTGAGATTCCCAAATGATAAGCTTTCAGGCTTTGTCTTCTCTGAGCACCCGTCTCATCTCTCCCTTAAATTTCTTATACCAACTGCCTTTGTGACATAGAATCGAGGACAAAATGACACGGAGTAGCTCTTACACGTAAGATGTTAAATCACCACCTGCAGGGACATCTTAGGAACTAGACGAGCCAGAACAAGGGAATGGAGCTCATAACTCGTCAAGGCCCCCCGGAGCTGGTGGCCTCTGATCCACATAGAAAGGTAATTGCCAACGGGCAGGCTTGTGCACACACAGCCACACACGCACCCTTCCCAACACGCACACACCTGAGGGTCCAGGATTCTTTGCACAAGGTGACGCCTGCTCCCTTTGATGCCTGCCGGATGTGTTCCCATTGGGCAAAAACCAGACCTCAATAAAACCCGGCATTATCAAGAAGCCGGTGGTTTGTGATTGCACCACCCTGTTATCTCCATAGCCTTGGGTGGGGCTGCTTTGTGGTTCTCCATTGAAAAGCATTAACTTCTAGGTGGATCAAAGACCCTTCCGAATATCAGCCGACCTGGATCCCTTGTTTATCCACAGGGGATTGTTCCCAAAGATGGACTTTCAAGATTATAGGGACCCCAGTTCCAGACTCCCCCTGTCCTCTCCTTATCATGCAGTGCGTCTCTCAGGGGCCACCTAACGGCCAGTCACGAGGCCCTTTTCTTTCTTTAGATGGGCCACTTAACAATGGAAATCCGGGACTGGCCAGAGAGGGGTCCCAGCTCCGCTACAACGATGGGGACCAAGGAGAAAGAGAGACACTTACTTGGAGACCAGGCAGGAGCTCCTCTTTCATCTGTGAATCAGGCCAGGGAGGGGATTCCAGAGAGCAGAGCATTTACTTCCCCCTTTCCTCGGGAGGGATACACTGACAGGTGCCCCCCTCACCTGATCCCTGAAGTGCTTTGTCTCCTATCTATTCAGGTGTTTGGGGGCCAGCTGTCAGCCTGTAGTGAGGACACAGCAGAACTTCTGAGTTGTCTCAACCTGGAGTGCCAGGAAAGACTGCCCATCGACGTGGGAGAGACAAAGCATGTGCACTCAAGGGCTGTGGGTGCTGGCAGGCTTCAAGGCCTCCTGAAGTTTCCTCAGCCCCATGGAGGTCTGTCAGCGGTCAGCTGGAGGCGTGCTGCAGCAGCCATGTTTTTCTTCTTTGCGTTCAGAGTACCTAGCTTCGTGTCTGGCCTGAAGAGGCCTGGGAATGAATGAATGAATGAGTGAGTGAGTGAATGAATGAATGAATGAACGAATGAACAAGTGAATCACCAGCAACATATGCTAGTTATCTGACAAGCGTGAGAGGGAGGTGGGGCACGGACACTCATTCCTACCAACATGAAACACTTCAGGTTACACATGTCACTGGAGACACCTTAGGTTAACGATAAGGAGTCAGATCAAGGTTCAAATCCCGGATCCTGGGCGAGTTATCTCAATCCTCTTCAACCCCTCTGGGAAGCAGGTATAACAGTAGTACCTACTCCATCGCTGGGCTGTTGGGAGGACTGAGTTCAATACTAAAGGCTCAGTGAGTACTGTTTGTCATTAGACTGTATTTCCCTGTAGTGTCATCTCTATTTAAAAAATACAGGCAGCACGTCCTTTCCAAGGAAAGAAGAGTACGTCACTGCTTTGCTTATTTTCCTCATATAGACCATACATACCTAAGACGTATTAAAAAAACCCCTCCAGATCCATATTCTATTACTCCTTTTTTCCCTTTTTTAACCCACAAAGTTGTTTCTAGCATTGAGATTAACCCTTATCTGGATGCCTTCCTCAACGGGCCCTGAACCATTTGAGAACGCCGGGGGCAGCGTAGAGGCAATGGAGCCAGGAGTGGCGAGCAGATGGTAATGCCCACTCCTGAAGGAGCCCTGCCACCAACAAGGCGCTACCCTCTAGAGTCCCAGAGGGCCGAGGAGCATCAGAACTCTAGCGTCATTCTTTGGTGTTGAAACGCAACGCTTCCGTCTTTCCCTTGCTTCTCTCATCCTTCTGTGTTCCCTTCTCTTTTAAACCCCTAGTTTGCCTGTCTCTGTCTCACTACAGACCCTACAGCCTGAAGAGCCAGGTTAGGTGAACCCAATGGGAAAATGGATACTTATGAGTCTGGTCTGCCCAGCCCCGGCACCTGCACAGCCTGGAGAGCACGTGGCACGGGTGCCATGGTGGCGAGGGAAGCTGGGCCTCAGCATCCTCTGGTCACGATGAGGCCAGACTGTTCCTCAAGGCTGCAGCTGGGCTCTCAGAGGCCCTGGGAGGTCAGGCAGCAATTTCACAGGACAGGCCACCCACACGGCACATCAGGACCACGGGACTGTCCCCAGGGCCAGCACTGCTTTGGACCTTAGCCCTAACTCAGAATACTCCACCATATGGCCTCCCTTGGGGAAGATGAGAGGACAAGAAGTCACCTGGGACAAGATAGAGTCCCTCCTCCCTCTGGGTGCCAGGGACCCTTCCTGGAGGTGGGGCGCGGGGTGGGAGAGGGGTGGCTAGAACTGTCCCCAGCAGGTGTCCAATAAATGAAATGGGTCACTGATAGCGACATACCCCAGGATGCATTGGGTCTCCCTCGCTGCAGCCCCCAGATGTTTCCAAGGTTTGATGTGCACTTCAAAAATCCTGAACGCCGGGTTACTTCACACTTTTCTAATTAAAGACCCAAACTGGATTTTCATGTTTGCAGAGACAGCTTTGACCAAAAGTGTAGGCAGCGGAGCAAAACAGGAAGAGAAAGATCTCTGTTGTTCTGTTTCTCCCTTTTTTCCCCCCCTGGTCTCCTTCCCTCTAGAAGTACGGAGTGGGGGGCGGGGGTGTTGCAAACAAAATCTTGGCAGCCTTGGCCTCTAGGTCCCCTGGAGCCTGCCTGTGTTCTGTTGAAAGCTTTTCTCTTTTCTTTGGTCCCATAGACACCAGTCCCAGGCCTGGTCGGTCCGGGCAAGGGTGGGGGTGGAGGGCAGCTGGGTGAGGCTCTGGGAAAAGAGAAGAAAGAGGCGAGCAACAGATTCTCTGGCACAGCTGCCAAGGAAAGAGTCCGAATGCCTCCTCTGGGCGGAAGGCAACCTTCCCAGGTTCCTGGGCGTGCTGGAACTTGCTGGAAACCAGAGCCCTGGCTGGCAGAACTAGGGTGGACAGTGGAACCAGAATTCAAAGGGGCAGCAGGAGGAGGGGCCCCAGGGGAGGAGAGGGGGAGGTTTCAGTGAATCATATAAATTAAAGACAGAAAGGATGTCAGGCCACCTTCACTTCCTTCCTCTCCTAATGGGAATTATCTCATTAGCCCCGAGCTTCCTAGAGGCGAACTTTAAATGATTCCTATAATGGGGATTTCAATCCATTACCCGCCCCTCCCCAATCTGATCTGACTCCCAGCAGCGCTGAGAAGGGCTCTTAAAGGGACAGTAGCAAAAAGACGCTGGTTCAATCTAACACTGAATACGTTGTCCAAATGTTTCATACAACGGCAGTATTGCTCTTTCACCTTTTATATCCACTTACAGGAATTTATTGGGAGAAAATAGCCATGGAAATGGTGATAGGCTCAATAATGACACCCCCATTCACAGTATAAATGTTACCTTATACGTCAAACGGGATTCAGCAGATTGGATTAAGGATCTTAAAATGGGGAGATTATCCTGGATTATCCAGATGGGCCCCAAATGCCATCACAAGTGTCCTTATAAGAGCGGGGGAGAGGGAGATTTGACGACAGAGAGAACATGATGTGACCACAAAGGTAGATGTTGCTACAGGAATGCTTGCTCCCTGGAGCCCCCAGAAGGAGGCTAAAAATCATTTGAGGGGCTAAAAATCAAGCTCAGATTTCTGTGCTCCAAAACTGTTTGAGAATAAACTTAGGTTGTTTTAAATCAAGTTGGTGGTCATTTGTTACAGCAACCCCATAAACTAGTACAGATATGAAAAACGTTTTTGTTTACAAGGCTTGCCATCTAAACCTTATTTCACAACAAAAGAAAAAAAATGGGGAAAAGAATTAAAGACCTGCTTAAAAAAAACAACTACGCCATCGTCCTACAATGAAATACTAAACAACCATAACAATCCTGAAATACTAGTTAATAATAAGGGATTAATATCATATAACTGAGGATGGATCGTGAATATTTTCCTTGCCTTTTTATAAATTCTTCTAATGGTGAGCATCTTATAATTACTTCTGTCATCATATAAATCACATACTTATTTGCAGGGTGGTGTAAGGGTTGAGGATTGTTTGATCCCTTTCTAGGAATACACAAGCAGGAAGTAGGGACAGTGTAGTGGGGACAGATCAGAGAACCCAGGGTTGGTACCTTCCTGGGCTCTGAAGATGTCAAAATCTCTGGCAGAAGCGATGTCCTCGACACACACTCCTGCCTGCCATCACTCCAACATCTGCCTCCATCTTCCTGTTGCCTTTTTCTCTGTATCTGTTTCCCCTTCTCCTCTCCTCTAAAGACTTGTCATTGGATCCTAATTATATCTGCAAAGCGCCGTTTTCTTACGAAGGCCACATCCTGAGGTTCTAGGTAGAAATGAATTCTGGGGGGACAACAGAATTGAATCCAGTAAAGATGGTTCCATTCCCACCCCCCTCCACATCTCAGCAACTTCACAAGGTCTTCTTTGATTTTTCCAGGTCCCAGAGGTCAATCTCTTTTGGAAGTATCCAGAGACAGATGGAGTCTCCCTAACTGAATGGACTTCCCAACAATTAGAATTGCCAATGTTAGAGTGGGTGGTCTTAGGAGAGATCAAATTCTCCGCTGCTGAAGCGTTCACACAGAAAACACCTATCTGGAAAGGCTTAGAGGAGATCCTGGGTCTGCATGGGATGTGGAATTCGGTGGTCAAAAAGAGTTTGGCTTGACGAGAGCAAGGATTGTACCCAATCCACTTAGCACAGTGCTGGGCATAGAAAAGGCACTACATAGATGCTTGCTGCCCCATCAGGGATGGTCCTGTCAATCTCCTTTCTATGAACGCACGAACACTACACAGCAAAATAAACTAGAAATCAGACGATTTGTATGTTCAACGACAGCTTGTTGAAAACCTTGGTATACTGCACTACGAGATACAATCTGACACTCCACTGTGCCTCTCTCTTCTTTGATGGCAAGGAGGGGACAAACCAGGACAAATTACATGGCAGGCAACACCTAAATCAGCACCCGGTAATTCTGAGAAAGGGACTTGGCACCACCAGGGTGTCCATATGGGCAGTCGGAGGGCCCCTCGGGAAAACCTGAGATAAGGACCTGGGATCTGTTTTTGCTCCTGCCCAGCCCAAAAGGGAAGGGCGAGAAGGCAGCGGAGCCACTGTGCAGCAGCCACGGGCAGGCTGTCGGTTCACACTGGAGCCCAGACACAGCACACCCACAGGCAGTGATTTATTGGCTGTGGGAGGCCCCAGAAGCTCTTAAGCCACAGGTGGGTGCCCGTAAAGCCCCCCTCCCGGACAAGCACAGACCTCAGGCCCTGCTTTGCTGCTAAGCACCGTCAGCACCCCGGTGCCTCAATCCCGAGCTGGGTGGCCTTTCCCACTCCCCAAGCCTTGTCATGTGCTCGGTGATCTCAGCTGGCCTCAGACAAACTCTGTCAAGTAAGCAGGACAGGTGTTGTTATTATTCCCACTTTACAGATGGGGAAACTCTGCCGGGGCGGTTCGATGACTTGCTCAGGGCCACCCAGGGAGGACATGTCCCAATTGCTAGTCCAGTGCTCCTTCCATAGACCAGGCAGGCAAATGGTGTCCCACCCTCTCTGTATTGCCTGAGTACTTCAGGGCTTTACACGGGTGGCAGCGAGTACCAGGGATGACTCTCCCCTCTGGGCGCTGGGCTTCCTTTTGGACACTGGGGAGCCTGACTCACTAAAACTGCCACCTCTTCTTCCTCCCACTCGAAGGTTGGAAGTGAAAGGGCATGGGCCAGGCGGGGGCAGGCATGGCTTGTGCCTGGGCTTGGCTTTCCCGCAAAAGCATGGAGCATGCTTTCTGGGATCCAGGACGAGAAGCTGCCCGTTGTGTATTTTTCCAGGCATGGAGAAAGAGAAAGGAGAAGGCGGATTTCTCCTGATTTGCATGCCTAGCTCCACTCAACAAGCCCTAGCCTTCCCCACCTGCCCTGTAGAGGTCCTCAGAGCTGGGCCCTCTGTTTCACGAAGCTGCCCAAGCAACCTCAGAAAGTGGTTCGGTGACTGCTAGCGCAAAATGGAGCAACACTACCCTCTTCGGGGCCACAGGTCAGTGGGGCAGGAGTTAGTGATCCTCAGTTAAGGGGCCTCCGCGGGAGGTGGCAGAGCTCCTTGTTGGTGGGGCCCCCGGACCTACATAGCTGCTCTGCCCGAAGGCATTCACTGCAGATCTGACTGAGCTCCAGGGACCAGGTCTCTAGAGGTGGCCCCAGCAGGGCGGGGAGTGTAAGGCAGGGCAGGCAGGGCCAGCCCCAACCACAGCCTGCTCCTGGAATGCCCAGATTCAGGCTGATCTTTCAGCTCAGGTTTCCCCTCCCCAAGCCATGTCTTTGTCCCCTTCTTCTCCCCTTGTGGCATCTGCATCCCCGAGGGGCATCATGGGAAATGCTGTACAACTAAGATCTCCATGGGCTCTGTTGCATTTGGGGTCAGGCTGGAGAGGAGCCATAAGAAGGTGAGTGGATGGTGTACGAGCCGTGAAAAGTCAAGCTGCCTCCAGCGATCTAGGCCAGCGTCCGGTTCCCATGACACTCTTCCTGGCAGCGTTAATAACTAACCGCGTCCCAGACAGGTGCTGGCGGCCGGGCCTTAGGAGTTCTCGTTCAGGGTTGAAAGTGAGTCATTTCCCTTTTACAGTTTGCTAGCAGACTGAGTCACCTGGAGGCCGACCCTTTCACACGAGCTCTCACACTTTGGCTGAGGGACGTTCATGTCCATACCTCCAAGCACCTATTTCCCAGGCCAGGTGGGCCCTGTGGAGCTGACGCTCCTGGTCTAGACCAAACAGCATCCCTGTGACCAGCCTCTGCCCCTCCCCACTTCTCATCCCACTCCCTCAATTGGGACAGTGACTCACTGAGAGAGAGGGAGGGAGGGAGGGAGGGAGGGAGGGAGGGAGGGAGGGAGGGAGAGAGAGAATGTGTTAGGTCCATGTCACCTTTGACCTTTACCCTAAACACTGTTCTCATACCTTCCCAACCCCGTTTGAATGCAAGGAAGACTAGACGTGGAAAGTTCCAGAACTGACAAGCCAAAGGACAAAACTATGAAGTCACCGTCATCACACTTGGAAAGGACAGAGGCGGCACGTAGGTAAAGCAAGGCCCACGACTGCTAACGTGCTTCCCTACTCTCTGTGTGAGGTGGGACGCAGGACTGGCCACCAAGGCCGTGACTCTGACACCAGGCTCCTACGTTGGCTCTCAGGAAGAATCACACATAGACAGCACGTCAACGGCAAAGAAACCCGTCTTCTTATCTGGGGGCTCCTTCCTTCGTCACTCTTACCGTCTTGCTTATGCTTGTTTTTTACTTTTAATTGAAGAGAGAGATTAAGAAAGAGGAAAAGGAAACATGGAAATTAAAGAATAGGAGGAAAAACTCACTGAAATAGTCTGGGGATTTACTTTTTTGTCAGTCCTCAGAAAGTCCCTCTTGCTACCTGGTTTCTACAACAGACGATAAACACAGATGACATCAGGCTGGACTGCACTGGATGTGTCACCGCCAGCTCCCGGCAGGTATGAGACTGACAGGTTGAGAAAAGATGACACTATTTCTATCCTTAGAAGATGAAAACTGAGCAGGAGAAATGGCAGCAGAGGCTGAGCACTGGGTGTGGTGGGAAATCTGACTCCCTGCCAGCCGTTGGCCTCTTGGGTGAACTCCGTTTGTCTAGATGGGACGACATGGAGCCCCCTCCCGCCCCCCTGCCCTTGTCTAGCTCTGTTTATTCCCCCGTCTCTCAGGCATCACAGTACATATCACCCCTGGCGCGTGGAAAGCTGGGGCTTCGGCTCTATTAGCTCCATGGAGCCCCCGGACTTTCCAAACTGAATTTTGAAATCTGCTTGCTGTGGCAGTGGCTTTGGCTGGACCCTTGCAGGGTGTGAAGGCCTTGCCTTGCCACACATACACGTCTCACACATCGCTTTGGAGACTTTGGCCAGCCAAGCTGTGTCGATAGCACCGAGGGTACAGATGCCAGAAGAGAAAGACTCCACCCCCAGTGGCTGGCTCAAGAGACCCAGTGAGTCATGATGCCTGACAAGGGACCAAGATGTCCCAGGGTGAAGTGAGAGGCCTGGGGATGGAGCCTGCTGCAGAGACACAAGCCACGGTGACTCACATTTGGACCCGAGGGGAAGTGCTGTATGCAAGTTGCCCCATCCCCCAGGTGAGGTCACCCCCACTACTGCTCCGAACTGGGACCTACTTCTTTCTCCCACAGCCCCGGCTGGCTTTTCAGTCTCAAGTATGGTTATGGCAGAAATCATCCTTCTAGCTGCAGCACCTCTCCCCTACCCACCACACACAGGATGGATGGCTCTGAGGAAAGAGTGTGTCCTGCCTGGGCATCAGATTTTTCATCGGTACAAATAGTTCTTCCTTTCGATGACCTCACACAGGAGCCTTTGGGGCCCAAAGGCAGTGACGGTGACTTTGAAAGGAAGTAAGTGAAATCACTGCAAGTCAGGAATAGAGTACCGTTCCTGAAACGGCTACTGCGAGGTGGACCCAGCCATCGGGCCACCATCGTGCTCCATACATATCCCTGGACCATTGGTCTGGAAGTAAAAGAGTGCAAGGTGCTGGGTAGGAAAGTGTCCCAAGCAGAGTCAGTGCTCAGGGGGTGGTGGAGACATTCAGAAATACACTCAAACCTGGGAGAAATATACAGGTAAAACTCCCACTCTGCCCACTGCCTTTCCCTTTCTCTAAGCATTTCCAACAGAGCATGCATGCTTCCAAGGGGTCCTCGGGTAGAAAGGGGGGTCCTGGCCACAGTCCTCAGCTAGCTCTTCCACCGTATGTATGGGTGACAGAGAAGTCCCCCAAAGATGGGCACTAGGCTCTCCCTTACGTGCTCGCGTTTCAGTGTGCCTGCGGTCACAGGAGTCCGCTAACAATCGCCAAGACCATCCCATCCCACCAAAGTCATGACGGAAGGATTCTAAGAAAAGACGCCGTCTCAGGTATGGGCTCGGGAACACCCTGACCTGCCTCACCTGGGTGGTCACCACGACCTCAGGACGGGACAGACAAAATAGGAATAATGACATTCCTGCAATTGTCCCATGTATTCCTGCAATTGTCCCATGCATTCCTGTAATTGCCAAGTCCCACATTCTTGGAGGGACGAGGAAGGCACGGAGACTGCAAGGAAACAAGGAGAACCCCCGGAGGCCTTTGGGGAGACCATACCCTTGAGCAGCATTAGCCACTCCATGGTGTGATGCTGTCATCGTCAGGGGGCGTTTAAGAGCAGCCTGCACCCCTCACTGTCCAAACACAATTAGAACAGAAAAATGGGGGGTATCTGTAGTGTCTCTCCTCCTACAATTCTTCCCTCCTCCCTTATTCTTTCTCTTTCACTTGTATTCTTTGCTGCTGACCCTGCAGCCTGCCCAGGCGACCCCTCGTGGCTCTGCAGGCAGGAAGGAGAGAAGACTGACTCTCACATGAAGCCCTGATCCCAATGCAAGAGGCTCCCTGAATGAGGCAGTCACAGCGGTTGAGAATCAGCCTCCGAGAAGCTTTGTCATGGTTGTCAGCTCATCACCACCCCAGAGGTCCTTTGATGGTCCTCTGTGTGTGAGTGGGACAGGCACCTTCCATGCGCCCTCCCACCTCAGCTGCCCTGTTCCTCTCGGCTTCCAGACCAGCCCCCGGTAAGTCGGATCACAGCACATTTTGCTCAAAACCCTGCTGTCCCGTGGTGCTCAGTTCCCTTGGCGGGAAAGCCTGACACCCAGCCCCCTGGCTTTCCCTGGTCCCGGCCTCATCCCCAGGTGCTCAGCTCCCCCTCCCAGGACTCTTGTCCTCAGACACACCAGGTATGCTCCTGCCTTGGCCCTGATGTAGCTGCTCCCTCTGGAGAAAGCTCTTCCCCTAAACATTCACAGGCCTCACTCAGGTCCTTCAAGCCTGAGTTCAGAGGTCACCTTCTCAATACAGTGTCCGTCCTATTCAGTGCTGCCATCTGCCCTCCACTCCCTGCCCAGCACACCTGAGCTGTCTTTCCTGCCTGTTTCTATTTTTTCCCACAACGCTATCCCCTTCTTATATACTAAATACTTTACCTAGTCACCATTTTGCTATCATCTACCTCCCCACCGACCATACACTGAAACACAAGCTCCACGAGAACAGGACTGTGTTCTCTGCCTAGAACCATCCTGACCCACAGTAGGCACCCAATGACTATCTGTTAGATGAATGAATGAATGAATGAATGAATGAATGAACGAACGAATGAGGGAATCAAAGCCATTCAGACGGACTGGCATTCAGGTTGGGGTTGCCTGGGGAGGGAAGGAAGAGGGCTGGCTCAGGCAGAGGGTGTTGTTTTCAGAAAGGCAGTGCCCACAGTTTGCCTGGAAATCCCCTTGGAGTCACTCATTAACTCCCCCCTCCCCCGCCCTACAACCTGCCAGTCACCCAAACCCAGACAGCAGCGTAAAAACATAATTTAAGCAACTGACTCTCCTTTCCAGGCCCATCCTCCCACCAGGTAATCCACACCATTGTCTGGCTACCTAGTCTGTACAGGATCCTAAAATGAGCAGTGCAAAGGGATGGAGGGAAAGAAATACCCAAGTAACAGATAACCAGCCCCATTCCCAGCCCCACCCACTCTCAAGTCACTGGCTGGGGAGGCAAAGCCTCCATTGCAGGTGAAGTCCTGACGGTGAGGTGATGTGCCAGGTGAAGGAGCGGCCAGTGCCGCGGGGCCCTGTGGTTGGGGGTGGTGGTTGAGGTGAGGCACATAGGTGGGGGCATGGGGAGAGGGTGTGATGAGCACACAGGCCAGGTGGGAAAATGTTCCAGTCTTGGAGGTAGGATGCAAAGCAGGTGAGCTGGGCTGAAAGGATTCAAATCAGAGTGGGAAGTGTGTGTGTGTGTGTGTGTGGCGGGGGGGGGGGGGGTGACAAGACTGAGCACCCAGGGAGATGTGGTCGCTGAGGCAATAAGAGAAATGATAGTGGTTGTTTTTTGTTTTTTTGTTTTGTTTTGTTTTTCTAAGGCAGAAAGTGACAAATACTGAGTTGAAGAAACAGGCTTAGGAAAAACACAAATAAAATTACTTTGGGAAAGAAAGACTGGAATTCCATAGGTTGGAGCCCCTAATGGGTACCTCAGCTTGTGCTCCCAAAGTCGAGAACAGTGGGGTCGGCTGGGAAAAGAGAAGACAGGACGAAGATCAAATCAGAAAACCACTGTGCAGTAACTGTCAGGACCCACCATCCTGGTGGAAGGGGGAATGAACGCCACTGGTCATCTTCCTTCTGACCAACCCACGTGGAATAAGACAAACAAGGAAGAGAGCTAATAGGTAGGGCACCTGTTATGATCTAGACACTCTATTTGTGTTATCTCATTGAACTCACAACCTCCCCTGAGCACAGGGTGTTAGCCTCACCATCTTACAAAAGAGGAAATCAAGGCTTAGTAACTTACCCAACATCATATCCAGACTAATAAGAAAAAAAAATCCTAACGTTTACCAGTATTGTCTGCTTAATATATCCCAGGCAGTGTGCTGGGCACTTAACCCTGTGTATTCTCTCATTTCGAGTCACAACATAGCAAGGATTATCTTTCTTATCCCCATTTTACAGATATGGACACTGAAGTCTGGAGAGAACAAGGTCAACAGCCTGTGGTCATAAAGGGAAGAAACAGTGGAAGTTGGGTTTGAACCCAGGCCTTCTGGGTCCATGCTCTTTGCCGCTATCCTAGACTAATAGCGGCAAATTTGCAACATATCCTGTCCAGATTAAAGCCCTCCAGTGCACCTCAAGCACTCCCTCTCCCAGGCTCCGTAGGAGAAATAGAGACACTTTGCGACCACCAATCGAACATGCCCATGTTCTGAGCTGCCAGCTACCCTGGCTGTACTGACGCATACCTATGACTGAGATTTACAGCCCGAAGTGCGACTGCTGTGGATGGTGAGGTCTACGCAGCTGTGGGCAAATCCAGCCCCTGCAGTCAGTGGCTCCGTGGCCACATCCCGCTTTATTTGTAGGACCAGACTTCAGTCAGCAGCATTCTCGAAAGCCCTAATATCCCCTGTAATCCCACAGTCAGTCTCGGATCTCCTGAAGGTCAGCAGGTGCAATCCACTTGTTCCTCTGTCTCCTGGACCTGCAGGCTTTGAGCCACCTACGTGGTGGCTCTCCCTGCACGCTGCCTGTATGCTGTAAGATCTCTGTGCCCTACTTTGGACCCTGTGTCTAAAGAGCGGGTGGCAGGAGCCCGTGCACACTGCACCGGGTGGCTAGACCAATGCACTGTCACTTGGAACGGAAAGAGAACACAGCGCGGGCGTGGGTTCCGGCTTTGAGTCCTGGCTCCCACGCTAAATAACTGCATGACCTTGGGTGAATGACTGTACCTCAGTTTCCTCATCTGTGGATTGGGTGTAACATGACTGACCTGCTAGGTGTGTGAGAGGTGACAAAGAGCTCATCTGGTCTGGATTGACAGCGATGAGTAACAGTCACCTGTTTCTGGGCTTTCTCGGATGGCTAACCGCAAGGCTCCTACCTGCTGCTCTCCACGCCGGGCTAGCATGCAGGTACCTTAAGGATGTCGGGGCAAGGGGATATGCAGCAGAAAAGAACATGCCCCCCAAAGCAAGAAGAGCAGCAGGTGCTCCGATAGCCTTGCTACTCAGACTCACCTTCATTTTTATCCTTTCTTGGTTCAAAGCACCTTCCCAGGTTGGCCACAAACCTCTGATTTCACCTGGAAAAAGAAGCGGAGAGTTCAACCAGGAAACGGGATAATGAAACTCATCTTCTAACTTTTAAAATGTAGAGGGAGTGGACTCTGAATGTCAGACAGCCTCCCAAGGACAGAGGAGTTTAATAGCTGTTTATTCTTCGCTATAGAATAAAACTCCATTAATACAGAATAATGGGAGAAATCCACTTCTTATGTCAGTCGTGGACATAAGAAGAATACTTTCAAAGAAATATAGGTTATCACCATAACACTAGACCTAGACTAAACTAAGACGTAAATAGATAGTACTTTTTTTCAAGTTACAATAAAACTTAAGTTCACAATGGACTTTTACTACAAAATCACCAATTGCCAGAATTCTGAGTTGTTCTGTTTTTATTGGTTTTTTTATTCACAGGCTACGAGGATGCCATCTGAGTTTTTCTATGTTCTGACCTTAGGATACGTGTGAACTCATTAAATGGGATAACGCATGACGAACATCTAGCTCTGTCCCCAGCCCCTGTCGTGCAGTCAACAAATATTAGCTATGCTTTTATTAACGGTACTCCTCTGTGGCTTTCTGGAGAGTGAGACTATTCCACACCATGTATATAAGTCCTGAGCAGATGTGCTCCGTGATCAGCACAGATGCTCTTCCTGCTGAAATATTTAATCTTTAAATCCGACCTCTGTTCAACCTAATTCAGACACCAGGAAGACTAGTATTTCAAAAGGTGGTTACAGATAATAGTCCCATTCTAAGCTGCCCCATCATTAGGCTCAAAGAAATCACTCTAGACACTTAGGTTGGCACATGAAAACAGAGAGAAGAAAGAAAAGGGGGAAAAACAATACCATCAGATTTGAAACAGAAAACTTGTAACCTTCACTCACAAGAGAAAGGATTGTTTGGGTGGCGTTTTGTTCTTTCGCTGGGTGTACACATACATCACCTCGGGGCTCAGATCCCTCCAGTGCTTTCTAGAGTTACTGAGGACAGGGGCTGGGCCGATATTCTGCTGCCACCCCATCGACAATGCCGACCGCCAGATCGGGGTTCCCTTGTGCTCCAGCACCCCGTCCGCCAATCCTGGGGACACACGTTTGCTGGGCCCGGCTTCCTCTACCACACCCATGAACTAATTCCAGGACCGAACTCAAATGCAATATAGAGCTCCTGACTCCAGGGCAAAGAACTCAACCATTTTACCTCTGATGAACCTTGTGACACTTGGGACCTAACTAGACGACTCACAAATGCTAGAAAACTCATCAAAAAGAAGCAAGCAAAACCACAAGACACCCTACAATAACTCCAAGGGCACCAGAATGGATTCCTGTTCCCACGATTACCCCCACACCCAACGCACGTTCAATTTATTAGGTGGAAAGCATCTGATAAACTCATGCAAACTACAGCAGAGACGAATGTAAATGTTTGCAGCCTTACCCTTCCAGGGGAGATAGGAAATCCAACAGAAGGAAATTTAAACGCACCCTGCCTCCATGATGTTTCAATCCAGCCAATTAGTAGCAGACACTGGAGAGGGGGGTGATGGGAGAGTGGAGGGGGTCTTCTTTAAATCCTGTGGTGGTGGGGAGAGGGGGTTCTTACAGTCAAGGTCCCCAGACTTGGATACTCACTGAAATCACGGCCCCCGCTCCCCTGACAGCTGGAAAATCATGCTGAAGCCTGGATCCCACCCTCAGCGGTTCTGATTGGTACAAAGTGAGATCTGGGCACTAGGTTTAAAAAAAAAAATTTTTTTAAGTTCCCCGAGTAAGCCTCCTATGCAGCAAAGTTTGAGGATCATCTGGAGATCTTGTTAAAATTCAAATTCCGTGGCCTGGGGTGGCAGCCTGAGATTCTGCATTCCTACCAAGCTCCTGGGTGGACCCAGTGCCGGCGGGCCATAGAACACACTCTGAGTAGCAAGGGCTTAGAAGGGATCCCCTCAAACACCCTCCGTATGCCCCTTCCTCATAAACCTCAGGAAAACTGACCCCAGCCACTCTCCTGCCAGAACTTTCCCCTCCTGGGCTGGAAACCACCACTTCTCCAGAGGCCCTGGAGACCCGCCCAGCTGACTTCTGGAATGCCAGGTGGATGAAAGAGACATGACTCACATCCCAAGAGATAGCTGCCCCCTCCCCTCTCTCCTATAACCCAGTTCTAGGCAATCCCCTTAGAACCACTGCACTAAACAGAAATCGTTTCTGCTCTGTTCCTTAAGACAAGCAGGGGTCTGTCTGCTTTTCGCGTTGGCACGGCCACCCAGGGCGGGCAGAAGGTGCTGGGCCTCCTGGGTGCCTGGGTGGACCCTGGGTCCTGCCTCCTTGCCAATGGCTGCACACACATCTCCCGCTGCCTTTCCCATTCTCAGTGTGGACGACGGGACAGGGAGTGGATGGCACTCCCTCGTAAGCAGGCCAACATCAGCACGCCACGCCTGTCGCCAAACCTCTGCGGGAGGCCAGAGACTGCAACGGGCTACCCACAGCCTGTCCCCAAAGTTCCCTTCCCTTCCATCCAAACCCCCCACCCTGACCCGTTCCTCCCAGATATCTCCAGGGAAGCCTTGAGCCAAACACCACCTACTGGTTCTCAGCCCAACCACCTCCAACCAAGACAGAAGGGATTGCTCTTCCTGGATACCTTTGACTGAGGGACAAAAGGCCCAGCAGGTGAGGCCACAGGAAGACATTAGCCGGGCGCATGTCCCGTCCCACGAGGACTTGATGACTTCTCCAAAGAGTGCACCACCTACGCTGGAAGCCATGCTGACAACACAAGGCCACACACTGCAGAAGACCAGGGAGGAAGGGAAAATAAGTGGGATAAAACAGGGGATTTCAACCCTTTACAGGCAAGAGCCCCACCAAAATCAGAGAGGGCTGATTGCTACAAAACAGGCCAAGTAGCTGTCAAACCACTGAGTCCCATTTCTAAGAACCTACCCTACTAAGCTGACACCCCCACTGAGTACAGGAGGCAGTGGCCCAGGGCCCACGATACTTTTAAGGGCCCACATTCTAAAGGTTCTCATCTCTTTTATAATCAGAAGGAATAAAATGACTGTAATATAAATGCCTATACAGCAATGAATCCGGCCTGCATTATATTCGTCCCGTACCACTGCAGTCGTAAAATATAATTTTTAATGTCTTCTTATCTTCTTAATGGAGGAAGGGGCTCATTAAGACAGACTTGCCTACGGTCACAGGCATGATAATTCATCCCCGAACTTGCCTGCTTCCTTCCAATCTGTATTCAGACCCTCTGTGGATGCCTCCGCTGACCCCACTGCCCACCGAAGCGCTTTCTGGAAGACCCCCACCCCAGCCCAAGACCCTCCCCCATCCGATGCACCCTTTGACTCTGGCTCTATCGCAAGCGTGTCTGTTCCATCCTGGTGTGTTGGGCCTGATTCTGAACAGGTAGCTGGGCCAACAGCTACCACCCCCGCCTGTGTGGAAGCCGCAGTCAGGCAAAGGATCTCTGAAGGCCCAACACACACACTCAGCCCCCTGCAGCATAAACACCGAGCACACGTCACACCCAGGCCTATAAAAGATAATTATACAATCTGATCTGGCAAATGAGAGCCACAGAACTGGCTAATTCGTACAATGAATTCGAGGGTTGAATCAGCAGGAAAAATTAACCTGGATCTTTATTGGGATTTGCCCCCAGGTCAGGATTAGGGTTTATTTATCTTCTTTATTTTCTTGCTGAGGGAGGGCTGCCTTCTCTGCTGTCTGTCTGTCCCTCCCTCTCCCCACCCCATGCTGGTTTGGCGTTTAGACAAGCACGTCACCCAGTAATATCTCCCACAAACTAGCCAACTCCAGCTAAAATTAAATAAAGCACCAACTAGGAGATATTAGATAGATAGATAGATAGATAGATAGATAGATAGATAGATAGATAGATAGATAGACAGACAGACAGACTGACAGGTAGATTCTTCACAAAGGAAAAATTGAGGCATCCCAAACCCAAATCAAGGGCTTCGTTCGTTGGCACTAACTCAATACAAGGTAAACAAGAGAACTGACGTGCCCAGATGACAAATTTATCTCCTGTTATTCTGGCCCAACTCTGAAATGTTTACTTGGAGAACACTCACATATACACAGGTCTCTACGATGTCTCACCCACCCCCTCTCTCTGTCTCTCTCTCCTCCCCCACTTCCCTCCCTCCCCTCCCCTCTCCAAGGAGTCTTTCAAGAGAAGATGGCTATTTACAGGAGTTGGTATCCATCTCCTAAGTGCATTAAACAGCTAGATCAAGGAAGGGCAGTCACCCCAATGCCAAGACAAGCTGACCCCACGCAAGGCTCATCCTGCAGCGAGTATTTCCCTCTTGTGCCTTTTATGCCTTTCTGCATGTGTCCCCTGGGGCGGACAGCTCCCCACCCAGACTCCCAGGTCAGCGCTGCAAACGATCACGTGCCCAGGGCCTGAGAGAGGAGCCCAGGTCAACGCAGAGGCATTCAGCTCCGACCCTCAGTCAAGGGCAAATGCAGGTGTCAGAGCAACGCAGCTGTGAAAGACGCACAGACCTAGGCAGCGTGCCCTCCAGTTAATGCCAGCGCGACCTACCTAGGACATTTTGTAAATGTGCCTCTCTATGAGACTGACCTGGCTCGGAGAAAAAGTGTATTCTGTCCTAAGCTTGTGGGTGGGGCCTACAGCACGTTTGCTCTTTAATCAAAGTGGCATGGGAGCCAAACCCCACCTTGGATGAGGAGTTATTGTAAGTGGGCAGCCTCACCTCAAAAATCTATGTAAGGGGAGGGGAGGGGAGGGGAGGGGAGGGGAGGGGAGGGGAGGGGAGGGGAGGGGAGGGGAGGGGAGGGGAGAGGAGAGGAGAGGAGAGGAGAGGAGAGGAGAGGAGAGGAGAGGAGAGGAGAGGAGAGGAGAGGAGAGGAGAGGAGAGGAGAGGAGAGGAGAGGAGAGGAGAGGAGAGGGAGAGAGAGAGACAAGGACAATGACTTTATGGGAAAACAAACCGGTTTGAAACAACAGCCTTTGACTTAAAACCATGGGCCCATGGTGTTAGTGGGCCTTGCCCCACAGGGATTCTAGGTGACCCAGTTAAGGGTGGTGGAAGGGGATGCTGGAATGTGCCAACTTATTGTCAGCTGGATGGCAATCTCTGTAAAGACGTCTAGCCAAATCTCAGATTCCGTTTCCATAACGGTTGAGGCGAACGTGCACTTTTTGGAAGGAGACAAGCCCCCATTCTGTGCCAACTGCATTGAGGAGTCTTAGAAAGAGTGAGGGAGAGGGGCAGTGAAGAAAAGGGTCCCTCTTCCTGAGCAGGGATGACGGTGACAGGATGCATTCTGAACTGTCCATGCCATCCATTCTAGATGTGGGCCACGGGCATAGAAGACAGAATACCAGGTAAGCAGTAAAAATGGTGTCGATGCACATGAGGGAAATAATCCTTAGCACGTTGGTAAATGACCAAAATCATGTCACACACGTATGGGGTTCAAGAGTCAAAGAGCCCAAGACGAAAATCCTAACTTGGCCACTTACTAGCTGTGTCACCTTGGACACCTTGGATCCATTTTCTCACCTGAAAAATGGGGATAGCGGTCATGAGTATTCTTTGCCCCTGGTCACCCTTCCACAGCCGTTAGCCACCATCATTGCTGTTATTTCTATTGGAGGACGTAAGATAGGACTATGCTTGTCTCTATTTCACAGGCTGGTTATTGGTACTAAGGTAAACCATGCGTTCAACAGCGTAGCATATTTCCTGGCCCGTAGTGAGTAACCAATAAGTGTTAGCTATTGCTATTATGGCAAGATATATATCAGAATTGCATAGGTTCTCCAAACAAACCTAGAAGGAGAAAGCAAAAGGTTATGAGTTGACATCTCTGGGCAGTCAGTTCATGGGTGATTTGTTTTCTTATTGTTGCATGACTAATGGAAACAGGCATTGTCTGGTGAAGGAAACAAAAAATGCCACGGTGCTTTAAAAATAATAAAAATAAAATGAACATTCAGCACCTTGAACTAGAAATGAAAAACTATAAATGCAATTTAAAAAGACACACAGTCAAAACAGAAGTTGTAGTATTATGAAATCAAAAACAGCTTGGAAGTCAGGGACAGAAAGCTGCGAGCTTGACCCAAAGTTGGGGTTTGAGGTGAGCTCCTACAAGGGTGACCTCCTGCATGACCCACAGTGAGACTGGGAGACAGACACACCCAGAAGGCCTGTGCTGCGGGGTGATCTCAGAGGCAACTCTAGATTTCACTGACAGGATAGCAGCACTTTCCACTGAAGGATTCAGTCAATATTGGCTTGAACCGTGAACTCGCCCAAGAATCCTAACCCAGCTGACGGGAGGCTGCAGGCCACAGGGTTGAACAGACCGGCTCTGTGGCATTTTCCAAATACCTGTGCCATTATAGACAGACATCTCTGATGACATTTGTGTTTCGGTTCAGGACCTATGGCCCTGAGTACTTCCCGGAGCCTGTTACACAACCCCAGGCTGGAAAAGAGGCCAGACTCCCCTGACTGACATAACCCACAGAGGCCATGCCAGAAAGAAGGGGCCTGCTGCTCTGTGTGACGCAGAAAAGAGACATGGAGTTGAGCCTGACGTCCAGGGTTCTCCTGGACCACACTTGAGTGCCCAAGTCTCAGAGGCTTCCCCTCACCTCCTCCTCTTCCTTGTTTCTTTTCTTCCTCCTGGGTTCAGCACAGAAAGGGGCCCTGAGGCTCAAGTCCTCAGCCCAGCGGAACAACTCTCTTTTCCCCTCGTCCTTGAAGAGTCCCCAAATCCCAGACCCCCCGATCTTCCTCCTAAGCCTAATGTGCCAGCTGCCGACAGGGCAGGAGGATTCTTGATTCCCAAATAACCTCAAATTCTCCACGTCCGAATGGAACACATTCTATTCCCCTCAACCAGGCCGCCCGCGGAAGCTCCTCGTGTCAGTGAACTTGACTTTACACTCTTTGTGGCCCAGCTAAGCGGCCCTCCCCAATGGTTCTCCACAGAATAGTCAGCACGCATTGTATGACACAGCCCTCTTTTGGTTGAACAGAAAGAGTGAATGTCGGTATCCCTAGGAGAATGATACGGCAACTGACGTGAGGAAAGATTTAGAACTTGCTCACGGTCACATGGCTAATTCGTAGTTGAATCCACATTTGCACTAAGCTCCTCTGGCTCCAGGGGTAAAGCTGAGAGTGACCCTGCCATTCTCCACCAGGGCTCCTGGACTTCAGACTTGCCTGTTCCAATCCATTCTACATTGTCCTCCCAGCTGATCATTCTAAAATTCAGTCCACTCTGCCAAACTCTGCTCAACAGTTGTCCCTGGCTCCCCACTGCCTTCCATGCACAGACCAAACCTTTCCACCTATAATCAGAGGCCATCTGCACCCCGATCTTTCCTCTTCTCTCCCCAGCTGTGTTGTGGGACTTCTCTGTGGGCATGTGATCTAACCCTCACTCCCCACTCGCTCTACCTCTCCCCAACACCTTCCCTGTAAGCCCAGCCCACATCCCACCTCCCACGAGAAGCCACCTGACTTTCCAGTCCTCCAGATAACTGGCGGTGGCCCACATCTGCACTAAACACAAGACAATGGAGGCGGGCAGGTATCTATCCTCTCTCCCCAAGGAGATCTTACATTTTTTTAGGGTGGGCCATATGCCTCACGTGTTTGAATTCCTAAAAGCCCAGTGCAGCATACACACCACTGACAGAGCAGCCAGGCTACTGTGTATGCTCTTTGGCCTGTGGCACTCTGGAAATGATGGCAGACCTCAACAGTGGCAAAGCTCTCTCAAGATCGCTAAGCCAGAAAAGCTGGACCTGCTGCCCTTGGAGGCTTTCTGACTCTTGAGTCTTACGCAGTCCATCTCCATCTGGAGCTGCTAACACCGGTCCGATGTGGAGCTGTCCCCTGGATCTTCGTTGAGCAGAATCTCTAACATGAGTCTAAACACAGAGCCCAACCCAGTGTGCTTTAAAAAAAAAAAAAAAAAAAAAAAAAAAAAAAGATCGAAAATTTACAAGCCCATCAGGTTTTCTCCTTCAAACCACATCTTTGCCTCTAGGGACACCTCAACACAGAAGGGGGCGTCCCTGGGGACCGCTCCCAGTCTGCGGAAGGCTGACCCACAGACCGCGTGATGGGCCCAGGTCCCCCGCCCTCCCGCCAAGCCTTGGCCCCCCGTGTGTGGGTTTCACCATGTTTAAATGGAAAATAGAATGCTCAACTCAAAAACACTTTTCCAATGATATTTTAAGGAAAAATGAGATCACAGAAAACCAGGGAGGTAAATTTAAATGGTGTGACCCCCAAGCAACATTTTCTTTTTTTTTTCAAAGAATTCCCTGAAAGGCTTGTTCACCAGAGTGAGGGGGGAGCACATCTGGGGAGACCTTGGCCCTAGAGACCACCTGGGTGGCAGCGACACTTATGCTAATGTGAAAAACTCCCATGATGCTACGTATGCCCACACCCTCACACCAAACAGTCTTCTCCCTGAGATGCAAATGGACCCTGAGGTCCCTTTGAGGTTTGTGAAACCGTCCCACAGCCCCCTTGCCAGCCAGGTCAACAGTCTGCCTCTGCCAGAGATACCAAATGTTTCCTAAACCCACCCCAAGCCCAGCTCACTGAGCTATGAATAGTTATTAACGCTAACTTGGGGCATTAATTAAAAAATGTTCAGCCAGGCAAATTCTCATACTTTTAAAAAGTCATTTGGGTAATCGCCTTTCCATGCCGCAAACTTTCCAAACGACTGACAGGTTGACATTTCACAATGTTGTTTGTTTTAATCAAGAAGGGGGGAAAGAGGCAAGGTGGTGCCCAGTTCATTTTTCAGGGGCTTTGATTTATTGATTGGCAAATCCCCACTTAATAGCTAGCTGTACAGCGAGGCTGGGGAAGAAAGAGGCTGCCACCTCCCGGAGTTGGTGTCTGGACTGGTAAGCAGGGAAGTGGCCCCGGGGCGTTGGCACAACCCCTCTTCCTTCCTTCTCCCCTCTCCCCACACCCAGATCCCAGTTTTTCCCCTGGGCCACAGTACAGATCCTCCCAGGCCTGCTCCAGGCTGCTCCCCACCCCCACTCATGCCTCTCTTTACCAGAAAGAGGGGTAGAGAGAGGCATTGGGTATCCTGAACCAATACCCAATGGGGGAGGTGCTATTTCAGCCAACTTAGGAGTCAGAGGGCAGTGGGGACTAAATTCTTAATGGTTCTCAAACTTCTTTCTCAAAGCAGCAGAACCCACCATCAGGCTGGACTGCAGGAGTTAGAATCCCACTCCCACCATTTATAAGCCTGGGGCTTCTCAGGGACTCAGTTTCCTCATCTGTCAACAATTTGGCTAACAGCAGCACTTACGTATAAGGTTACATGGAGGGTAATATAGATTAATAATGGTAAAGCACTTACAATAGTGTCTGGAGCATAATAACTGCTATATATGTGTTCCTTTAAAAGCCTGTCCTCCGCCCTAACGGACAGGACCCTGGCTGATGGGAGCGTGGAGGGCGGGCCTTGCCAAGTCTTGTGAGGGGGGCCACTGAGGCCCCCAAGGCCCAGCAGATCTCAGGGCACAGAGTTTGACAATTTTCTCATTCTCAGGACTGAGGACACTCGACTTTCCATCAGACACCATAAGCCTGCCCACATCACCAAGTCTTTTATGGAAAGACACATGAGCCGTCCTGGGGAGGCTGCATGGGGTCTTACAGCTCCCTCTCTAGGTCCCCCCCTCCCCGAAGTGGCCACCACACTCCCCAAAGGGAAGGAGGGGCTGTCTTAAGGAAAAACCATCACAGAGCCTTCCAGAAACTTTATAACAACAAAATAACAAGACACAGGCGGGCAGGGACCTTATCTAAAATCATGGCACATCACATGGGCATTTCAATATAGATGGAGCACCTACTGCATGCTAAGTATTAGACCAGGTGCCAGAAATACAAAGCAGAGATGGCAGGGCCCAGAATCCCCAGAGTCAAAAACCTCGTAGGAGAGAAGACAAAAACAACTGATGCTCATATTTTGTGAATGTCTTACAATGGATTATACATGTATAGTATATATTGTATGATGCTATATGTTAAATGCTATGTGTTTTATATATTTTTATATTACATATGTTATATATTATATGTATGATGCATATAATATGTCCAAAGTGCACAGTGAGGCTGGGGGAGAAGGTGGCCCCCCACTCCCTAGTGGTGGGTTGACAGCATCTGGGACATGGCTGCTGGCTCGTGTGTCAGAGGGTTAACTTGGCTTAGTGGAGAGAAGGATGTTGAGCCTGTCTGGGTATGAATTACAACTCCGGTGCTTTTTACCTGTACAATCTTGGGCACCAGGGTTTGGAACACATTTTGGAGCATCAGTAAAAAAAAAAAAAAAAAAAAAAAAATCTAATGCGTAGATACCCCCAGGGCAGGCAGGCAGTAAGTGATCAATTAATTGCCAAAGAGAGAAAGCAAGACAGCTTGGCAGAAGTAGTGTTCGAATGAGGCCGCCGGGAGGGGCTTGGCTGAGCTCAAAGTCAGATGAGCCAGGCGAGAGGCCCTCCTGGGAGTCCGGTGAGCACAGCCCCGACCCCGCATTTATGCTGTTTTATCATCGGCAAAATCTGGACCATCGTTCCTCCTCCTTCCTGTCTCCCTGGGATGTCTGGGGACACATGAGAACCAAGCTGGGGTGGGGGTGGGGGTGGAGATCTGTGATTCCAGAAGAAAGGCAAGCCGTGAGCTGAAAGGTTGATTATTTTACTTGTGGAAGCCATGTGTGGGCAATGGTTGTGGGTTTCTCTGGGTTTATCAGAAAATCCTAACAGAAAAGAGGTTATTTAACCAAGGCCAGGAAAGAATGTGCAGATATTTTAAAATATTAAACGGGATTCCTAAAGCCCCATAATATGATGCCTCCTTTTCTAGGCTTGGCTGATTTTAAAGCCTTGAGCTGTGACCAGGACCCGATAAATCAGGTTATTATTGAACTTGGCTCTCCTGGCCCCACGTGGCGGGCCCCTCTCAGGACCCGGCAGCCAGGAAGACGCAGCCTGGCACCTCACACAGTAAAACACCACCAGTTTCTGGGTGGTGTTTGGAGTGTGATTTTCAGAGACAGTTCCTTAACCGGGGAATTGGAGGTAAGGCAACCAGGAGCCTCCGTCATCACATTCCAGGCTTCCTATGAGACCCAGGACCTGTCGGGACTTGGGCTGCATACTTGCCACCCCGTCGACAGATGCGATTAACCCAGAAGGAAGGCTGGGGGACACGGAGCGCAAAGCAGGCTGTGGAACCATGAATTGCACTAGGACGCGAGCAAGCAAAGTTTGATCAATTTATGGAGGTGAAGGGTCAAGTTCATAATGGGGGGAGACTGGGTATACTGTTTCAGAAAAAAAGTGGGTGGAATTTCAATTTACATAAGCATCAATAGAGGCTTTGGCCTCACTGGTTTCCAGTATGGCTTGGCATAGATTCCTCTCCTCTACCTGGCCGCTTGGAGCCCCCACAACTCTCTCGTGGCTCCTTTAAATTTATAGCTGGGTCTGTATTATAAGGTCTTAGAGAGCTGTCTTACTAGGATGGAAGCCCCTTGAAGGCACGGTCCCATAACCAACTCAGTTTTTTCCTGCTATTGGATCAGTGTAACCCTTCAGAGTTTCTCACCTGGAGAAATCACTGCCCAAAACTTGCTCTGTTTCAGATAGGGGCAGAGATTATTTTACTGTCCTGTGTGTAGGAAGATGTAGGGGGAGTCCAATTCTGCCACCATCAGATTCCAGGCTATTTCTTATGAATAACAGGCGAGATTTAACACAACATGGTCAAGAGATTGTCGAGAGAACCGGAGGCTGGAACTCTTACCACTAAATGGCTCAGAAGCCTCACAAGTTAATGAAGATAGTATCTTCCAACCCTTCCTTGGTGTAAGCAGCAGCTATTGAATAGCTTTGAAAACAGGCAGCATTTGCACTCAAGTAGAAGAGGCAGCAGGGAACACGGGGGAGAAACAGGGGCCAGGAGCCAACCAACGAGCCTTTATCTAGAGCAGGGCTGTCAACCTCAGCGCTAGAGACATTTGGGGCTGCATCATTCTTTGTCGTGGGGGTTGGTCTGTGTACTGCAGGATGCAGGAAGCTTAGCAGCTTCCCCGATCTCTACCCACGAGATGCCAGCAGCATCTCCCACTTGTGACAAGCAAAAATATCATTGTCAAATGTCCCCCAGAGAGAGGGGTGTATGCAATCACCCTGGTTGATTACCACTGGACTGGAGTCAGTTCAGCCACTAATTAGCAATGGGATCTGAAGACTGTCAGAGAACTTCATGTCTCAGAGGCCTTGAGTTTCTCAGGCATGAGATGAGGAAATTGGACTCGATCAGTGTTTCCCAAAATAGGGGCAATGTATCACCCAAAGGTACCTGAGATAATGCTGGTCACACCCGGACGTGGCATTAAGTAACACTGAGTCACCCCGAGACGCTGCTCCCTTTTACAGCTCTTTCCATTCGGATCAAAGCAGAAAGAACATCTCCACTCTGGTGCTTTAAATCCTTACCACTTAACACCTCTGCAGTTCTGGCTACAAGAAAAGAGGGAGCAATTCTCAGGCTCAGAGCCTTGGGGAAGTGGAAATCTTTTATGATTTTGTTCACTGTATCTTCTATTTACATCCTATGACCCCTGGATTCCATTTAGGAGAGTGATACAGAGTTTCCTTTTCAAGTATGTTTACTTAAGTAAAATATGAAACCATCTAGAAAAACATTAAGAAAATAGTAACACATGTACCAGTGTGGCAAAAATCACAAAAGTCTTAGGATGCACTGTAAAGGTTAACTCTGCCCTTCCCCCAGAAATTTCTAACTTACTGGACATTTTTTTTTTTTTGGAAGCCTCCTATTAAACTCAAGACTTGAGGTGATATTAATAATTTGAAAAATCCCTTCATCCTAGTTTCCTTTACAGTTCTGTTGTAAAGGTGGGTCATGTGTCATCTGTCGTGGGTGGAATGGTGTCCCCCAATGCATATGTTGACGTCCTGATCCTTGGTACCTCAGAACGTGACCTTATTTGGAAAAGGCCAATGCAGATCTCATTAGTTAAGATGAGGTCATACTGGAGTAAGGTGGGCCCTTAGTCCAACACGGCAGGTGTCACAATGAAAAGGGGACATTTGAATACAACACACATACAAGGAGAATGCCATGTGAAGGGGAGGGCAGACACCAAGGTGAAGCTCCTACACACCAAGAACACCAAAGACTGCCAGCAAACCACCAGAAGCCAAGAGAGAGGCCTGGAACAGATTCTCCACCACCATCCTCAGAAGGACCCAGTCCTGTCACCACCTTGACCTTGGACTTCCAGCCTCCAGATCTGTGAGACAATAAATTTCTGTCGCTTAAGCCACTCTGTCCATGGTACTTTTTGTTATATCAGCCTTAGTGAACTAACACGGCATCTTAAATTAGTTTGCTAGTTTGTGACTGTAGTTTGCACTCCTGAGTCTCCTTGCAGGGCAAGAAATGCAGACACATTTACCAAAGAATTTGCGTTCATTTAGAGATGGACACTAATGACAAAGGAAGCCCCACCCCCACCCCCGCAAAACCAAACAAAACTCTCCACACCATCTGTGTTCATATGCCTCTTTATGTGCTTTACAAATTAAATATGCTATTGCTTTCTCTCCTCTGGCTACCTACAGTTGGTCAGTCTTGAACTCTGAAATACAGGTGCCCAGCTTTGGCGTAAAGGGAGGCCCCAGGGTGGAGGCGAAGGCAGGCCTAGAATGCAGGTCTCTTAGCACAGGGGTTATCAACTGGACCTCAGAGCCTGTGGGATTCACACTGTCCTCCCTGCCAAAAATGTCCTGAGCGTCTTACACAGACATTCACACCAACTGGGCCTTTCAACCAGAAGGCTCTAGATATCCGAAGATGCTTGGAGGAGACCCCAAAGTCCCTCACATGTAGGCACCTGAGAATTCATGACCAAAAGCAAATGCTGAATGTAAAGGGATGCTGTGACGAGTCACAAAACACATAAGCCCATTGAGTCCTTCTGCAGAAAGTGCCAACCCAACACGGTCACATGATGAGAGCCTTATAGGTGACCAGGACCACCTCTCAGACAGCCAACAGTGGAAGGAACTAGAGACTTACCATATGCAATACCAAATCAGCACCCAGGACTTTTAGACACCTGCCAAGTAACCACAAGACTGCGACTCCACCTTTCTGGTTAAGGAAAATGCCTCTACAAGTATTCATCTCTGTAATAGCAACGACAACTCAACGGAACTCATGATCCCTGCTTATATTTTTCTTCCATCTAAAAATAAATGCATCATAATCCCACACTTCTGGTCAGAGCTGTTAAGTTTGCGAGATCAATAATCAGGCTTGAATAGGAAATGAAAATCCTTTTGTTTCCCTTCTTTGAAAGTAACCAAGTATAAACCAGAGCCAACGAGAACACAGGAAGCCAGAAAGCACAACTGCCCAATTGCAGGCATGGTTTAATTTGCCTTGTGGGCCATTCCCCCAGCTCCCATCCTGGAGGCATTTACTCAGATACTGACTGGGCGTCTGTGCGGTATGGCAGATGCTAGCTACGCTGGGAGCTGGGGTTTCATCAGTGATAAAGCCGACACAACCTCTGCCCGTGCCACTTGTGTGTATTCCAGGCAGGGACACAGGTCATGAATAGGGAAATACAAACACTCGCTCATAAATCTTGAAACTTTGATGAACCTTGAGACGAGCCTTGAGAGAACACAAGACCCATGAGGACACAAGCCTGGGGAACACGCGCTTTCACAGACTGCAGACATGACATCAAGGTGACATCAAGGTAAGGTAAGACACTCAGAAAGCCCTGAGAGCAGTGCCTCTTTCTAGCACCTACCACTGCACTGAGGAACGCGACAACATGTTTTGAAGGAACCAAACAGAATCACGAGATTTTACCTTCTGGCCCGCTGGGTTTTGGGAAGGCATTCATGAGGGCCTCAAGTATGACCACTCAACATTTTTATCACCATGAGTGAAGCACGGTTAAAATTTAAAAAAATTAAATAAAGGCTTCCTAGTTCCTAGTCCCTCGTTGGGATAACCTCCCCAACGCAAACCTGGAAAATCCCTAGGCTGCTAGGTCACTGGAGCTCAAAGTTCTCCTCTTCCCGGCCCCACCCGCCAATGGAAAACTACTGGCATCTCAGTAGCTGGGTTTCTTCTAGAGGTCCCTGCTGGGGACATGTCTGTGCTCCCCACCCATACCCCACAGGGAAATCCCACTCCACTGGGTTGAGTCCCAACCTCCCTCGCTGGCCCAGTTGGTTTCACACCCTTGAACAACGCTGCCCAAATAACCAAGCAGTCAAGTGTGGCCAGGAGCCAGGAAAAATGCCTTGAAAAGCAGTGAGCTCTTCAGATCCGATGGCTCGCAGCTGGACTGGGACACTGCCCAGGGTGGAGAACTAATGTGAAATCTGGTAGAGTGAGGGGGGGAAAGGAGCCCCCACACCCTGCCGCCTGCATAACAGCCGAGGGTCAAGTCCCATGGGGACCCACGGTGATCCTGAAGGGGGTGCTTCCCAAGTATATGGAAAGCTCTGGCATGGAAAGGCCAAGGTGGGTGGTAGTGGGGCAGGGGTGGACACGAGACCCTCGTGCCTCTCTTCATAAGATGACACACCTGACTGGCCAGGGCACACCTGGACGCCGGGGCAGGCCAAGCTCTCCAACAGTTGTTCACTGTTCCCTGAGCAGAGAGACCTGGCAGCCGCACTCCTCACAGACAGGGGGGTTTTTCTCCTCCTCGGTGGGCCACGCCTTCCCCAGGCACATATTCCCTCCGTCCAAGGGTTTCGTCCAAGCCCCAGGCTCTGACCACAAAAAGTGCCCTTTTCTTTGGCGGGCTCACCTCAGACATGAGGTACCAGAGAGCCAAACCGCCTGCTAAAAGGACATCCCCAGCACATTTCTTTCTAGTCAGAGGGTCCATGGCTGATGGCCACAAACAGCACAATCCTCGCCCGTCCTGGGGCCCTCCAGAACTGCTCCCTTGGTCCCTGCATTATTTATGGCAGAAAAGTAGTTACCTAAAGGAGCTATTGGCTTATTTAGGGTGCTCTAGGCTGACCCAAAGCCAGTTGGGCAAAACTGTGGTGAGAGCCAAGCTGTTGAACACAAAGTGTCAGGTCTCGGCCCAGTCAGTGCTGCTGCACCCACTCAATATCTCAGTAAAAACGCAAAAAAAAAAAGTCAACACCCTTTCCCAGCGAGTGCGGGGAGACTCAACCTCCACTGCAATACTCCAATGCACTTTTAGGGGGCTCTACCCCCGTGGTAGGACAGAGGGTACTCTTCAAGAAAATTTAGAGGATGTCTTGTTTAAAAAAAAAAATTTTTTTTTTTTTTTTGGGTCACACAAAACCTGGTTGTGAAAGGAAAAGAAAATGCCAGCCCTGTTTGACAGACAGCAGATTTATGACCGTTTTTTAAAGCCTCAAGTACGTCACAAGAACTGGCCCACCCACTGTACTGCCCCAATTGTAAACACGGCCGGGCGCCCATTCCCGCTCTCCCCCTATTGGGTCTGTGGTCCTCCACCTCTGAAAAGCCCTTGTTTCCCTCCCTTGGTCTCCGGTGGGTTAAAAAGATGCCGGGCTGTATATCTACGGAGAGTCCACCATGGCGCTCTCCGAGCTAAACCTCCAAGACAAACACCGCCTGCTCACGCCTTCTCTGTCTGCAGGCAGGCCGCAGATGTTAATAAACACAGTTGGGTTTATGGGCTGCCCATCCATTTCTCCATCCATTTTACACCCGACAAGTCAGGAGATGGTTTTTTTCCCCTTTCCCTTAACGTACGAACTCAGTAAACTGTTGTCAGGCTTGGCGATAAATTTATGAATTTTGGCCTCCAGATGTGGCTGGAAATAAAAGTAAACACAGGGCGTGAACAACTGCACTTCAGGTTTGTGCCCTGTGAGCTGAATCTGCAAAAACTGGGGCTGACAGAGACGCGTTTGCCCTTTTCAAGGAGACACCTGGAGATAGTTTTCCTAAAGGTAGGCATGCTCTTCAGAGCAGGAAAGAGATGCCAAGGTCCCCTGGAAATTTCGGAGTAAGGATTAGAATGTAGAGATTTGGAACCCTACTCAGAGTTACGCATAGTCTAAGCTGCCTCTGGCCTGGTGGGTCATGGCGGAGCCCTCCAACAAGCCTGTTGGAGGAAAGTTTTCAGATCAGAAGAACTGAAAAAAAATTCCTGTCATGAGATCGACTTTTTTGGTATCATTTATCCTGAAAGAAGAGACAGAGAGGTGTTCAGAAAAGAAGCAAGCAAATATAGACTGATAGGTCTGCCTATTCCAAACATGAACCAATAGGTTTTCTTTGATTTTGTAGGTCAAAAGACTGGTAGACCTTGAGCATCTTTCAAATCGGAAGTCCAGCTTTTTGTAGTTGAGAGGCAGGACAGAAAACAAAGTGCACATCTGAAAAGTGTAGTGTGTTATGACTTGGTATTTCTTATGCTTTCTCTTTAAAAGAAAAAAAAAGAGAGAGAGACAGAGCTCTAGACATAGCGTTCAACTGAAGTGGAATACCGCATGTCTTTTTGGAGCATATTTGCTTTAGCAAAGTAATAAAACAAAAATTCATAAGGCAAAGGTTTTCTTGGTAACAATTCAGTGGAAATATTTGTGAAGTCGTGACCAACTGCACCTACTGAAGATGGTCCCCCTGGAAATGGCTTGGCAAGGGGGAAAATGACAGGCTGGACATGTGTATGAACAAGGGGGCAGTGGTCATTACAATCCACCTTTGTTCAGTCCCAGAGGAGAGGCCAATAAATCATCCCGACAGATTGAGCAACATAACTAGATCTGCATGAACGTTGGATCAGGTAAGCCACTGGCAATTGTTGCTTTGGGGAAGTCATTAGCTACACAAAATGATTTGGATTTTACACATATGGCTTTTGTGTCTTTTGTTTTTTCAATAAAACTTTAAGACAAACCACCTGAAAGATTTCCTCCTCTGGGTAAGAAATCACAAAATCATCAAATCATATCCTCAAGAAGACTCAAGAAAGATCAACTAGCAATTCTCTGCCTTTGTACTTTGATGTCTGGGGCCACAAGGCATGCAGCTAGCTGGCTCAGCTTGTAGCCCTAAAGTGTGCTTTATTTAGCCTGAAGTATGCTTTAATATTTGGGGGGAATGAGCTGATGAGATGTAAAGATGGGAGATTTTAAAGTTTTACTGAAAAATCTGGATTTCTGAATGGTCCTGAAAAATAAGACACATCAGCCTCACACCTGTAATCCTCCACAGGCAGAGTAGCCGAAGCTGAGAAGCAGCTGCTTTTTAAGGCAAAGCGTGTGCTCTCCAGTGCACTGCAACCCACACCATGCCAAAGCACCAGCTTTATTATTCATTTGGGTTACCTTCCTGGCCTCTGTAGGCATGTGAGTTTGAAATTCCTGGTAAAAAAAAAATCATCTCCTTGACATGGTTCTTATCTGATCGCTCATACGAATGTCAAAGATAGATGTTGATCCACTAAGCCCTCCTACCTACATAGAAATAACAGGGTTTGGTGAAAAGAGGTTCAAAGACAAGAGAGGACCTAACATCCATGATTGGCCCTCTTAGATTTCCCAGTACAAACAAGTAGAACTTTTCGTGCTGTGACACTCCAAAGTTCCTAACCATAAAATGGTTTGAGCAGATGTGCCTTAGGTCTTTGCATTATAGGGTGTTACTTAGCAGCGTGAATGGACCCAAGAAAGCATTCAATAGACACAAGTCATCTCTCTCTCTTCCCCAACATCTGAGTTACTGTTATATGTGGATCACAATAGGAATGTATTCTCAAAGGGCTTACAATCTTTTTAGAGGCTTACAATACTGTAAATGTGTGTTTGTGTAAGGACACAGGAGCGATCCGAAGGAGCCCCCATCGGCCAAATCTGGGACATTTTGAGCAACCAAATAATTATGTAAAGCAGTGAATTATAAACCATCGAATAATTAGGAATTCAAGAGTCCATGCCAATAGTGAACAGACAGATTTATAAATAAACAGGGGAGAAAGAGGTGTCGTGCTAACAGTAGAATGCCAAGAATCAAATGATAAATGCTACGGGAGGACTGGAGTTGGAAAATCATTTGCAACCATCATGGTAAAGATTGGATCAGGCAAGAATTATCACTGGATGCTAATTCTAGGAGGAAACTCTGATGACGATCTTTGCATGACCTTAAAATGTCTCCCTAACAGATTGTTTATTAATTGCAAGGGAGAAAAATCACAATAATTCTACATGGGAGAAATCAGACAATACTTTACATGGGTGGCTAAAATTAATGTCACCAATCATGGATAGATCCACATCGGGCATCTCCAGATGTGACACTCTGTGAAAGACATCACATCATCTATCTAGCAGTCCGGCCAAGAACACATAAGCTCAACCTAATCACCAGGAAACTTCAAACACAAAATAAGGGACTTTCCAATAACAAAATGGAAGAGGGGAGAGACTGTTGTCTTTAAAATTGTCCATGTCATTAAAAAAAAAAAAAAAAAAAAAAAAGGGCAAATAAAAACTAAACAGAGAACAGCTATGGAAATGTTCCAGAGACATGACAACTCAATGCAATAGTTGACTCCAGACTAGATTCTTTACTGGAAGGAAACAGAGTCATAAAGGACATTATTAGATCAACTGACAAACCCAGAACGTGGATAGAGATTCGGTAAAAGTACTGTTACCAATGTAAATTGATGAAGGTGACCATTGAACTGTGGTCACATAACAGGATATCCCTCCGCATAGGAAATACACACTGATGTATTTAGAGGTAAAGGCTCCTGATATATGTAACTTACCCTCAAATGGTTTATGAAAAAAAAAAAAAAAACCTACAGAGAGACACAGAGTATATGATCAAGCAAAAGGAGAAAAATGTTAAGAACCGGTGAATCTGAGTAACGCGTGTATGAGTGTTTCTTGTACTATTTTTCAAGTGTTTGAATTCTTTCCACATTAAAAGTTAAAAAGTGTGTGAGCATGAGTACATGTGTGTATAAAAGCCAGACAGCACACAAGCACATTTTAAGTACAAATCTGTGGGACAAGCCACTCAGAGGGGGAGGAGTAAACCCCATGGACTGGAGAAGTTAGAAAGGTTTCATGTGAGTCTGAGAGACAGGTGGCTATTAGAGTTAGAAAAGCAGGGCGTTCCAGACCAGGTAACAGTAAGGTCCAAGATCAAGCGACAAGAACCTAAGTGCCTGCTGGGGGAAAAAGCGACCCAGAATGAACCATATATACCAAAGAGGCGTGGACTCCAAGGCTGGAGAGACTGGAAGCCTGTGGGGGACCGAGATGGCAGGTTAAGGAGCTGACTTTCAGGATAAAGTGCATTGTCGGTGCAGAAAGGCTTTCAGCGGGAGGTGACATATTGTAAAAAGGTGCATACGCTACTAGTACATAACCCAGGCTGGAGGACAGGCACTTGAAGCAGGAAAATCAACTGGGGACCACTGCCAAAGTCGAGGTCCGTGGTCCCCAAATGGCCACAAAATTAATGTCACAGTCCCACAAAACGTAAGCATGCTCAGCGTTGCTAGAAGACTGAATGTCTTAACATGTTGTATCTTTCGACTATTTAGTAGACAAAACACTAAACCATTACTCAGTCAATAGAAGTCTATGAAAAAATGTAATTATTATTAAAATGGGTTTTCACATTCAAAAGGGTGAGACGCTCTGGGGATGAGGGGTCCAGGGCGGTGCCACAAAGAACAGAAAAAGAGGGAGGGTGGGCCCAAAATGCTAAAGATAAGGGAACAATACCTTTAGTTCGATTATAACACATTTGTTAAGGAGAGAAGAGCGTAGCACACTCCCAGGAAGTGCACAGAGAAACAAGACATAATAACCCTTGTTTTTCAAAGGCCAATGTTACAGGTACATATTAAATCAGAGTGATGAGCTGAATGACACCCAAAGGGGATAATGAAACTTAATGCTGCCGTCCAGACAAATTATTTTACCCTCATGAGAAATACGGACATCTGGAAGCAAGAGGACGCTGGCCTTCCAGGGAATGAACTTGAGGGGTGGACATAAAAAGAGATACACAGAGCGGGCATCTGAAGAAATCTCAAGGCTACAGATGTAAATTTGGGAATCGTCTTCTTTTTTTTTTTTTTTAATGAGCAATGGACTGGACTTTAAAGTCAAGGGCTGACGCCCATCCCTATGTGCGGAAGGTGGGTTGGGAGGGAGTCTGTGGGTGGTCAGTATTGAATAGTCAAGGGTGAATTCAGGGAGGAAGAACTAAGAAAAGGCAACTAGATCTGAAAGTGGTTTGGAGGGAACAACACTGCACAGTAGTAAAAGCTGGAGTTGGATTTCCAACAGGAAGGGATGGGTGAGCTGTTAAAATAAGATACAGGATTCACGAAAATCGCTACTTCTTGTGTAAGGGGAAAAAATGAAGTGTCAAGGTCCAAGAAAGTTTTAAGCTAAGAAAGGTCCTTATATATGACCCCAGACAGCTGGTGAGAGAGAAAATAGAGGGAGTCCATTTTCTCAATTGTAGGAATGATTCTTTGGGCTCTTCTGGAGAGAGAATTGTAACACCACACTTGGGCAAGAAGGAAACAGCAATTCTTGAGACGTGTGGATAGGGAGGGAGGGGCAACTTCAATGTCAAGAATGGACTGAAAGGGTCAAGGTGAGAATGAAGCATAAACAAACGGGAGCAGTAGCGCCTCTGAGCTCTGCCATCCATATTTGTGATTTGGGGAAAGAAGGGGTTAAATGGGATGAGGGCAGCCAAGTACCAGAGTGGCTAGGGAGAGAGGCAGGAAGAGCTTGCATAGAATGACAAGGCCAGGGAAGAGACCAGGTACTGTGCCTTGATAGGGGTGTTTTTATCCCAGCGGGAGCCCCCTCCCTTGTTTTCATCCTATTCTATCTACGTATCATTTATCTGGTTTAGTTAGAAACCATGGTAACAGGAAGCCTGTAGAAATGATTGAAACGCTAGGAGGACACCGTGCCACATGGGGCCACACTTCTGTTTTCTGGGGAACTGGATCCTTTAGCAACAAAGGGTGAGATGACAAGCGGGCCGCTCCTGACTGTTCCGACAACCGGATTTGACCTTTATGGGACAAACGAGCTGGCTGCAGCTGTGGCCAGGCAGTGGACCGGGGACAACTGAAAGCTGGGTTCCCAATGTCATACCGGCTCTGGGGCTGTGCTCGGAGCATCCTCTCTGTCCTGCCAGCTCACGCCCACCCCCGCCCTGCTCTTCTGGTCCTTCTTTACATTCTGTAAGTAACAAGCGATCAAGTGCATCAAAGGATGCAGGAGAGGCCTGGTCTAGACTCTGCTGCTGCTCTCGGGTCTCGGTGAGTGGCCATTTGCTCTGCATTCATTTCCCCATCCATTCTCGGTGCTTCAGAACCACAAGATCACATTGAAAGGTGCCATGGACTGAAAGCGGTCTCCCCGCACCCCCTCCCCCGAGTTCATATGTTGAAACCCTAGTCCCCAATATGATATTTGCAAACGGGACCTTTGGGAAGAACTAGGTCATGAGGGTGGGGCCTTCATGATGGGATTGGTGCACTTAGAAGAAGGGACAGGTGAGAGCTGTTTCTCCACCCTCCCACCCCCGACCCCTCCAACCATGTGAGAATACAACAAGGAGAGAGAGAGACCTGTTCACCACGAAAAGGGTTTTCACCAAGAACCTGACCCTGCGGTCATCCTGTCCTTGCTCTTCCAGCCTCCAGAACCCTGGGAAATAAATGTCTGTTGTTTAAACCCCCAGTCTGTGGTATTGTTTTTTAATAGCAGCCTGAGCTAACACAAAAGGTAAAGGTTATAGATGAACCCACAGCTGTGAGCTGGAGTGTTCACTCTTCCACGAGTAAGACTTAAAACAACCCATAAAGACCCACGTGGGTCTCTGTGCCACGAAAAAGTCATTCAACCGAAACCTGGTGGCCTTACCAACATAAAAACATACACGCACTCCCACGCCTCCAGCTAGGACGTGAAGTACATTCCCTGCCTTGATTTATTCCATCCTGTGGTAGAGGGTCAGTAGCACAGGGCCCCACAATGTCTCCAGGTGGATCATACCCCACACCCCCCCACACCTTGACTCCTAGAGCGGGGAGACGCAGAGACCCACAGTGATCCAGAAGCAGGTTTAAATGTCCCTTGAATCCTGAAGATTTTAATTTTGCTTTGTTTTTTTAAACCCTTGGGAAATAGTATGAAATGGCCGCTGTTGCCCTTTAGCTTCTGCCTCCCGAGCCTGCCCTAGTGGTTCTTCTCCCCAACACCTCACCGTGGCTCCCCTCCCATCCAGGTCCAGAAGTGTCTGGGGTGAGTGCAAAGGAAATACCCCAGTACCCACAGGCACCCAGAGGCTGCTCTCGCCACGGTGGTCTTTGTCGAAGCGGTCACGGCCCGTGGCCAGGCACCCTTGGTCCTTACGTCTCTGGCCCTGCCAACCACAGACATCTTCAAACACAGCCTGTGAAAAGGAGCACTGCTTCAGCCCCATTCCTGCTACCATCCTGGTAAACAGGGTCCACAAGGAAAATATTTTCCTAAAGGAACTCACCGGTTTGGGGGGTGGGGGGGGAGATTTACCTGCCTTAGGGGAATTGTTGTTGGTATTATTATTATTATTATTTTAAGAAGAGCACTTAGCTGCCCCTGTAAGAGTTGCCTAAGGAGAGGAGGGGAAAAGAAATGTCACCGTCTCTCTCTCCAGACCCGCCTGAATTTGAGGTTTGGCTCTAAAATCAAGACAGGGCTGGCCAAGAGAAAGGTGTGGCTCGGGAAAGGACATGTCCAGGAGTCCAGCAACCGTAAAGTTGAATCTCAACCCTCACCTCACCTAACTCCCAGCCTTGACTGCGGTGACTCACTCCATCTCTCTTGCCTTAGTGGCACCATCCAGTAAAACACGGAACTCCTGACCTCACTGGGGAGTAGGAAGATTAGCTCATGTTTATAACGCTCTTTGAAGATGAAAAAGCCTGAACCTAAAGGGGGATATTATTATTATAAGTACCTGTGAAAAAAGAGAAAAAAGATTCCCAACTGCGCCTAACGATCAGCTCCCAGCATCCAGGGAGGTTGAGTCCATCCTGGTAGGCAATTACTCTGGGCAGCTTCTACTTAAGCCTGTGGCGCTGAGCAGTGGTTTCCCAAGTTCAGGATGAGGAACATCACAGGGCTGCCTGGGTGTATTTAAGGCGGTGGGCAAGCAGCACACAATAGCATCAAATCACAGAAGGAGGAAGCCACCCTTTTTACCTTCTCTTTTAATCCTACTGAGTACACTGAAGGCAAAAGGCTGGGTCCGGTGCGGTTATGTCTGTGACATCCCTCCATGTGCTAATGTCCCTTCAGTTTAAAGAGAAAAGTTAACCTCAAGCCCGGAGGATTGGCAGACGGTAGCATCTACCTAGGACTTATAAACATGGTTTTGATTTCATTGTGCTCAGTATTTTTATATTTACTTTATACAGGAAGTGATACTGGTTCAGTAAATTTCATTTTAAAATAATGTTTCTTTAAACCAGAGTTTGTCCACCTCAGCCTTACTGGCGTTTGGGGTTGGATAATGCTTTGCGGTGGGGGCTGTCTTGTGCATTGTAACACATTTACTAGCATCCCCGGCGTCATCTACCCACTAGATGCCGGTAGCACCCTTCTAACCCAGTGGTGACAACCAAAAATGTCTCCAGACATTACCCAATGTCCCCAGAGGGGCAACCCCCTTCCTCTGTTGAGAACTGTTGCTTTTAAATCAATCCACTTAAAAAAAAAAAAAAAAAAAAAAAAAAAAAAAACTCAAATAGATTTAAATAGCAAAGGTTGGACTGAAATGGCTCTCGTTTAGGAAAACCTGTAACAGAGAAGCAATTGTTCTTGCCCATGTCTGCTCCAGCTCCAGAACCACAATGGAAGGTCCTGAGGGCAGGCACTGGTTCTGGGCCCCTCGTATCCAAATAACATCATCCCAAAAGGTTCCGTTTTGTGCTGACTGATGGACAAGACTGTCAAACACTTCTGAGTCACAAACAAGAATGTTTAGAAACCATTTCTGTTTCAGGCCTTTTCCCGGAGGTCATGTCCCGCTTATCAGATCTCCAGAACTCAGCGGACACCTGCTCGTCATGACTGGGGCAACTGCCGAGAAGCCAGAAAAAGAACGAGGTTAGGACCAGCCATTGGGAAACATGGCTGGAACCCATTCAGAAGTGCTTTGAGGCCTCAGAAGCGTATTATAAGATCTCCTAGTTCTTTCTCCCAATGGAGAAACTGAGGCCCAGAAACAAAGGATCCGTGATGTAGCCCCAGACGGAGCACACGTCCTTCCCCACTGTTAATTTTCTCCAACATCGCACTGTGGATGGCAATACACAGGCTAAAGAAAACGCCACTGCCGTAATACTCAAAATACGAGTCAAAGGCTTATAAATGGGCTGCTTTCAACGTTTAAAAATCAGCGGCAGCAAAGCTATATAAATGAAATAATTAAAACCTGCCTTGGCAGCCACCCAACAGGCATAGAGGAAAACCTATTCCATCACCACCTCCGGCCCAGCACCCCCCAGGTGCAGAAGTGAAGTCTCCTGGGCACAGCTAGCCCCAGGCTTTTCACAGGTCTCTCGGTCTTTCTCTCTCTCTCTCTCTCTCTCTCTCTCTCTCTCTCATCTGGCATTTTTATTCCTCACTTCTTTGTCCTGAGATCAGAAGGAAATTAAGTGGCCCAACTTCCTGGTTCATGCAAAGTTAAGACTGTCAATTACACAGACACCAGAAAAAAATAATCTAATCTTAAAGACTTGGTGTCAGCTCTGCCCGAAATACTTCTCTGTCTCAGAGACTACCACCAGGCATCTGAAACTCACAAGAGGAGCATCTCTGGACGGTCAGCAGAAAGGATCCAAGAGAAAGGTGGACGGCACATCCTTGGGACCCAGAGCCCCATCTGGCCTGGCTCTGCTTTCAGCAGGTGGAGGGAGCTCCTGGAGCACGTGCATTCCTGAGGACAGCCTTGGGAAGCAGCTTTCACTATTCCCATTGTTCAGATGGGAACCTGGAGGCCACGCCTCGAAGGTTAGCCCTACTTTTATAATTTGGAGAATCGAACCAGTGTAGGCTAGTGACAGATATTAACACGAAAACTTACAATGGTGATACTATTATATCAATGGGCAATCCTATCAATCAAGAAATCAACAGTCCTGAGCTTGCCACATGAAAACTCAGAGCTAGCCTTCTCAGGACCAGCCAGACACATAAGCCATGATCTGATCCCCGAGAACCTTAGATCGTAGCGTCCACTTAGAGAGATGCCACAGGCTGATGTACGATTCGTTGGGCAAACATGAATGCCCATGAGGTCGAGAGAAAAATACCTGAGGGCCAAGGTTGTGTTATGGAAGAGCTGGGTCTGGGACAGTGAAAAAGACCCAGGTCTGCAGAGGGGACCCAGCCTGGGCATTTCTGGCAAGAGAATGGGTATGGTCAAAACCCACGAGGTAAGAACACATAATTCTGTGCCCGTGCCCCTATTCTCTGCAGCCCAGACGGTGAAGCCACTCCACTCTCCATCATCAACTGCGTCCAGATGTTTTCAACTATTGAGCATGCTATGGCCCCTCCAAAAACAAACACCAAAAATTAGAACCTGAACACATTTCTACTTTGCTTAGAAGTCTTAACAGGAGACGGCATATCTTTATTCAAAAAGCATCCGTGGTGTCTATTTAAGTGCCATCTCTCTGCCAGGCGCTGGGAATAGAAGGAATGGCTCCCACTACCAGGAAGATTGTTAATAGGAAGATTTCTATCAGGAAATCTAGATTGGGGGAGGTTGAAAATTAAATACAAACTTTAAAAATCTGTACTATGGATAAGTTACAATGCCGAGGTTGAAAACATCCCCCTTCCCCACCCCCAATGCTTACTGGGCCTTTATGGTTTTCCAAGTGCTTGCACAGACATGGTTCCCTTTGATGATAGACACAAATTCCTGAGAGCGAACCAGGGCTAACACAAGCCCTAAACAAAGCCCACATAAGCCATTTTTGTCTCTGAGAGAATCAACAGCCCTGGTGGCAGGAGGAGATGGGGCAGGTTTTATAATCTGTCGGTGGTTTTATGCTCCCTTGCTCACTTTAATATAAAAAAGTAACTGGGGCGGCCGGATGTCTCAGTGGGTTAGAGTGTGAGCTCTGAACAACAGGGTTGCCGGTTCGATTCTCTCATGGGCCAGTGAGCTGCGCCCTCCACAGCTAGACTGAAGGACACTGACTTGGAGCTGATGGGCCCTGGAGAAACACACTGTTCCCCAATATTCCCCAATAAAGAAAAAATTTAAAAATACCTCCAGGGGGAGGGGCTGGGTGAAAAGGTGAAGGGAGTAAGAACAATTGGTAGTCACAAAATAGTCACGGGGATAGAAAGCACACAGCCTAGGGCATATAGGCAACAAGATGGTATTAGGTTGGTGCAAAGGCAATTGCGGTTTTTGTCATCATTTTTAACCTTTTAAATCACAATTACTTTTGCACCAACCCAACAATAACCATGTATGGTGCTGGGTAGGTACTAGACTTACTTGGGGGGAATCACTCAGTAAATTATATGAATGTCCAACCACTATGTGCACCTGAAACGAATATAAAATAATACTGAATGTCAAAAAGTAAATAAAAAATATAGTAATAAAGATCATGAATTTAAAAAAAAAAAAAAACTACACTCCTGGAATCTCAAACAGGTAAACCCAGTGATGTGGGAAGGATGCTTATTAAAGAGGGTCTCTTGTGCCAAGGAGTTGGGGACCACTCAGGGGTCCATCACCAGGAGAATGCTACATTAAGAGCAGTGCGTGCACTTTGCACTTTGCCCTTTGCTCCTGCCTAGATCAGAAGCTGGCTAAGTTTCTCGGTCAAGGGCTTCTTTTTAGGCTTTGCTGGCCAGGCGACTTCTGTCACAACTACTTAACTCTGCCTCAGTAGTGAGGAAGTAGCCATTGACAATAGTACACGAAGGGGTGTGGCTGAGCGTCCATACAACTCGATATCCAAAAACAAGTGGCCTTTGGGCCCGAGGGCCATGTCTGCTGACCATTGGCCTAGAATATTCTTTCCCCAGGTATCTGCCTGGTCAAATGTTATCTCCTGAGAAAACCTTTCCTGGTGACACTCTTAACAGCACCCTCCATCTCTCTGTTCCTTTACCTCCTCTCTGGTTTTTTTCATAGCATGTATCACTTCTGGATCTATTCGTTTATCTATTTTTAGTCTGTTTTCCCTCTAGCAATGGAGGGCGAAGATTTTTTTCTGTTTTGCTCATGGCTAGCCTCCGGCATGCAGTAGGCATTCAGTGAATATCTGCTGGGTGAATGAACGGGACAGCTGCCTCATCCATCTGTGCATGTCACCCAGCAATGCAAGTGTCTCATACTTAGGCGGAGGGGAGAGTTTAAAGGTCAGCCAGGTTACCAGACCACCTCCCTGCCCCCAGGGAGGCTGCGTGCAAAACCACCTTACACTCTGTTTTGTTTTGTTTTTTCCTTTCTGTCTAGAATCTCCAAAGAATCTGCACAGTGAAAGGCTCGTCGGTACCAATCCCAGGTCACTGTCGTGTGCCACTGAGAAGATGCCATGAGCCAACAGCATATGCTGTTCTCTTAGAATCTGCCAACCCCTTCAGAACATTCCACAGAGGACTGAAGGGAGAGAAGAGGAAAAAGGGACCTTTGAGAGCCCACACTACATCCACCCAAATCATTCTCACTTCTCTTCAGGAGATGGAGCAAATAAATGCACCTTTTCAGCAGAGAATAAAATCCATCTCTTGTCGTCTAGCTATCGGGGCTGCTTGCTTCCTAAACTCCAAACCGGTTTCTCGGTGCTGATGTAGTGAAACCTGCCTTCTTAAACCTCGGGGTTTTTCAAGAAGCCAAAAACCTCCTTTGCAGAGCAGATTATAATCCCCAGCCTCCCTCCCTTCCTCGTGATTCACAACCAGGCTAATCTCTCCTGACAGATTATGGGTCTACTGTTCTGTCTCTCCTAAGGGCAGAGGGAGACCAGACAGGACTGCCCAGCTGCAGAAAGGAAAGAATCCCACCTAATCCATGAAAGAACCACACTGAAGCTTTTTCCTGAAGTGCAGTCTGATGAACTTCAATCCTGGCTGTCCCCCCATGTCGCCCTCTCCTTTTCTACCTCCCCCTCCTCTGGACACGACCTGGGGGATCCAGGCAGCCACCAGGCCCCTTAGCGCTCAAAGTATGAGTTTGGGGCCATGCTTTCTGTCCAACCGGTTCTGCCCTTTATTTTTGTTTCAGGGAGAATTATCGCCATGGTAATGCCCAGGTGACAATGACAGGAGGGGGAAGAAACCCACCTGCACTCAGCCCTTAATCCCTTAGAGCTTGTTGGAAAGCAGCGGCCTCTGAAAATGAGAAACCTGACCAGTGCTTCATTCCTATCACAAGGCAGACTAAGGTAGAAAACGGCTGAGCTGTGGCCTGCAGGCGGCTCTCCACCAAGGGAACCGCCTTCCGGTCCAGCGTCCCCAGAGGCTCTGCAAATCGCCCAGCAGGCGCTTGGCTTGATACACGTTTATATTTTCAGAAAGAGCGTGGCAGAAAGGAAACAGGAAACAAAGTCTGTGATTAGGCAAAAAGGAAAATGGTTTGCAAACGGGATTCAGATAACCCTCCATGATCCAAGGATAACCGCAGCACGTGAACCTCCCATCTGGGCAGGGCCGGTCATTTCCGTGTGCTGTGCCCACGGCGTGGCCGTTCTATCTTTGCCGCCACCTGGGAGTGGGTGGGCAAACAAAACAAAACCCAGTTCCCGGGTATGAGCTTAGCATCCAGTCCACAAACATCCTCTCTCTGCTTCCGAGGAACTCTGAGGCCACGGGAGCTACACCCACTCTCAAAGAACACGAGGAAATGTCCACCCTCTGTGCTAAGAGTGCCTCTCTCTGTAGGTGCCCACGGAGACTGTCAACACATTCACGGGGACAGACAGACTCCGTGAAATCATGTTAATAAACGTGAACTTGTGACTGTGGTGTACTGTTTTTAGGGAGCTTTGTTTCGTGTTAAAGTAAGTACTGTGCATTCGCGTGCGCTGGAAACAGCTATAGAGCAAACCTGACAGATCTGTGGGCTCCCCCAGGCAAATCACGCCCCAACCCATATGCCACTGACCCTGATTTGAACCCGCCTCGGTTCCCTGGTTTGTCATTTAATTGTTAAAGAGGCATACACTCGATTCCTTCTCTTCTTGGCTGGATTATCCATTAGAGATATTGTAATTTAAAGGTTTCGTGTTTTTGCTACCTGGGAAGGTAGGGCCAAGCCAATGGCTTTTCCACCAGAGAGCATCACAGGTGAGGAGAAAAAGAAAGACTTGATAAAAATATAAAAGATAGGTTTAATTAAGCAATGGCTGGTCACGGTGTAAAGGGAAAGGCTATCTGGTATCTGGTAGTTTAGTTTGCTCTGTCTAAGGGAAAAATGCAATGATGAGAGGCGGCTGTGAAGGCTATTCCTTCTCTGCTGAACTATCCATGCAGTAAGAAGGCCTGATGGGCCAGTTGACTCGGAAAAAGTTGCCAGAGCTCTAAGGCTGATGCCTGGGAGAACGTCAGCAGGCTGCACAGGGCTGGCTTTGCCTTTCTGAAATCAATTAAAGGCGGCCAGCCCCCTCCACCCACATGAGTCGGGTGTTCATGCCAAATGAGGAGACATCGTGGTTGAACAGGGAATGTTTCGTGCAAATCATGGGTTTGGAGCAGGATTTTGTGGAGGGAGAGTCTTTGAGAAAAATGTTGGGATGGTTACAGACAGGCAGGCCATCCATCAGAGCCACCTCCTCCCCCATAACCGTGCAGACGAGTTCTCACCACCCTCCATGGACACCCAGACAGTAGCTAATAGGAGGCCCCAGAATGGATGAGACACAGCCTTTAAAACACACGCACACATGCACACGCGCAGACACACACACAGGCTTGCACAGACACACATGCACGCACAGACATAACACAAGAAGGTTCAGAGCCCCATCCCATCTCCTTTGCCTGGGATTTTTCATGCTGAGGAGCTGGGTGTAACCCATGGGAACAAGCTCCTCTGAGGCCACACGCGGTTGAAACTCCTCTCCCAACAATGACGTCACATCTCCCGGCCACTGGCTCCCTTGGGAACGTGTAAGCGGCTCCTCCAGAGCAAAGAGCCACTGCTGGGGTGACTCATAAACTCGCTCTCAGCCAGGTCACCCATGGATTAGCAGTTTCTGTCCATTGCTCCGTCTCCTCCCAGAGCCCATCCCCATGGCAGACCCAGGCCTGCTGGCTGCGGCTCCCAGCTCCCAGGCTAGCCACTATGCAGAGAGCAGCATTCTGGAAGGGCAGCCTTTGCTCTGTCCCTGCCTTCTCTCCTCTGTCACTCCCAAGCACACACAATCGGTCCTATGCGGAGGGATGGGGGTCACAAAGGGCAGAGGGAAAGAGGCAAGAAAAAATGTTCCCTCAGTTGAAAAAGATAATGCTGAGCTCCAGGGCCACCTCTCTTAAATCGCCAGGGACACTCCACTCAGCTGAACCCCCGGCTGTTGCTTCTTCTGGGATTGGTGACTTTGCACATTCGAGGGTCCTGGCTGCTGTAAATCCTTTCCAGAACAAGGTGGAATGAGGCAGAGTGTACAGAGAAAAACAGACATGACAGGTGAAATCAAACAAGCTCCCCAAGTAGTGCTGTTTTTACAAGGGGGTCCCACCTGTACAAAAAAGGATGGCTGGACAGTAGAGATGTGTGCTAGGCCTCCCTGGCTTTCCTTCCCCTCCCACCCCCACCATGCCCCGCCAGTGCTGACCCATTCAATAACCTGGGAGGGTGGGTCCCTCCTTCAGGGGAGTTTAGAACACAGCAGACTTAGTAAATATTTTCAAGTCTGTGGGCCATACGACTATTCAACTCTGCCTTGGCAGAGTGAGAACAGCCATCGGTGATCTGCAAACAAATGGGCATGGCTAAGTTCCAAAACAACTTTACTCGTGGACACTGACATGTACATTTCGTATTATTTTCACATATTACAACATCTTATTAAAAAAAATACTCTTAGTGTGAAAAGATTCTTAGCTCATGAGCTGTACAAAAACAGGCAGCAGGTTGGTTGTGGCCCTGGGGCCACAGTTTGCCAACCCTGGTCTAAAATCAAATATTTCAAAGGACACCCTCTGTGAGCTCTCTTTCGAAAAGAAATATAATACTAATGATGATAATAGCTGCCATGTATTGAGCAGTTCTTACATGAAAGGACTCAACTTGGAAAAGTTTTTGTTCTCTCTCGTAGTAACACACAGAGGCTGGAAAGATCACCCGTTTTTTGTAGATGGGGAAACTGAGGCTTGGGAATATACAGTTAACGCACCACGTCCACGTAGCAAGGATTTGAACCCAAGAAATCTGACTCCAGACAGAGACGTGCGTTGGGCGTCCTTAAGCAACAGACTAGATTAAGGAGAAGGTGATGAAAAGGCTTGAGAGCCTCAGGTTTTGCAGGACTAGTTAAAAAAAAAAAAATGTCCCATCGGGGCCACCGCTGCTAGGGACACCCATCTCCCTCCTGCACCGATCCCTTCTAGGGCGTTTTCCCAAGTGAGAGTTGAAAGGGACTCTGAGAATAGTCAGGCTAGCATTGGGGCGAGGGAGGGTGGTGTATTTTACAAAGGAAGCGCCAACTTGTGTGGCAGGTCACAGAAAGGAGTGCAGTAAAGGGGCAGATTGCAGGGACCTGAGCCTCTCTCAGGTCATTCTTTTCAACTCTCTGCTTCCTCAGTTTCTACCCCAGAATACCCAGAAATAGAGCTCTGCCTCACTCGCAACCTCCCAACGAGAGGCCTCTGCCTCCAGCCTCTCTGGCTTTCCAAATCCTCCCGGCTTCCATCTTTCTCCTTTCTGCCTGCTGCCACCCAGACAGAATTCCATTCAAAACAGTGGGGAGCGGAGGGGGGTACCCAGGGAAGAGAGCTGGGTGGCTGCTTTCAGTTCCTTTTAGGCCCGCTGCCGGATTTCTTTTCCATCCCAGGCACCGAGGCACATCTGGTGGAAGAGCAGCCCTTGGCTGCCTCTGGGCTCACCACACCCGGTGGAAAGCCATGGATCCTGGATCTAAACCGACCAAAGCGAGAGAAAGCCAGCTGCTGGGGAGGCGCTGTGCCCTGCAGCCATGCACGCTGGCTTCCTAATCCTCAGGACTTCAGGAAAAGGGGCCCCGACCCACCGACCCACCGTGGGGCGCTCCAAGAGGCCATCGCACAGGAGGCAAGCTGCTCATTATGTAAACCACTTGGCTTCTTCCACGTTCTCTGCATCCTGCTAGCAATTTTGTATCCGGTTTGGGAATTCCAGGAACATCTGCGATTGTCTTTTGCCCAACCACACATGTGCAAGCCCAAGGACTCAGTCATGTCCCTACCTGCCGGTGCCCTGTCATTAGCCGTGAACTGTGCAGCGAAACATAAAACTCGGGCCTGCAACCACACCTGCAGGAATCCACCTCCCTGCCTCGGCCCGCTCAGACCAGAGGCACAACGACCAAGCCACCTTTCCGGTGCTGAGAAACGCTGTGCCGCTGCGGCTCAGAGGCTTGTTTGAACAGCCAGAGTCCTCTAACCAAACACCGCACATTTTTAACACAGCACTCTCCCCGGGCCTCTCCTTTCATGTTGGCTTTTGTGTGGCAAGGTCAGGGGAGGGCAGGTGGGAAAGAGTGAGTACAACTGAGTTCAAGACTCAGGAAAGGCACTCGCTTGGGTTTCAGGCAACCCCGATAGCCTCTGTTCAGATCAGAAAGTGACTCTTTGGGATAGCAGCGCCCCAAATGCAAGAAGCAGTCATCCCAGGAGCCAGCCACCTCTTCTTGCCTCTCTAGGCCTCAGTCTGTAAAATGGGGCAAAAACCGTGCTTGCTATTGTTTAGTGAACTAATTTACGGGACGCATGGAATACATTTAGAAGGCTGTGTGGCTCACAGTCCAAACTCAACCACTGGTTATGAATGTTCACTATTAATATCAGTCTTCATCCCTGTGGTAAAACCCTGTCCTTCCTCCACCTCCCTCTGAACCCCGGCTTCGTCCTGTGCCCCCCCAATGGGTCATCAGCCTCCCCGCACCTTCCCACTGCTGGGCTCTCCAGGGTCCAGCCTCACCCTCTCCTTTCCTCACCTCCTACTGTCCCACCATGGGCCCCCCACAAGGCTACATCTTTCCTGGGAGTGGATGCACACCCCCAGTGTCCTCAGTGTCCCTAGTGTCCCCTGGCATGGGGCGTTTGATCATCTGTGGGCCCCACTCCACCCTCTGCTCCACCCCCATGTCATTTCTTTGTTCGGTGCTTATCTCCCACCATCAATCATTTGCTTGGCTCAAAAGGAACTAGACTCCATGCATGCATTCATCCCTAGGACTCGGTGTGATCTGATGCAGAGCGGGAACCCAATAAATGTTGTTTAAATAAATAAAGCACCACCTCTGGCCTTTCTTCCTAACTCTGAATTCCCATCTCCAGTGGCTAAGTAGACAGCTTCCCACGTACAATATTCAAACAACTTCAGAAACGCACGGTAACCCCTCCTGAGTTCCCTATCTCAGCTTACGTATTACTCCCCCAGATCTTAGCACAGGGGGAGATAGCCAATAAACGCAAATTAAATAACTAGGGAAATAATGAGGACTTGCCAGCTTGGGCTCATATTTTTTATGTCTTCTTAGCTACACCCTTCTCTCTTTCCCTGCAAGCATTCAGTCCCCCCATTGTCAAGGTGCCTCCCCTCTGTCACCTGCATCACCACCCCCTCTTCTCCATGCTGCTGAAGGCTCTGGTGCAGACCCTTGTTGCTGGCCCTTCAGTCCACTAACCAGCCCTTGCTCACCTGCCATCTCCCCCTCCCTATCCTGCTGCAGGGGGGCAGGTCAAGTCCATCACTAGCGCAAAGCTTCCTGAATTACGCCCCAAAGCGCAGGAGTAGTGATGCTGGAAATTCGGATAAGCCAAAGGGAAGCTGTGCAGTGCCTCCTTTAAGTGTAAAGGCAAGCACAGAACAGTAAGATGTTTTGAGAGAGAGTCCACATTAACTAACTTTTATTGTATATTATTATAATTGTTCTATTTTATTATCAGTTATTGTTGTTAATCTCTTACTGTGTCTAATTTATAAATTAAACTTTATCATAGATATATATGTAAAGGAGAAAACAGTGTGTCTAGGGTTTGGTGCTATGCACGGTTTTGGGCATCTACTGGGGCTCTTGGAACATATCCCTCAGGGACACAGAGCGACTACTGCATTTGACTTTCATGTAAGATTTTTGTTTACACAAAGGGATAAATGGCTACAGTTTCTGTTTTTGTTTTTGTTTTTAACTACTAGTGTACTCCAACCAGTTCGCCTTAAACATGAGACGGGTAAGGCCCAGAGAGGGGAGGTAATTTGCCCAAAGTCACACAGCTACTGGCAGGGGGGCGATCTACCTCAAAATTGGCCAATATACCTGCACCAAGCAAGTAAGTCAGTCCACATTCCAGAGAGGCGTCCTGCAGCTCACTGAAGAGAAGAACCTTCATATAGCCTGCAGTCACCCCAATTCTATACATGGGTTCCCTCATTCATCCCATTTCCTTCGGTGGGTAATTCAAGGCTTCCTCTAAAAGGCGGAGGTGTCACAAACTCATTCGTCTACAGGGACCAGGTAGAAAACAGAAATAAATGAAGCTGGCTGGCCATAAGAATGGATAAGGAGGTGAGCGAAACTGTGACGGACCCAAGGTGGTGGCATTTTGCAGATCCCAGCGTCTGTAGCCAAGGAAGAACATTGGCTCAAATCCTCAATCACCTCACTTTTTTTTTTTTTTTTTTTCAAGTAAAGCCAGAGATCCAGAATTTCATATGAAATGCCCACAATTTAAGTATGGGCAACTAACTCAAACAATTTTAGCACAAGGCATTAGTGAAAGATAAACACACACCCACACCCAGGCTCTGGAGCCAATGGTGGGTGAATTCCGCCTCTTATGAAAGTCTTTACGGCTGAAAGATCAGTTACCAGGACAATGAGAGGCAAGGTCGAGATCTTAAGGTTATAATGAACTTTGGGTCTGAAAGAAGCTTTTTTGGCATAAAAACGTAGCTTCTGAAAATGAGGCAATTTCAAACAACCTACAAATATCCTTTTCTTGTGTCCACGATGCCCACGCAGGGGTTGGGGACACAGGGTGTTTTGGGGAAAACAGACAGTAGAGACAAACCAGCCATGTTTTTCTAATAAAACTCTCCTTAAGTAAGTACGGTTCTGAATTTAGAGCAATAACGACGACAATAAATTAAAGAGAAGAGCTGCAGCAGTTTCTGGCTCAAGGTTGTTCTCTTATGGAACATCCCAAAATTCAGACAGACGTAAGTAGGAGAAATGACCCTAGTTATCAGGGCCAGCCCATCTCCCACTTCCCTCCACATCCCGTCCATAAAACAAGATGATTTACAGAGACACAAGGAGGGACCTCTCACTTCCCCTTTACAGAATTTATTTCCCTTTAATGGGCTGCCATGCCTCCCCCTTCCTTCTAATCTTTTCCTCTCCTTGTTTGTTCACCCTCCCCACGCTACGCTCTCCTCCTCCACAGGACAGAGTGTCAAGGTGGCAAAATGCTACTGGCCCAACTAAATGGTTAAAGGACCAAAGGAACAAGCTACGTTAGCAGAAGGAGAGGACGTGGCCTCGGACTGGAGGGGCTGGACTGGCAGATGTGGGTTTGCCTTGGCTCCCACCTGGCTTTTACTGGGGGGAAAGAAACTTATAAAGTGAATAACACCTCCTTTAGTGAAAAACCAGAATGTACCGTGTTTCCCCGAAAATAAGACCTAGCCAGACAATCAGTTCTAATGCGTCTTTTGGAGCAAAAATTAATATAAGACCCAGTCTTATTTTACTATAATATAAGACTGGGTCTTCTATATACAAGACAGGGTATAATATATATTATAATACCGCATATAATATAATATAATACCGGGTCTTATATAATATAATACCAGGTCTTCTATTAATTTTTGCTCCAAAAGACACACTAGAGCTGATTGTCTGGCTAGGTCTTATTTTCGGGGAAACACGGTAGCAAACACTGATGGCAGGGAGAATCTACGTAGCCACTTAAAGGGGACACAAATGATTTATGCTCCATGCACACAGCTCATGGACTAATGGGAACAGGATCTATAATTAGACAAGCACAGCAATTACTCCAAATTCCTACCCCTTTCTTGCTCCCTCCCAGGTCTTGTCTTTTCCAATAAGTGACTGCTCTGAACCCTGGAGGCCAGAGGTTAAAAAGTAAGGGAAGGTCTGTGAAGTTGCATACCTGCTGGTGAAGATTCCTACCTTAGACTATAGGAGGGTCTCTGATGGGGAAAAGTTAAAAAAAAAAAAAAAAAAATCCTCAGTACTAGTAAGAAAAGACACTTGTTTGTCACGCTTTACAAAGCTCTTTCACTGACATTGTTCATTTGATCCTGTGACAGCTCTGCTAGGTCAGTGTGACTCGACTCTCTGAACCAGGAACTGAGGCCCAGAGAGGTTAGATGACTGGGCCTGGGTCACACAACTAACTAGAGACAGACCTTCTTCGGCCAAGCCTCGAATGATTCCTACTTAAGGATGCCTAAGAAAGTTGTTCGGGGCGAGCCAAAAATTAAAAAATATGAAAAGAGAAAAAGGTAACTATTCATGGTTAAAATAAAAGACCTACCAAGGACAGATTGAATTTTAGAAAGCCCATCTCAGATGACACGGGCACAAAAACAGCCAAGCATGTATCCTGCTAAGTCACATTCTTCTTTCCAACAGAAGAGGTTTTTTTCTCCCTCCTCATCACAGAATTATGTTCTCTTTCTTCCCTTCAGGCCCCAAATGCCTTTTAATCTTTGCAATAGCTCTACAAGGAGAGATGCGGGGCTGGGGAGTGTCAGGCGTGATGGACTCCAGATCCCCCATAACTTCATCAGAAACCTCGGCACAAATTCTCTATTGGCAAAGGAACTCAGATGGCTCCTCTGGGGGACGTTTTTTTCTGGGTGGGGCCAAAGCAAAGTCAAGGTTGTACTGTGTTCTCAGGCTCGAAGTCCCCTCCTCCCACAGATGCTCAGAAAGAAGGGGGTCCCTGGACAGAGTCCTTGTGGTTCTACACCTGGATGCAGGCTATACCCACCCTCGTAGACTGGAAGTGAAATGGTGTATTTCTGAAGAGTCTAGGTCTGCATGAGCTGTGAGAATCACACAGAACCAGTGATGGTCTGTAGGAAGACAGACTCCAGAGCAAGACTCCACTCACCCTGAGTAAACTACCCCGAGCCAATGTACACCTTAGGCTTGGTAGACCAGTTAGCTGTTCTTTCTTTCTTTCTTTTTTTCCCCCTTGTTTTTCTCTTTCCCTGCAGAGATCTCCACACGCAAGAACAGGGGAAATTTTTAGTGTTCACCTTTGCCGAATCTATGCAAGGCAACTTCTTTGCAGCATCAGGAAAGGCTGGTTCATTATTTTAGCCTTAGAGATGCAAGTAATGGGTCCTGAACTGAATGTTACCAGGGCTCTGCCAATTAGAGGGCAGAGAATGAAATGGGACCCTTACCAGGAAAGCACACCCCCTCCCTTAACAAATTAGAAAGTTGTGACATTCAGTCTGAGTGGCCACTCAGCTCCCCTTTCCTCCTCCCCCCTCCTTTCTTCCCTTTGGGGCTTCCCTGCGCCCCCTTCCTCAGGCACCGAGCCTGGATCTAGGTCTTATTCTCAGCAGGCTGCCAGCAAAGCCCTAGAAGGTGTTAACTGATACGCAAGGTAGTAATATAATCATTTGTATGTCTGAGTGTAGCCAACCCCTCCCAAGGGCTTCTGCAGGTTAAAAGAAGGTTCTTTTTGAGAGAAAAGTCTTTAAAATTCAAAAGAGTGCTCTGACACGGGTTCTCCACCTTGACACTAGTGACATTTTAGGTTGGACAGCTGTTTTGAGGGGGGGCTGCCTTGTGTAACGTAGGGTGCTTAGCAGAATCCCCGGCCTCTACCCCTGCACGCCAGCAGCAGCCTCTCTCCCCGCCAAGTTGTGGCAATCAGAAACCTCTCCAAATATTGCCAAATTTTTGGGGGAGAGCGCCCCTGATGGAGACCACTGATTTACTGGTTTAGGTGCGGGTAAAGTAGAGAGCGGGAGAACCCATTTCTGAGGCTCCATCAAATTATACCTCCTGGGCAACTGCCTAGTCGGGCTCACCTGTGAAACTGGACCACAGGGAATTTTGGAACCCTCAAGATGACACCAGCAGAGAGAATGAAATGGCCCTCTACATCAGAAGCAAAAACCAAGGCAAAATCAGATTTGCAGAGTTCTCAATCCTCGGTGGGGGGGGGGGGGCTGGCAGTAAGAGCTAAAGTCAAAGCTTTCAGAGAAGCCAAAGGCCACTTCCAAAGTCTTTGCCTCTTAAAGGAAGTGATTTGTCCCCTTGCTGCTTTGCTTTTGGCTGCTGCTTTATCCACCATCATTATCTCCCCATCTCCCAACGTGTCCCTTTATCTCCTCGAAGGGTAAGTCTCTTGATGTTTCTTGTTAGTATAGGAGGAAAGAGGGACCTGGGAAAAAACCTGGTTTTCATTTACCTGGGCAGGTGTCAGTTTGGCCTCTAATCTTATCCTGGAAGCTGGAGTCAAGCTAGGACTCTGATTAAGATGCTGGGAACACACTGAGGAGAAAGGGGTGGGGGGCGGGCCCCTGATTAGTTGAGAAACGCAGCCCTGCCATGTTTGAATGAGACTCTGCAGTGGAATGCAGGCCCTTTTTTGCGTGCTCATTCGTTTGAAACAAAAGCGAATAGAGTGGATGACAAAAGGGAGAGGGAGGGGAGCGCAGCGGCCAATGGATTCCTGTGAACAGACCCCGTTTGGGGGTGGGGATAAAGGCACTGCAGCGACAGCACTTACCGATGCGCAACTGTGGATGAAATCTGGCCACGTAAGTCCTTACGTTCATTTTTCATTCCAGTTTATAGTGAGCTGCTTATTCCCCAAATTTAAACACTTCAACTTCCCCTCTACACCTGCACTGTACAGTATAGAAGCCACTAGTCAATGAGCACTGGGAATGTTACAAGTCCAAGTCCAGGTGTAAAATACACACCGGATTTCCAAGATTTTGCATGAAACAAACAAACAAAAAAACCATGTAGAATATCTCACTAATTTTTTTTATATTGATTGCATGTTGATATGATAATATTGGGGACGTACTGGGTTACATAAAATATATTATAAAATTGATTTCATCTGTTTCCTTTGTCCCCTTATAAATGTGGTTTTAAAAAGTTTAAAACTGCATATGTGGCTTGTGGCTTGTTTCTATGGAATGGTGCTGCTTTAGGCTACTAGTTCTCAGTTGCGACTTGCTCCTTCCTCCCCTGCATCTTCCCCTGCCTTGCAGATCTACCTCAAATGATCTGATCCGTTTAAAGAGCATTTGATTATCATTCATTTGCCAAAGACATTCAAGGTGTCATCTGCACAGAAAGCACTAAGCTGGCATCTGTGGGCGACCCCAAGACGAGCTTCTTGGATAAGAAGCTCTGAACGATCTGAAGTGACCCCTTAAGGAGGCCAAGAGAGCTGGGCCCCGGGGATCCACCAACACACAAACTGTTGGACTGGTTCCATCTGAGCAGCTGGTGAAGCTTAGTTTTTACCGTCCACATAGAAGTGGCTTTTCTGGTTCTGCTTATCTTCCTAGTGCCACTAACCCTGTCACCTGTTGTCCTTCCATATATCACAGCTTTCTTTTTTGTTCCTTCCCTATATAACTGAGGATTATACGTCTTCAAGAGAAGAACCTGTGTGAGGAGATGGGGTTCTAGCTCCTGACCCCCAAGCCAGCCCCTTCTCTGGCTTGAGGGCTTCAGTTTGTCAAGTCAGAGCAGGTCCAAAAAGAGAGCAATGAGAGGTGGCTGAGAGAGGGCATTCATCACGCCAACCCACTGTGTGGACTTAGAAGAATAATTTTCATCCCAAGAGTCCAAGTAAAGTCCATCGGTAATCAGTATCATGACTAGGACACGGTATTCTCAGCCAGGAGCAACTTTGACCTGTGCAGGGGGCATCGGGCAACGTCTGGAGATGTTTTTAGTTTTCAGAACTGGGGTGGGGTACACCCTTGACATGCAGTGAGTAGAGGACAAGGGATAATGCTAAACATCCTACAACACACAGGATGGCGCCCCACAGGAGAGAATTCTCTGGCCCAAAATGTCAATAGTACCACGACTGAGAAACTTTAATCTAGATGATGGAGAAGCCCAGCATCCCGGCCGCTCCCACCCCCACCCCCCACCCCAGCCAGAGCTCGCTCTACTCTCTGGCACCAACGAGCATCATCCTCCCTCAATAGCGCCTTCCAACAAACACACCTGGGAGTGGATCCAGGAAAACCTGCAGGATCGGGACAAGAACAACTGGGAGAAGAAAAACAGCACAAACGTGATTAAATAAATTAGCCCCGCTAATTACCAAGTGTCTAACTTAGCACCTGGAGCAACAGCTGGGCTTGCAGAACAGAGCAAACATCATCCCCAACTCAGGCAGGCTCTGGGCATAAGGACTTGCTCCTCCCTGCCTTCCTCTGGCAACAGACTTGGCTGAGAAAAGACTAAGCAATCAAGTCGTAGAGCAGAGTGGCCGCCCTCTGGAGGTGGGTTCAATGCCATAGCCGCCTCAGGCGCAACTGGACACCCCACCAAGGACATTCCCAGAAGAGGCGATTGCTCAAGGCAGTAAAATCTTCTCTTAGGCTGAGGTCCCAGCTTCCCAATCTGCTGACTTTTGCAACTTACCTAGCCTCCTGCCTCCATGAGTAGTGTTCACCCTACAATTGTGAAATGTCCAAACAGAACACTTGTTACCCCTCTCCCAGCCAGTTTTAATCACTTCTCTACTCTGTTCCTCTGGGCCAGATAGTATTTTCTCAATTTTTCAGTTCTGGAAGACCACTGGCATTCCCAGGAAGACCCACAGCCCTACGTCTTACTGCTGCGATATCCCCCAGGGTAGTAAAATCTAAGTAGAAGCCCGCTGTGCTGGGTAGACTCACCAGGCCATCCCATGGCACCGCGTTACAGCAATGCGGTAGCCAGATATGGCTGTATCATGCAACTCTCAGTGTCCCCGGCTGTTCCCTCCCTGTCACCACCGAGAGGCAGCTGCATCACAACCACAGGGCTGCAGGAAAGGAGCGCAAAGGACACTGCGCGGGGGGTGGGGGGGGCCATATCTCATTCTTACTTAAAATCTGCCCGTAAACTGATTTTACCAGATGGCACACTTCACCGGTTTGAATGGTGGCCTCCAAAGGATACGTCCACACCATCACCCTCAGAATTATGAATATGTCCTTATTTGGAGAAAAGGGTCTTTACAGGTGAAATTACGTTAGCAACCTCAAGAAGAATTCACCCTGGATTACCCAGGTCGGTGCTAAATCCAATGATAGATGGCCTTCCCAGAAACAGCACAGGAGAAGACAGACTCACTGAGGACGCCATGCGAAGCGGGCGGCAGAGATTGGAGTGATACTGCCAGGAGTCAGGGCATGCCTGGAGCCACCAGAGGCCGGAAGAGGTGAGGAAGGAGAGTTCCTTAGAGCCTTCAGACGGAGCACAGCCCTGCTGACACCTCGATTTTGGACTTCTGGCCTCCAGAACTGTTAGAGAACAAATTCCTGTTGTTTCGGCCAGTGATTTGTTTCAGCAGCCCCCGGACACAAACACATACAGACATTCAGTCCCACGCCTACATCAACCATGCTGCTCACGGACGTGGCTTGGTGAGCATCAAATGGGGAACTCTGGGCTTGAGCTGTGGATTTATTCACACTTTTATTAGACATCTACTCTGCCCAAATGTCACCTCCTCAGAGGGTGCCCATCACAACTCCTTAAAAAAATGGTCCTTCATCAACCCCCCACATATCCCTCCATAGCCTCTTGCCCACTTCCTTTCTCTCCGTATCCCTTATTGCGCCCAGAATGGTATATTGATTTGTATATCTGGATATTATGTCTCTCCCTCGTTTAAATATATGTTTCCCAAGGGCAGAGGCTACTTCTGCTTATTTACTACTAAAACTCCAGCAAGGTGAATGCCCAAGCACATTCTTAAAAATATTTGGCTGCATGAATAAAGTCATAGTCCTCATCTCCAAAAGCAGACAATGTCTAGAATATTCTACTACATTGTATGTAATTCTAGAGCATTTTTGCAAATAAAAACGTCTTCCTACACCCTTTCTTTGGGTCACCAAGGACTTCTATACATATCACATGGGCTCCATGGTTTGGAAGTACACCAAAATGTGTCTTTGGAAAAAATGGGAATTTTTCTCTGAAGGGAAATTCCTGTGCTCCCAGTGGCTAAAACACATTGTCTAAAATGCCCCTAAATTTTTAACAAGTGACCAGTTTTTTTTTGTTTGTTTTTTTGTACCTCCCATGCCTTGCATTTTCTTCAAGAAACTCAAGTTGAGATACACAGTGAGTGATGATTTGGGGAACAGATGGTGCCCCAACAGAACGAGGTCATATTGATCATCAGACCGATGACGCCTGGGCAGCAAGTGGCCCCAAGCCGATGGCTGACACCAGGCTCGCCATGCTCCTGCACACCTGGGAACATCTATGACACTGAGGTCACAAAGGGAAGACCCAGCTGGACCTTTCCTTTAGGAACCATATGTCCACGGACCCTCGAAGTAAAGGAATTGCACCCTTTGGTCAACAGGTATTTGCAGTTCTAGCTCGGCCAGGTTGAGTGCAACGGGGCCCTGATAACTAGCCATGAGCAAGTCCTGGTATCTTTGGAAGGTATAAATAAGCTTCCCCCTACTTCACTTGTTGCCCAGACTTTAGAAATGCGAGTTATGCCACGGAATTTTTTTTTTTAGAAGGGGATAATAAGTAAGCAGAACTTTTCAGGGTTTAATACACGGAAGCAGTAATAGGAAGAACAACTTAGGGTAACAGGAGAATTTGAAAATTTGAAAGACACTTTGCCCTTTCAAAGAAAGCCAAAAACATTATTATTACTTCAGTCTGCATCCGTTTGGAATGCTTGAAAAACCAGCGAAGATGGTGGTGGCTCCTTTCCCTAAGCTTTCCATCACAACTCGCCTGTCCACCATTTTGTTACGCTGGCTAAGAACCGTGTTTGGAAAGGAACTCTACCCTCAAAAGACAGAGGAGAGAACAAAATGAGCCTCTTTCCTCAGGGAAGGGATGCCCCTTAAGTAAAGGTCATTGTAATGTCTTCCACTTCAAGCTGAGTTGGCATGGCATACCCCCAAATGTACCATCTCAAGTCATCTCTGCGGAGAACTTCACCAAACGTAGGCAGGGTCGTCTCAGATATCACTCTGACATCCGTTCCCTTCTCACTTCGTGCCTCCTCCAGCTCTGTACAAAGAGCAGCCATAACACAAGACGATGAGACTGCAGTAGTGACAGCTGGGACCCTGCCATGACACTTAGAAAAGGTGGTGGCTGTGAAAACGACCACTAAGACTCCCTTCCTCAGCAGGCAGATGCCACAGAAAGTCTCACTTCAAAACAACAGTTGTGCTAGGGACTGAAGTGTGCCCCTGCGACATTCTGCTGAAGCTCTAGCCCCCAACGTGACTGTATCTGGAGACGGGGCCTGTACAAAGTAGTAAAAGTTAAGTGAAGCCATAAGGACGGAGCCTTCATCTAATAGGCTGGGCCGGACACCCAGCGCCTCAAACTCATCTTCCCATCAAATCCTTAGGATGTGGTCACTTGTCCTATCATGGAAAACAGAAGTAAATGGGAAGAGCATGGAATAAGGATATGAAACATGCAGATCTTAGCCCGGGATCCATGCTAACCTTCTGTTTGACCTCTCATACGACAATCATCCTGGTCTTCGTCCACTGGAAACCAGGTGTCAGCGTCACCTCTGCCTGCTGTCTCACCCTCCACTCCTAGCCCCCATCTATGGATCTGCCACTCTCTCCATTCCACAGCTCTGCCTTTGTTTCCTTTTCTAATGCTAGTGGGCAGTCTCACGCAGGTTGTAACAACGTTGTTTCCTTGCGTGCAATTGTTTCTTCACGGGTTCTCTTGGCCATTTTCTCTCCATCTTTCCTACCATTTCCTTCCCTTCTGGCCACAGTCTCTTCCTTCCAAACCTTTGGAACCCTCACACACACACACACACACACACACACACACACGCACACACACACACACACACCCCGCCAGCACATCATAGACAGATGCTTTCTACAAAGCTGCTTCAGTCATAACATGACCTCATTCAGAAATCATCAATCATATCTCAATGCCCCCAAACAGATTTCACATTCTTTAGTCTGGTGGTCAGAGGCCTTCCACATAGAGCCTCCAAGTTCTGTCCCCAACCCCAACCCCTCCCCTCGCTACCCCTGTCTCAGGACCAATGAGTCCTGTCTCATTGACTTGGACTCATGCATACGAAACCCCTTTGAACTGTACAGCACTACACAAATATACAGCAGAGATCTTCATGAGTCCTCTGCAGGCCCCCTACAGATCAGAGGCTCGGTTAAATGAATGAAAACCTATCATGCAATGGAGTATCAGGCAATTGAAAATGGTGTAGGATACAAGTTTTCCAAGGGCCACCTGTGCACCCTGAGAATCCCTTAGACACTTTTGGAGGGGTGTCCACAAGACAAACTTTCCTTTCATAAGAACACGGAGATATTATTTGCCTTTCTCACTGTGTTGACATTTACGCTGATGGTGCCAAAGCAATGGTGGGCACAACTGTCAACACTTCAGCACTAATGAAGGTCGTGCCACCAGACTGTGCTGATGTGCTTACCATAGAAAATACACACAAATCTCATCGGATCACGTCCTTGACAATGCACTCAATATTGTCAGTGGGACTAAATCGTCACCCTTGAGTATGTGTCTTATTTTAATATTCCGTGTGACAAAATGGGACGTATGCATAAAGCATTTTTGGTATACAGTGGAATATAATGTTTGTCTCCAGAAAAAGCACTTAGGCAATTGTTAAGTTGCCAGAACAGTCCTTTAACTGGAAAGAGCAAGTAACAGATCAATTGTGAATCCAGTGGTACCTCAGTTTTCAAATGTCTCCATTGACAAACATTTCAGTTTACGAACGCCGTAAATTGTATGGATCTATGGTATCAGTAGATAGTAAAATTCATGCTAAATTTTCAGTTTTAGGGGTTAATTTTAAAGGTCTGGAACGGATTAATCCATTTTGCACTACTTTCTATGGGGAAACCGCACCTCGGTTTTCGAACATTCCAGAACTCGACCGGTCTTCTGGAACGGATTACGTTCGAAAACCGAGGTGCCACTGTATTCTCACTTGGGTATCTGGCAAATACTTTTCTCGAGAATGAATTAAGGGAGACTGTCATCTCAAGGGACATCGTTATTGTTACTAATGAAACAATTTGAGCTTCAATCCAAGATCAGAATTTTAGAAAACTTGTATTCCCCACCATGAGCTTGACGGGTTCCAATACTGAGAGATCTCTCGAATAAGATCGATGGTGATATTAAGAATGTGATTTTTTTGACCATATAAAATGAAATGGGTCTATATTAGGAAAACCCGCATAACTTAGTAAATCGACGTTTTTCCCAATGACTATAGATGATGTTTCAAAATCTGGCATGAGTCACAGATTCACTCAAAGTACAAGGTTGACCAACAAATCTTAATGTAACAGAACAGTAAAGTTCATTAAAATGGTTTCAAATTTACATTTCGACTAACTTAAAAAATGACCACTTGTTGAGTTTGGGTGAAATATCAGAGAAGAATATCCACAATTATCTGAAAAGGCTACGAATATACTTCTCTATTTTTGTAATATATACCTGGATGAGGCTAGATTTTCTTCATATATGTCACAGCAACATATACCTCTATAGATTGAATGCAAAGGCAGATATGAGAATCCAGCGATTTTCTATTAAGCCAGACAATATAGTTTAACAAAAATAGGGGAAAAAAATGCTACTTCTCAATTCTTGTTTTGGAAAATATATAGTTATCTTTAACATAAAAATACTTTAATGTTAAAATGCAATGGGTTTGCTATTATTTTTTAATGAATATTTTTCAAACTTCTTAGTTTTATTTCTAATACAGTAAATATCAATCTTTATGACCAACATTAGAAAAGGTCTTTGGGGCATTCAGTAATTTAAAAGTGTAAAAGAGTCCTGAGCCTAAAAGTTTGAGAACCACCACTGGAGAAGAATATTTAACAACTGAAGGAAACACCCACAGGATATAGCTAAGTAGGGGGGGAAAAAAAACAGATTGTAAAAGACTATGGTAAACATCAGTGTTTGGTTTTCTTCCTTGGGTTTTTCCCCATCTCTATTTTTCTATGAATAGACAGTGCATATTATATCTAATTGTCTATAGATATAACAGACAGGTGACTCGGTAGACACATGCTTTAAAAATTCTTTCAGGCCTTCTCCCTCCTCAGACTCTCTAATGAAGTCCTAGACAGTGTCTGGCACATAGCAGGCATCGTGTAGCCCTTCCGAAGAGCCTGGAACGGTTTTTCTCACAAGGGCAATGAGTAGTTGGCATAGCATTAGTGTGGTCTCCCCACCATGTTGTATTTAATGTTGTTTTCCACGATGCAAAGAACAATATTTAGAGTATATCTTTGGCTAAGGTCCAGGATAACAATTCCTAAAATGAAATCTATTTTCTTCTGGAAAATGGGAGAGCTATTAAATTCTCACAACAAAAATGTACGACCATTTCAATCAAAACTCTTTTTGTAAAAAGCCATGGGATAAAGCAAGAAAGGCATACCATTAAACCCAGGCCGGGGCTGGGGGTTGGGGGCGGGTTCAGTGTCAAAATGAAGGCTGAGAACTGAAGCTTCAATGTGCTTACCTTCTAGAAACAGGGAAAGTAATCATAAATAGCCATGGTCTATAGCATTAGAAGATGCTAAGAAAAGAAACACTTAGAAAAAACAAACCTGCCTGGGCTTTGGTCGCCTGGCTCTTTCTGGGTGGCCTTGAGTAACCAGGTCTGAGATTTCTGTTTCTGCAGCCACACAAAGAACCTCATGAGTGTCCCCAGAGAAGCATGAGATCCAGAATGCTACAGACCAAGGTGGTTGGTTCTGAAGCATTTCTGCAACAAGCATCCCTGGATCTCAGAAGCTCCAGAGGCCTTGGCCTGGCACAGGGGAAGAGATATTCTCCAACTACGTCTTCTCCTGCATGGAGAGCCACCAGGAGACTGTTGGCACGCCAGCAGCCTGAGCCTCCAGTCCTGTTTCCTGCAGGCCCAGCATCACAGCCCCTGAGGCTCTTTCCTGGTCAGACCCGAGGCACACAGACCCCTTCTGAGGTTTTCCATGCCACCTCTCTGGGCGGCTCTGGCAGGTCCACATTGCTCCCTTGGGCTGCATAATTAGCGGGCTTCGGGCCGCCATGCCTGGTATGCTGTGGTTCCCCACTCCCAAACACAGCCCGCAAGCCCCCTGCTCACCGGCGCCACTTCTGCCGCCACTCCACACACATCCCCACCCTTCCTTCCCCCAGCCCCACCTCGCCAACTGTGGGTCCCCACACAGCAGCTCCAGGGCCGCCACCACCCTTACACCGACACGTTCCCTAATCCGCTGGCAAAGGCAGAGCCAGTCCACAAAGCCCTGCTGTCACCACCTGGGAGCCCAACTCGGTCTCAACCCATTTAGAGACTTGCAAAGCTCTAGTGGGAACACGGGAAATGCAGACAGCTGAGACAAATACTTCTCTTTCGTGCAGGTCCTGTCCTCTCCAAGGGACTCCATCCTCCACCCCCCGAAATCACAAATTCCACTCTTGTCCGGGAAGGTCTTAAGAGGAGGTCATTTAGCCTATCCCCCCGCCCTTGGGCAGGGCTGTCCTCACAATAAACATGGAAGAATAGCTGTCTATCTCAAAAGAGCCAATACCACTGCCTTTATAATATGCCCAGTCCAGCTCACACCCCTGCACTTGACAAGTAACATTAAACACATAACAAAACACCATCTACACCTGTCTCCATGCCAACCACGTAGGAACACTCCCCGAGTCCACACGGACACCCTGCCCCCACCGAAGCCATCATGACGCCCTCTTCACATCAGCCTGGAAAAGGCCAGAGAAAACACAGCAGTGGATGAGTTTTCCATTTTAAAGCATTTTAAATCAGGGATGCACACCTTTCTTTGTGTTCTACAGTTGACTTTCAGCTTCAGCAAGCGAATGGATTTTTTTTTAATATAATAAAAAAAAGTTATATGACTTTAATTAAATGCACTTATTAAAAGGGTGAAATATTTGGAGAGGCTGTTTTTGTGCTGGAGGCACATTTTCCAGCGTGCTGTAGAGCGTCTGCATCCGTCCGCTCTAGGCGGTTTTTAATGCACAAATAAATCCGCACCTGACGTGCTGACAGGTTATTATGCAGTGTGGCAGCCAACAAAAGTAAACACAGGGGCAAGTTTTAACCTCTTGCAGACACAGAGCTTTCCCTGCTGGGCCCGGCTCAGGTGTACACGGCTGTTGGCAAAGCCTTTCCTTCCAGGGAGCATCTTCCCATCCTGGAGCCTGTCCCGTCCTGGGAAACAGGAGACTGCTCTCCCATCAGGCCGTCTGGAGTGTGGCAAGAGCAAAGGGACAGGAGACGACCAAGGGAGGGGACGGAGAGGAAGATCAGCCCTACGTGGGGCTCCCCAAGCATCCTGCCTTCCTTCCATCCTGTTTATACTGCGGCCATAAGATCCACAGGCTTCTGCACAGCGGGCTGGTCAGCCGTCTGCCAGGGCGCTCCATGGCTCCTTCCAGCCGGCAGAGTTGGCTCTGCAGACGGAGAGCCCAGCCAGGTGTTTCTCCCAGCTTTGCCCGAAGTGCAAGAGTCAGGACAGTTACTAGAGAGCTAAAGGGGAATCGGGCAGTTTCCATACTTTGGATCCTAAATTATGGGCATGCAAATCAGCATAGTAAGGCACTCATTAGAACTAAAGGGCAGAACTGCTTGTCTCCTGTGGCTTTGGTTAGATGGGGCTTGCAAAGCGACACTCCAAAATCAGAGGTTTTGGCTGAACTTGCCTGGCCCATTCAGCGTGGCTCTGGGGGCTCATTTATCCTGCATCCACCTTGAAGCTGCTTTGCTATGACCTGCTTTCTTTGCCATGACCTAGGTTTCCTCATCTGTATATTATACCTTCAGCTGGGGGACTAGACAAGGGGAGGAGAGTCTTAGAATGGAGGCGTGTCCTCCCACAATCTGTAGAGGCTGTTGTTCCAGCTGTTGCCCTATTGCCCAGGGGCTGAGATCAGACGATGTATTATTCTATTATTCTGCTATTCTGCGGCTATAAGTAACAATAGCTATTGTTATTATAATTTGATGGATGTTCGCTACAAACCATACCCAGTGCTAAGTGCTGTAATACATTATCTCATTTTATCTCCAAACTCTCCAGGGTAGGGTTCATTACCCATTACTAGTATCACTAATTTGAACAGCTATCGTGCCTCATCACTGTTTATTCTGTCAACAATCGTAGGGTCCTCAGATGACAGTTGAGGACACGGAAGCTTAGAAAGCAGGTACTTCCCCCAACAAATCTGTAACAAAAGCCTAAAATGCCCAAGTACAAAGAAACAACCATGTCAAACTTTAACAAAACCGAGCACACGGATTTCAAATATAGTTAAAAAACACTCTTCTTTTTTCTCTCAGTGCCTAAGACTGGGGATACAGAAACTTATCTTTTAAACCATAGAAAATGTGGACACCATGAAATGTGATCAAATAAGCATAGAAAATTCCTGCAGTGATGGAAGGCTGAACAAGTTACCCTTCAAATGTCCCTCCAACGCATCCTTTGCCGAGGGACCGACTGCTCTGACACCAGGACCCGCCCCCCTCCCAGCCCTTGGATTTTGGGGAGAAGCTTTGGTACCAGCTTCGCGGTCGTAGCAAGTATCTTCACTGCATCCTGCCTCTTCATGGCGCTTGGACTGAATGCCTTCTGTGCTGGCTGGGAACTCTGGGGTTGTGGCAAGGAAAGGGAAAAAGAGTGTGGGTGCTTCATTTCCCTTTGTTGTCACCCTCCCCTCTGGTGTAGGAAGGAGCAGCAAAATTCAGATCATCACACTGAGAGCTCCCCCTGCCCCCGCACCCCACTCCTGACAGCCCAGGATCCAGTTAGCCACTACCAGGCAAGTCACCTATCTAGCCTGGGAACCTCTCTCAGGCTCCTGAGTCTGGGGTACGCGCCGCTCCATGAAGTGAAGCCCGAAGCTACCAAAGCTGAAAACGCCGGTCCTTCTTATCACAGCCTCCTCTGTATCTACAAGAGCAGCAGGCCGAGGTTCCCCTCCTCCATCACACCCATGCCTGACTTTGAGCCTGAAGCAGCAATCCAAAGTACACGAAGTCCTCACAGCTCCATCCTGGTGAGCATGGGGTAACAGGGCCACTGAGGCTCTGCTTGGACAGGCAGGGGCCCTCCACCACCTCCTGTACCAGCATCAGTGGTATGGGCTGTGATGGACGTGCCCAGCGGTAGAAGTGATGTCATCAGACCAGCTCTGCAGTGCTTGGGACCGTGTTTCTGGCTGCAGTGTCCACACCTGGTTTCCCCACCCTCGTGCAGATGCTGAGCTAATGCAATCTGCTTTTAATAAATCCCTTTTCGGCTTAAGTGATCCAGGGGTGATTGCTGCTGCTTGCAAAAAAAAAACCAAAAAAAACTGGATACAGGATTCTGTACAAAAACCCTGGCGCCTGTACGTGGAAGTTATAACACTGTGTCTCTTAGGTTTTTCTTTTTTTCCTTTATTAATTTTAACTTTTTATAGCAGTAAAATGCAGAACAGAAAAATGCACCTTCCATGAGAGTTTAGCTCATTGAATTTTCACAAAGGAAACACACCCCTATAATCGGTACCCCCTTAGGAGGCAAGACCATTAGCAGGACTCCCCAAAGCCCTTCTGTCATCGGCCACAGCCAAGGAGAGCCACTGCCCTGACCTCTGACACCATCGATTAGCTTCGCCGGCTTTGGAACCTTATGCAAATGTGGTAACTTAGTGCACAGGCTGTATCTGGTCTACGCATTCTCTTTCTCTGTTTATCCTTCACTCAACATTAAACTTGTGAGAATCATCTAAACTGTTGTGTGCAGACAGCGCGCATTCATTTTTCACTGCTGGGTAGTATTCCACTGACTGTGTCACAGTGTATCCATTCTACTTTTAACAGGCATTTGGGTGCTTTCCAATGTGGGGCTATTTCAAAAAGGGCTGCTGCACACATTCTAGTACATCGTTTTTGGTGAAATGTGGACTTTTTCTGTTGGGTATATATAGATGTTAATAAAGTGTGTGTGTGTGTGTGTGTGTGTGTGTGTGTGTGTGTGTGCGTGCACGTGTGTTTGTGTGTGTGTGTTCAATTTTAGTTTGAACTTGCTGCCAAACAGTTTTCCAAAGTGGTAATATCCACTAGAATGATTTTTAATAGAACTCCCAGAACAACTTTTCCTCCAAAGATATAAGACACTGGGGAAGAAGGAGAGGAGTAAGAACAATGCAGGTAAAAATTCATACGGACACTTCCCCCGCAGATGTATTAAGAAGCCCTGGTATTTGGCACTTTGCCTCCCAGATTGACCTGGGTGAAATGATGGCTGGCAGGTCGTCGTGAAAGTCAAGGGCACAACTGGAACAAGACTTCTGAATTCGTGGCCTTTGGACCCTGCAGCAAAGAGTCACCGATTCCCGCCAGTACTGGTGGCCCCAGGAAACCAGCAGCCAAGTCTCTGTGCTCGATGCAGGCTCATCCGAGGTGTGGTGTCTTGCATTTGGATTGGGATCATGAGCCTGAATGTCTACTGGGCTAGCAGGAACTTAAAGCAGGCCAAGAGGGCCCAGCGGGGTGGGGATCAGGTCAGGAGTGGCAGGGACTCGAATAAATGGAGAGCGAATGTCCCGTCGTAAGGGACATTCATTACTCAGCTTGTTGACTTTTGCCATATGGCAAAGAAGAGCCCACGATGGCCAGATCTTCTGACTTCTCAGGGCAAGCGGGAAAACTGGACTTTTTTAAATGAGATAGGGCACTTTGCAATGTTGGCGAGTAAGTGTAAGAAAAACACTGAAGGGGCAGACGGGTGGCTCAGTTGGTTAGAGCGCGAGCTCTGGACAACGGAGCTGCCGGTTCGATTCCCACATGGGCCAGCGAGCTGCACCCTCTGCAACTAGAATGAAGGCAATGAGCTGCTGCTGAGCTCCCGGAGGGGCGGCCGGATGGCTCAGTTGGTGCGCTCCAACCACAAGGTTGCCAATTTGACTCCCGCAAGGGATGGTGGGCTGCACCCCCTGCAACTAACAACGGTGACTAGACCTGGAGCTGAGCTGCGCCCTCCACAACTAAGATTGAAAGGACAACAACTTGACTTGGATAGAGCTGATGAGTCCTGAGAAAAACACACCACTGTTCCCCAATAAAAAGTCCTGGAAATACACACTGTTCCCCAATAAAGTCTGATCCCCTTCCCCAATAAATAAATAAATAAATAAATAAATAAATAAATAAATAAATAAATAAATAAATAACAAAATAAAATAAAATAAAATAAAATAAAATAAAAGAGAAATTGCTAAAAAAAAAAAAAAAAAAAAAAGAAAAGAAAAACACTGAACACTGAACAAAACACACCCATGGATCTGATCTGGCTCATGAACCACTGATGGACCACCTCTGATTCAGATGGATGCAGCATTTTGCACTCGTAGGAAGTGCCCTTCTGAGGTGTGCAGCGCAGACCTTAAAGAACCTCACTGACCGTTCACTCCGGAGAACGTAGACAAGAACCAAATGCCGTCTCTTGGAGCGCCATCCTTTTTCTTACCCTGATTCAGTCAGCACTGAACCTGAAGCCCTACACATCACGAACACCTCAGCCAAGGTGCCTCACACCTGAAGGAGAACAGCTCCTTCTGTTCTCTCCTTTACATCTGGCAATGAGGGGTCATGTAACAAGCTCAGGTCGCTGGCTCTGCCCCCAGCCCTCATTTCACTTGGCAGAATCCATCGGAATTGACTACACCTGGTGAAGTTAAGCACGACTTGTAAAAGCGATTATCTCGGAAAGAAGTCCTCAATGAGAAGACAGTCCCATGACAGGAAATCAGACCTGCTTTCCAAGCAGCCCAATCCCCACGCACGAGTGTTCAGCCTTTGCCTAACTGAGTTGGCTGCCCTGCCATGTATGAAAGCAGGCTGCCTCACTCTTCTTTCCTACTTCTGCCCCAACCTCATTCCTTCCATCCGAATACCCCAGAAAACACATCATACACATGTCCACACGTGCACACACACACACACACACACACACACACACATCCATTCACCAGTTCCAAGAGTGAACAGGTGGGCACCATCTAGCAGCAAACATGGAAGGGAATAAATTTGCACTATTTTCTCCTGGCCTCACCCCCCACTTCCTAGCTCCTAGCTAGGCCAGGCACATAGTGGGCACTCTATAAATATCTGTCAAATGTCCTGTAGTTCCCAAGACCAATTTGCAAAATCTCCTGTGTGCTATTAGAAAAGCAAACAGCTGCTCTGGAATGACATGAGTGCTTACCAAGGATGTGTAATCTCGCCACACCCTGTAGGCAGGTTGAGACAGGTGTCCTCAAACAAGGAAACAGAGGCCCAAAGAAGTGCTGCAGCCACCTGGGCAAAGAGCAGTTGGAGAGGCGAGAGGAAAAGCCTGTTCCCGATCGTAAGCCTCTAAAACCTTAGTATGCCTGCCTCCAGACTGGCTACGTGTCATCAGTGACCATGATAATAAATTAATAACCTAAGTGCTAAAATAAACATTAGCTACGTACCAGACACTTTAGGTCATGAACTAATATAATTCTTGCAACAACCCTATAAGGCTCAATTGAAGAGTCTTAGAAGGATAAATAGCTTGAGCGAGGAAATTATCAAGATAAGTCTCTGAGGTTCTCCAGTAGAGGGGCTTGGGGAAATATGGTGTGGGGACAGTTTGGGTTGTCACAATCCACGGGGTACTGCTGACATTTAGTAGGCAGGTGGCAGGGATGCAGGACTTTCCCCACCGAAATGCCAACAGTACCCTGATGGAGAAACACCGGTTGTTTTTAGCAAGGGCAGAGCCAGAAGCTGAATGGACAAATCTGCCCCAAGAGCCCCTGCTTTTCTTACTATTCCATCCAGTGACTTCTAAGATGTTATTAATGCCACGTGGACAGCTTCTGGGTCAAACGCCTGACTGTCATCTGAGCAACATCTTATAGTAACTTCAGCATGTACGGAACAGAACTTGATCTAGAACAAAAAAGGCGTCTCTAAAACAGCTGAAAACTATTTAGGAAGTCTTCCCCATAGGGGATATTACTCTGAATCTCGTGCTGTAAGGACGTGCTTTATTTTATTATTTTTTAAAAGATGGAGGCGTTGCTTCAAAGGCTGCAGTTCCACAGAAGAGAGAGAATGGATAGAATAAAGAAGACCGTGAGTAGCACCAAGTAACTAGAAAAGATCATACCTATGTGTGTAAAGATTTGAGTGCTGTGGGAGAAGACCTGTGACTCACGAAAAAAGTGGGACGTCAACTGGGCTTCAGAAGATGGAACTGAGACAACAAAGTCAAGTGAGAATCCGCCTGCCAAGGTGAGGGCACTGAGGCGACCACCTTAGACGAACCACAGATCCTGTGTCAGAGCGGAAAGGGCTAAACCAAAAAGGGTGGTTTGCGTGGGATAGAGGAAAGATCCCATCTGCATCCGAGGAATTCTAATCTGTCCTGTAGGACGTAGGATTCCATCATAGGTCGGGTGCAGGAGAGATGGAAGCGGTCATTTCAGGAGTGAACAGGCTGGACAGGAGGGGATGGCGGGCAGGGGCAGTCAGAAGTTCTCGCAATAAATCCACAGGAGTTAGAACCTCCATGAGGTAGAAGCAACGGAAATAGCCACTGAGTCCTGCCAATTCCTTCTCAATACCCTTTTTTGTGTTCAACTGGACAGGAAACTGTGTCGGGGGCCTGAGAGAGGGTGAAGGGTTGAATCTCACTGCATATTTTAGAGTCTGATAACCAGAAGAATGATGGCACTACTGCTAATGAAAAGTATTGAGGAAGGGGAGTTTAACCACGAAGCATTTAGGTAGAATGTCAAGCTCACAGCAGAGTCAGCTCTGGGGTTTAGAGACAATCTTTTTTTTTTTAATATTTTTTTATTTTTCCATTACAGTTGACATACAATATTACATTAGTTTCAGGTGTACAGCATAGTGATTAGACACTTATATACTTTACAAAGTGATCACCCCAATAAAACCACACACGGTTATTGTAATATTATTGACTATCTTCCTTACGCTGTACTTTACATCCATCCCCACGACTGTTGTAACTACCAGTTACTTAATCCCTTTTTCACCCGTTCCCCTCAACCCCCCTCTCATCTGGCAATCGTCAAAATGTTCTCCAAACTCATAGATACAGAGAACATTGTGTCCTCCGATATAGAATGAGACCTCTCCGAGCCGCAGCAAACTTCCTGTGCCAATCTGTGACGTCCGTGGCTCCCAATGAAATGTGCCTCCTGATACTACAGCCTCGTTTAATGCCCAGCCTTTGAATTTAGGCTGGCCCTGTGACGGGCTTTACTCAACAGAATATGGCAGAAGTTATGCTGTGCTCATTCCAGGCCTAAGTCTCATGAGGGGATCTGGCAGCCATGTGAGACGTTACCATTGGAGGGATCCTACAGAGAGACCCTGTGGAGAAAGAGAAACCCCCACGTGGTGAGGAGAAACCGAGAAAGGCCACTTCTCCCAGGGAGCCTGCTGAGCCCAGCCCCAGCCAACTCTCCAGCTGAATAAAGCTTCCTGAGTAACAGGAACCAGAAGAGCAGAAGAATCGCCCAGCCAAGCCCAGCCCAGACTCCAGAATCATGAACAAGTAAGGGATGCTGTTTGAAGCCATTAAGTTTTGGGGTGGTTTGTTACGTAGCAATAGATAATGGATACCCTTCCATACGGCCATAAGCTGTGCTGCGTGCACGGCTGACCCCTGCAAAGCTCTGTGCACAGGCAGGTATACGCCCATCCTTAGTGATGAGAAGAATGGCCATTAACAGCCGAGACACAGACTCACTGCCATCTCCAAGTGTCACCCTCCACCTACTGGTACCCAAGCTTAACACCTAGTTGGCACCCAGATAAACATTTGTAAAAGGGATGCATAGCCATCAGTCTGATTTTAAGAGAAGCGAATTCAGAGCTTACTTGTTGCAAACCTTCCCAGAAACTCATAACCTTCAGCATCGGGAAACGTTAGCATCAGGAAACGTTCTCACCGATCTGACCTTTACACCCGAGCGAGGGTCCTGAAGCTCATCTCCTCCTCTCCTGGATGGATGGATGGAAGCCAGTCATTACGTCAGTGCCACCAACACTGCACCGCCCTCAGCTTAGTCGAGTCCTATTTTCATCCAAAAAGGCTGCTACTGCGTTTGACTCCTGCACATGTGATTATCCCAACCTTTCCTGGAGAAGCCCCCAAGAAACTCAAGAGCCTTGTCAAAAGGCAGACTCCGTTTCAGTAGGTCTGGGGTGGGGCCTGAGAGTCTGCATTTCTAGAAAGTTCCCGACTGACGATGGTCCGAAGACCACGCTTTGTATGGTATGGCTTTCCCGTTTTACAGATGAGACTGAAGTACAGAAGGAAGGTTCCACCACAAAGTTCAGATCCTTGCAGATCGCATGTTCCCACCTGGAAGTGTTGATTTAAGCCAGTGTGGGAAGGTGGAGCAGGGCTTACTCAGCTATAGAACACTGGTTCCACTGGAGTCGCTCCCCAGCCACCTAAGGAAAGGCTTGCTGCTTTGGAATCACCATGGAGCTCCCGGCTCTCCTGCTGGAGACAGACTCGTGGAGCTGGCATGAGGCCCTGGGAAACTGTTCCCGAAAGAGTTGCATGGGTGACTTTGATGCACGGCTGGGTTTGGGAATTACTCACCTAGACTACCTGGGAGGCAGTGATCCCAAGAAGGTAAGACTCAGAATTACTAGCTAGCCACTATTTATTAAGGGGTCTCTACATTCCAGGCACTGTCCTGGTTTAAGTTCATATGAAGTGATTTCAGCATCACCGCAACTCTATCTGGTAAATCCTATCATTCTTCCCATTTTACAGGAGGCAAAACTGAGGAACAGAGCAGCTAACACCTTGGCAAAAGCTGCCCCCACCCCCACCCCATAAGGGGCTGAGCCAGGATCAGAACCCAGCAACTTAATTCCAGTCCACAATGTAACCACCACGTCCTAGTCCTCTTGTCCACAGTAAACTCCTTGGAAAATCCCAAGGGTAAAGCATTTAGCAACTGGGGTAGTGTTTTTCCAAGCAGAAGTCAACACATCACTGGTTTCAGAGATTATCAATATGTGATCCTTGGGGGAGAAATGGTAAGAGATGATCTGAGTCCCACTTGGGAAGCGCTGGGTTAAAACAAATCAAACATTTCTTCCTGCAGCACTTCTCAGAGACGTCCCAGCAAACATAAGCATATGAATTTCCTAGAAGGGGGTGCATTTTGCCACATTCTCCAAACGTCCTGAGGACACAATCCTTTTGCCCAAGAGCATCCCAGCGCATAAGGGTGCCAGGAAACTCTTTTCGGGAGCCATGGGCCCAGAGCAGCACTTCTCAAACTTTAATGTCACACGAAGCACCTGGGCACTTGTTAAAATGCAGATTCCGACTCACTAGGTCTGGGGTGGGGTCTGGGAGTCTACATTTCTAGTAAGCGACCAAGTGCTGCCGATGCTGCATCACCCTTGGCACGGTGGAGGCCTGGAGCACAGCGCTGGCTGGCTCGGCTCTGTTCTACCTCCCCAGACAAGCTTCAGTCCAGCTCCTCATCCCCAAGAGAACAGCCCTTATGCAGATTTCCAGGGGCTCTGGCCACCGCTTACCTCCCCAAACCTGGACCTATTCCACACATTGCAAGTTTCATCACAGGCCCTCAGGGAATCCAGACCCTTCCAGAGAAGCTTCTATCCCCGGGTCGCCAACCCAGCCTTTCTCTCTCTTTCCACACCCCGCACACCCCTGCCCTTGCCTCAGAAAGCCCTCCTTCTGAAGGTGAAGTCCACTCAGCGGCAGCCTCGCTCCCCAGCTGCCAAGGTTGCTGAGGATGCTGGGCGAGGAAGGGAGAGGAGGTGAAAGGAGGATACGCAGAGAGCAAGGAGGCCCCGTGAGGTCTTGTGACCGACTGGGCCTCCTGGTGCCGCCGAAGTGGCAGTGCCAACACGCAGGGCTGAAATACTTGGCGGGTCTCCGAAGCAAACACCCAATCTAAACAGGCCCTGGTGTGTCTCCGAACAGACTGTGTAAATAAGGGGGTGGGGGGAACCCAACTGGCCACAGATCCAGCTTTCAAACACGTTGAAACAAAATAATCCCTCTCTTTCCCTCCCTCCCTCTTGCTCTCTCTTTTTTTTTTTTTTAAATTTCCACTGGTGCCGAGGCCTCAGTGGAGCCTGGCTGGCGGCTTGTTAGAGCCTGCAGCCTACCTGTTCTGCATAGGAATGACGCCTGGAGGAGTTACATGATACGCCGCACCGCTGGTCAGGGACTACAGCTCCCGCATTCAGAGTCCAGGAAACAGAGAAAAAGCTGTTCTTAGACGGCCACTGAGAAGGGACCCGGAGGGGAGGAAGGGGTGTGATGGAGGGGAGCAAGATGGGGGGGGAGCAAGCTGCATGGGAGATTGCCCACTGAACCTGACTGTTACCAGGGTGGCCCGTCCCCAAACACTAAAAATCACACCTGCATCCAAACAGCAAACCCCTCCAAAGACACTGCCTACTCCACAGAGCAGAGCTGGAAACACAAAGCCGGTCAGGAGGACCTCACCCCGGGCCACCTCTCTCCAAGGTGCCTCTGAACTCCAAGTGTGTGTACAGACAAGGGGGCAACTTGCTTGTGGTTTGTTGCTGGTTTTGGATTTGGTTCCGTACTGTCTAACGAGTGGGGGTGGAGAGGGGGGACTGGGTGTATGAGTCATTTGCAGATTAGAACCCACCTCCCCCCTCTGCAAGTTGAAACAATGGAGTTGTCTTTCCCCAGTTCTTGCCAATGTCTCTTACTCAATCTTGGATCAAAAGGGCGGTGGGGAGGGACCCCGGGAGGGGACTCCAGACAGGCCCAGCTGTTAGAATTGCGCTGTGGATATCCGACCCAGGAGGGAAGTGGGGACTGACTGGGCAAGGTGGGTGAAGACGTAGTGAGGGTTGAGTTACTCTGTGGAGTCCTGGGTGACACTGGAGGAGGAAAGGGCCAGCTGTGGGTGACCTTTCTGAGTCACATCCACTCACCATCTCCCACCTCGCTCATATTCTTAGAAATAGGATTGCGCCTCGATCCTTTCTACAGGCCGGTTCCTTGTAGGCATTTCACGGTGATTATTTACAATCCTCGTTACTAAGAAGAGACCAGACTCAGCCGGGTGAGCCTCAACAGCCTGTGGCTCGGCAGGAAGAAAAGTCTAGGTCTGAAGTCCAAGAATATCATCAAGTCCTTATGAAGCATCCGTTGTTGTAACGTAATTTTAAAACGCTGGTTTGAAGAACCCGTCTGAGATTATCCAGGTCTGTGGGCAGAGCCGATGCCACACCCATTGTGGGGTTTATGCTTCCTTTTCAAAATTTTTTTTAAAAAATCCCTTACATTTAACATGGAACGTCCATCTGGTATGTGGTCATGGACTTAGCATTGTATACGAGAGGAGAGCCCAGAAAACTTGGACCAGACGACCCAGCTTTTAAGGAACTTACAGCTTTGCTGGGGGAGATCTAAACCTACCCACCAGAGTTGAACGGCGTTTGTCACACCTGTAAACATAATGAGACCAGTAGCTCTGCTTCTTGAGTGGTCATTATGTACCAGGCCACGCTGAGCACCTTCTAGGCAGGGGTTCTAATACCGACAACCACCTTGTGAGGTGGAAACTATCATGCCCCCATTGCACAGATGAGCACATGGAGGCTTCGAGGATAAGCCACGTGCAAGGTCATATAGCTGACAAGTGACAGCACGCTGGGCATGAGTACACTTCCTTCCCTCTGTCTCTCAACAGCACTTACCACTTTCTGCCCAGAAGTCAAGCTACTGTTATTCACTCTCTTTCCCTAACAGACAGAGTCCCAAAGGCCAGGCACCAGGGCTTACTTATTTCCAAATTGCCTTAAGCCTCTGACTTAGCACCCTGGAAACAGCAGACTCTAGATAATGTTTATTGAATAAATGGGAAAACAGTTTGCAAGTAGGAAAAAGCAAGTCTATACCTTTTTTCAGATGTTTATTGAGCATCTACTATGTGTCTTTCACTTGGCTAGACATGGGGACCCAGCTGAGCCGAGAGAGCCCAGGTACGGGGCTAAGTCTGGTGACGAGGGTGATCCTAGAGTCATGGCATGAGCTGTGCTATGCAAATCCCGAGGGACACCCGTTCCCTTGCTCCCCCGCACCGGGCATCTGACTGAGACACAGCGCCTGCCAGGGAGGAGCTTACGAGCTAACGAGAAAAAACTGACCCACAACAGAGGGGGAAATGGAACCAGAAAGCTCTACTTTTCATTCCCGAGGTCTGCAGAGGTCCAACCAGAGGTAAGCTGACTCAGTAGGTCCTTCCTCATATCGGAATCTCTCTGCCTGCCATTTCAGCCACTAAGCAGAGGAGACATACACTGAGGACACGAGACACCATTACATACCCACCAGGATGGCTACATTTGTATAAAGTGACAGCACCAAATGTTAATGGAGAGTGGGGCAACTGGAACGTGCCTGTCCTGCTGGTGGGCGCATAAAAGATACAGGCACTTTCGGGGGAGGTCTAGTGGTTTCTTATAAAACTCAACAGACACCTACTCTATGACCCAGCACATCCACTACTAGTCCTTTACCCAAGAGAAATGAAAACGCGTGTCCACAGGAAGTTTCGGTCAAGAATGTTCATGGCACCCTTACTCAAAACAACCCCCACCCCACCCCCCCGGAAACGGCGCAGGTACCCATCAACAGGGGAACGGACAGACAAACCGTGGCATAGTCACACGACGAAGTGGCAGTCCGCAGTAAAAAGGCACAGACCTCTGACACATGCAATTACATGGATGAATCTCCACAGCATTGTGTTAAGCAGAACAGTTATATATATATGTTGGGATATACATTGTCTGACTCCATTTCTATGAAGTTCCCTTAGCATTGACAAAACTAACTTAGGGAGAAAAAGAAAATCAGTTGAGTAGTTTGCCACTGGGGTCGTGGGGGTGGGGATGGGCTGGTGACGGCCACATGGGAACTTACTGGGGTGCTGGTAGCATCCGAACCCATGGGACACTTGACATTTATTTATACAGTACACGGTGTGCAAATTTTACCTTAAAACAAAACAAGAAAACCCTGTAAGTAAATACTGAATTCTAGTTAATGACAGGCGAGCTGTGGTATTTGGAGGGACGTATACCTGTGTCTATAATTTACTTTGAATGGATCAAAGAAAATGGGACAGAGAGACACCTGGAGATCAGGCCGGATATGTGATAAAACAAGTCCAATGAAAAGTCAATTGTGGAATTGAGGTGGTGGGTATATGGGTAATTATTGTAAAATTCTTCACCGGTTATGTACATGTGTAAATTTCCAGCCTAAAAAATGGGGGCGGGGGGAGGGTATCCCACACAGCTTCATGTGACAAGAACATTGATGGAGTTTGCAGAGCTGTTCACGCAAACCCACGGGGTACACAGACTGGGGAGGCTGGGGAGAGAAGAGAGGAAGGCCAGGCGCTGGAGGTACCCAGGGCCGATATCAAGCCACCCCACGCAGAGATGCATGTTGGGGTCTGGGACAAGACCAAAGTCAGGGGCCTGGGTCTGCATTCAGTTATTCGGCACAAGATGCAATTTCCTGTTCCTCAGGATTAAGCACCTCTTGGACTTGAACTGCCTCTTGCTAAATAGCATTTTGATGAGTTAAGTGTAAATGAATCAGAAACAAATGGATTAAGTTTCTCAGCACACAGACGGGATTGAAGGGCAAAAAAAGAAAAGAGAGGGAGAAGGGGACATCATGGGGTGGGCGAGGGCTCTCTGTTGCAAACTAGGCACAAAACCACCGTTCTGAAAATGCTTGATTGACTTGCTGACCTCCCTCCCAGGCACAGAGGGCTTCTGGGGCCCAGCTCTTTAATATTCAAATGACTTTGAAAAATATTTCTCCTCCTGGAAAGCAGAGGGGAAAGGAAATGCTTTGAAGTCCTCCTGGTTATTTAATTATTTTTTTCAAAGGTAAGGCAGTATATTTTTATCCAGTATTAAATAAACATTTTTTTTTTTTAATGGTATGTTCAAAGCCTTTAAGCCTCTGATGTTGGTTCGGGATACTTTTTGTTTTGTGTTCTGGAGGGTGAGGGAGGATGGTGCCTCTTCTTGCCAAATGTTCTGGAAGCACCGAACATGAGACTGAGGAAGTCCACCAGGCCAGGATGCGATTATGGAGGAGAAGAGGCACGGACAGGCTCTCGTGACCTTTCTCGAGAGGTAAGCAGTGGCCCAGCTGGTGCAGCGCGCAGGTGGCGTGGTTTCCAGGACCAGGCACAGAGCATTCCACTCGCCCCAGGAAAGCACGCACCAGGCTCCAGTTCTGAGTTGACGACCCTGGGGACCCCCTCCGGGGACCGACAAATTGATGGAACCGTATCTTTTATCAGTCACCACGAGGGAGGATGACAATGGCCATTTTCCCACACACGGACACTTTTCAAGTACTTAGAGGTAAGGTGGGGCGAGGACATGTGAAGTCAATGTAGCTTTATGAGAGACTGGGCTGAGAGAAAAAAGTCACACCTACGAAGGGTTTTTTTTTTTTTTCAACTGGCCTAATTTAGACACAACATATACAAACACAAGCCGCAAAGATGATTTGGGCACAGGGCTTGGGACGGTGGGGCGGGAATGGGGACAGCATAATGATGATTCTCAAATACTTAATGGCTGAGTAACAGCCCATAAATTCTTATTAAGTGAATTAACAAATAAATAGAACTCACACTCTCTGTCATAGAAGTGGCAGCCCTCAGCACAAAAGTTTTCAGAAAAGATGTGTTCGGGGGAAGATCGATCGTTAATAAAGCTCAAACTAGCTTTTGCAAATGGGCCTTATGAGTTCAGGGTCAGTAAACCCATTGGCCAGATTTTTAAAAATTGAGCCATGAAGTAAGTAACCGCCAAAGCCACATAGCTGGTAAGTGATGAATTCAAACCCAGGTCTCTCCAATTCCAATGTCATACTCTTAGTCACAGCCTCGTTTGCCTGTCTGGCTGTACCCAGACGGGTACGTAAACCCTGAGGGATCCACGAAGTCGAATGGAGAGAGGCAGAGTACAGTTATCAGAACACGACAACAAATCTGTATTCGCACGCTCCTTTCTTTCCCGAGAGGGATTGAGGTTTATTGATTTTTTTAAAAACATAAAATAACTCTCATTACAAACTAAAAAATTAAGACCACCTATCATCACAGCACTCAGGGGTAAGCTGTTAGTCTTTTGTTAAAAATCCTTCCATAAATTTTAAGTGTGCTCATATGCTTTTTTTTTTTTTTTTTTTTTTTTGGGGGGGGGAATACTTTTAGATGTACAGAAAAGTTGCAGAGATAGTACAGAGCTCCCATACTCGCACATTGTTCACCCACGAAGGACGAAATGTCATGACCAATTTACATCACCACGGCATATTTGTCAAAACTGAGAAATGAACATTGGTACACAACTATTAAGTACACATTTCATATGGATTTACCCCCGTTTTTCTACCAATATCTTTTTTTCTGGTCTAGGATCCAACCTAGCATGCCACATGGTCGTGCACTCACCTAGTTTTTAAACAGATTTTTACTCAACAATTCATCGTGAGCGTATTGCTGTATCAACAAATAGAAATCTACAGCATCACGGCCACCAGCTTCGTAGTATTCCACTCTATGGATGGGGGTGATATCCTCCTTTTGAAGGGCATTTCCACTGCTTTCATTTTTCACTGTTCTGTACACATAGGATGGGCAAATTTATCCATGCTGTGCATACCTGTCCGATGGCATTCTCAGGATAAATGTCTAGAAGCACACTGAGAGTGTGTCAGGAGTACATCCTTCAAGGATTCTAATTCATTTCGCCACACTCTCCTCCAGAAAGCCTGAACCCATGTGCCTTACCACCAATAGATCAATAATTTCAATTCACTTTGGAAAACAAATGCCTTACTTAGCAAACAAGCTCTTCCATACCCCACAGAGAAAAACCGTGGGATTGGAAAGAGTTAATGGACTTTCAAGATGGTCATTTCACCCCCTAAACCAGAACTGGTCATTTGAAAGAGTCACCCAGAAATCAAACTGTCATTCTCTTCGGTGCAAGCTGTCCCCACTCTCCTCTCTGGGTCTGACAGACAGAGAGATCTGTGGCATTCTGATCATGGAATTACTTTCGGGGTACAGGGGCAACCCCCACCGGGTTTAATTTCCTTCTCATCTCTCTGCAGCGTCTACTGAAACTCCCCACTGGAAAAGCTGAGCAGGCTTCTGCAGTAACACATGCCTAAGGACAAAACCATTTGACAGTCAGCAAAGTTATTTGCCGTTTTATTTTTTTAATGGTGAAAGCAATGGGGGGAGGGGTAGAGATGGCAAAACAAACAGCTCGCATATCTAGAAATGGCTCACATTGAGTTTGAACCAGGAACCTGCCCAGCGTGTTAACTGGAGCCATGGTCTCTCTTCTAAAAGAAGCCTATATTTTATTTCCAGACTCCTGATCTTCAATGCAAAATGTTCGGTCCCATGCTTAGCACTGTAAAATGTTATATATGTTTGCGATGACTGGGGGGGTGGGGGAGGAAGGTGGCAGGAAAAGTTTAGAGACATGGAGAGCTACCCCATGCTGGGGAATTCTTAAGTGCCATCCTGGCTTGCAAAAAGGAAAAAGAAAGAAAGGAAAAGGAAAAACAAGCTACTGGTCAGAGGGAATGCTCTTCCATGCCAAGCTCAGCTTGAATTCATACACAACACAACCTCTTGAAGGGGAAACACTGCTTTAAACTAAGAGTCTCTTCTCTAAACGCAACTGATTAAAAACAACAGGAAGTTGGGAATATTCGGGGAGGAAAGGAGCTGCAACATGAGATACTTTCTTCACCCCAATGTTTGCAATCCTGTCACTCTGGCCCAGGCCACACCTTCAGGTCAGGAGGGACCCAGTCTTTGAGGTTACAGAAGCCAAGTCCATTTCCCCGAGAACAATGCCCGTGGTCTCAGGTTGGTCATCTCCCTGGGGCAGCTGTGGTCTGGTTGAGTGGCTGGTAGAACCCATTTCACTTTTGAATTCTGCCCAGAAACCGCAGGAGGTTCTGCCCAGGGCAGAGCAAACTCTAATTGGTGACAGGGACACAGGGTCTGCCCAGGGGACATTCATGTTCCTGTTTTCTACATGGTCCCCTGGTCACTGCAGAGGAGAGGGCTTCAATCAGGGGACAAAACAGAGAACCGGATTGCAAGGGAGGAAAAAGAAATCGTAGACTTTAGGACAAAGGGGATCCTTTCTCTTGTAAGCTGACAAAGTAATATAGGAACTCCAGGGGGGCAAGTTACTGCCCAGAGGAGCTCAAAGCCCTGGGCGCTAAAAGCAGCAGCATTCTAGTGTATCTTCCAGGGTGAAACCAGCACATTTCTGCGAATGGAGCCTTTTTACACCTATTTGGAGATCTTTGACAAGTAGGTGATTCAACCTACAATCTTCAAACCCAAGCCCATACGAGATCAGACCTTAGGATTCTACGTGTGTGTGTAGATGCGTGCTTTACCGTGAAGCAGAATGTACCCAAACTGACCACACTTGTGTGAGGCGTTACCAGAGCCCCGAGCTGTAAGCAATACTCCCTCAGTGTTGTCTGTGTTTGTTTTCTTTTAATTGTGAATAGTTATGCATGCTCTGTGAGCACAAACTGTAAAAGTGGGAGGATATATGGACAGACCTTTGTACTGTAAATAAAACATGCTGTTGGGATCAAATAAAACTTGCAGCAAATTAAGCCTGACATTTAGGAATAACCATAGTGTTATTGCACTACACAGAACTCCAGCATAAAAGACAAACCTCTTACAGAGGTGACTCAAAGGACACCTCTGGGGGCAGAGAGTGGGAGGGGGGAGGGAACCAGGGAAAGCAGAACAGTCCCTGTACGTCCGTCTGGAGGCTGCATGACAGACTATAGCTGGGACTCCAATTCAAGCAGCTTGGTCCAGAATGCCCTCCTGTGCTGTGTGTCACAGGACAAACTAAGCCACATGACTCCTTCGCTGAGGGGTTCCGGTTCCAGCCAAGGCAGGCTGGATGCTGAAGCCCCCAGAGGTGGCTTGGGAGCACCTGCTGAAAGGACCTGAGATGTCCCCTTCTTCTCTGTGTCTCCAGGTCAGAGAATCCAGGAAGTGTAATTCAAGGATAGCTGTGGCCCTCCTCCTTTAAAGACCGTAAACGTCTGTTGCTTTCATATCACCTGCAATCCCTCTAATTATGTATTACCGTGTTTCCCCAAAAGAAGACCTACCCCGAAAATAAGCCCCAGTTAAGATTGTCAGCCAGACGGACGCATTTAGTATGTTATGACGATGTTCCAGAAGAAGATGACATGACTGTATTTGAATAAATGTAGATTGTCATACATGAAAAAATAAGACATCCCCTGCAAATACGCCCTAATGCGTCTTTTGGAGCAAACATTAATATAAGACCCAGTCTTATTTTCGGGGAAACACGGTAACTTGCATTTAAAGCAATGTATGCAAGGACTCTATAGAGTGCTTTCAGTCCTTCGGAGCTTGGACTGGTTGTTTCATCAAGTGTATTGTCCTAGCCAGGATGGGTCACAAGTGCCTGAGGTTACACACACACACACACACACACACACACACACACACTCACAGGCTTCCAGAATTCCCATCCCTTCTCCCTTCACCTGCTCTCAGGTTCCCCTGCTGCAGGGACCTGGGGCGGCCACACTTCCCATACCCTAGAGAAGAAAGACCAGAGGGCAACTTTGAAATACAGGGCACCTCAGGAAAGAAATATCGGGCCATTCAACATTCATAAAGTGACACGAATGCTCAGTGCTCCCTGATCCGCCAGACAGAGAGGAGCAAGGAGAAAACTGAGGTGTGTATGTATGTGTGTGGGGGGGTGGGGGGCACACCTAACCCAAAGGCTGCGTCACAATTTGCCCCTGCCCCCTCCCCATCCTCCCAGAAGACAAGAGGAGTGATTCGACTCCTGGGCCCCTCTTACCAGCCCTCCTTACTGTGCCTCCAGAGAGGTGGGCAGTGAGAGGGGAAGGAAAGCTGTGACATCCCCGGACTGGACACCCAAGCCTCCAGGCTGTGGCAAGCAGATGGTGGCGCTGGTTGAGCGCTGTGAAGTTCACTCCTAAACTCCATGCCAATCTCTCAACAGGGAGCTGAACTTGGCCACCCATGGTCAGAGAGCCTTATTCCACATGTGCCCAGCCTAGGCAGGAGCGGGGGTCTACCAGATGGCACAAAGGTTGACTGCAGGAGTTTTGTGGTCATTTGTTCATTCATATATTCAACAATTAAAGAGCCTGCTCTGTGCCAGGTATTGGAGATACAAAGTGGAAGAAAACCAGCCACCTCCCCAGATCAGTGGAGGGGACCCACGTGAACCACACAGATGCGGCCAAGAATCTATGGCTGCAGATTGCGTGAGACCTCAGAGGGGTGGGAACCAGTTATACGACCCTGCCTAAGAAATGAACTTGGCCTGCAAGGATAGAGACAGAAGCTGAAGAAGAAACTGTGGATCTGCTCTTGACTTTGAGTGAGTTACGTTATGCTTCTAAGCCTTCTTCCTCATCTATAAAATGGGCCAGTCCACATGTGGCTATTGGGAGGCTGCAAAGTGAGTATGCGTTTTAGGACTCACTAAAGGAAAGCTCTCAGTGTTAACTGGTTTGAATAAAGAGATCACATTTAAGCTCACAGAGGCAGCCCTGAAGTCCCTCAGCAAAGCCGCAGAGACCCACACTCATCTCTTCCCCAGTAGACAGGCCTGGGCTTTCCCTGAATCTCAGAAGACTCTGATAGCTTCCAACCCTTTGCATTCCCTCATCCAGCTTGATTCCAGCGAAATACTCTAACCACTCCTGTTATTTCAGCCCTGGGTCTCTTTAAGCAGCCGTTGCCAGCGCGGTGGGGGATTCATGGTGACTCAGCCCTGGCCCCAAAGAAGCTGGATGCACTATCGCTCAGCCAGGATGTGGCTGGAAGCCCTTGAGCTGGAGACAAAGCTGTTCTCTCGAGCCTTCTCGGGCTCCCTCCCCTCTGCTTGACAGGCGGTCCCAGCCGCCACCCCCCGAGATGGACAGTCAGAGGCTGGCTATGGTCTCCTGGGGGCTTGACGGCAAGACGATTGCCCGCCTCGACCCCAGAAGAGAAATCAGGCAACTGGGGGGGAAAGCTGAGTGTGTTTCTGCCTCTTTTCCCTCTTGTTCAAGACAGCTTATCTGAGTGGAGACAGAGGCTTTTTTCCTCCTCTCTTAGGAGGCAGGACCAGGGAGGGAACCAGCAAAGTGAGGATTTGAAGACGAGCTCAAATCTGGTGGCCCCTGAACATTCTGGAGCCCTACTTAGATCGTAACCGGCCTATTTCCTCCCGTTTCCAAGCAACGTGACATGAAATCCATCGGAACGTTATCACCGAGCCCGTGACCTGGAAGGCACTGGAGATCTCTCTGCCTCACACCCTGCACCACAATGCGTAGGGGCCTCAGAAATAAGGGGGAAGAAGACAAGTCTCTGCCCAGAGCCCACGGCCCCAAGAATCTCCTTTAACAGCTGAAGGAGGAAATGAGGTCCAGTCCCTGCAAGGCAAGCTGAGGTCACCCAGCGAGGGGCTGAGGCCAGGAGCTCACTCAGGGGCGAGTCACATGTCCACCCTTGCCTTTCGTGGATCCCTGGCGGGGATGGTTTCGGGACCTTCCAGATAAGCGCACAGCCAGGGTGAGTCTAGGGAAGTTAGGATAAGCCTGCCTGAACCGGTTTGCTGGCACACAATTTACCTGCCCAGTTCAGCTCTCCTCTGGTTAGTAGCTTCCTTGAAACACCTGGACAAAGACCTAGCAGTGGTTATTCCAGTCTCCAACTAAAAACACAAAACAAAAACAAACAAACAAAAAACCCTTCACCTGTTTAATATCCGTCTCCCTGGGACCACTTTCTGAAGTGAAATACGTCTGAAACAATTTCACCCCAAGGGTGGCATATTGAGGGCTGTCTTCCCAGGTACCCAAATCTGCACGTATCTACAGAGCTACCACTCTCCAAACCGGATTCCTGGAGATATTTTAGGAAGGGAGCCTTGCATTAAAAATGAAAATCCCCTGAACACTAAAAGACGGGGAGTTTTACTGTGTGTCAGTTAGACCTCAATTAACCTGACTTTTAGAAAAAACCCACAGGTCCATGTTTCCTAAACACACACACACACACACACACACACACACACACGAGCAGAGGAAGGAAATTCCCATCTTTCTGCTTAACTGAAATGTGGTACCGATTTTTTTAAATTAAAAATAAAAAGCTCCCTCCTTCAAAAAACAAAAGTAGGTTCGGTTCCAACGACCAAGCAAAGGGATGGACTCGTCCTTTCGAGGTGCCTGCAGCTGGAAAGCGCCTGACCTGGTCCTGCCCAGCTCTCCTGAAAGGCCCCGCGAAGCGCCAGCCAAGAGTGGGAACCAGGCGCTGTGCAGGACTCACACGGGCCCAGGGCCAGTGATTCACAGCCGGGGAACGGAACAAAGAGGTTATACAACTCAGTGATCACTCCCAACAGCCTAAAACAGAAGCTGATATCAGGTGCCCGTCGGCATCTCCGTAGCCTGCGTTGTGCACTCACATAGTAGGTGCTCAATAAACTTCGTCCGGCCACAAACCCCATAAGGGCTGGAGCAGTCAGGGGCGCATAGGAGCTCTTTCAACTTTCTAGAGCCCATTGTGTCACACACAAGATTAATGAGTGCCAGTGCTGTGTCACCATTGTCCCAGGGGTCAGCCTACAGGAATAGAAACATGAATGAGTTGGGAATAGTCTCAGAATGGGAGAAATTCCAAAAATGGTGGAGCAAATAAAGCAAGGAAAAGAAATGGGGACATTATGTTTTGTTGCTAACTTGGATAGAAGCAAGGTTTTCTCCTTGTCCCAGGCCAAACCAAAAGGCTAGAGTCTTTTCAGAACCCTGAAAACCAGCAAATGCATCTGATTCAGTGATACACTCAGCCTTGTATACTTTCTAGAAGTTGCCAGAACTCTAACATGGCAAGGGAGGATGGGGGCAGGGAGGACCACACTGATTTTATTAACAATAAGCAATTACTGCACACATCCTGAATGTTAGGCTCTACAAAGTGATTTCCGGTTACTCGTCCATTCAATCATCATACACTCATCAGAGCCCTAAAGGGTGGGCTTTGTCATCCTGATTTTATAGGTGGAAAAGCTGAAGTCATGCTGGTAGGTGATGGCAGAGGGAAGACTCACCCGCCCAGCTGACTCTGAAGCTCACACCCCTAAGGTTGTTATACTGACTCTGAGTAAAAGTGAGGGCTCTCCTACGCAACGTGCTGAGAGCCAGGTGTCCAAATTGGAATTGGTCCTGTGACTTGTCACGTTTCTAATCCAGAGGATGGGAGGACAGCAGCACTTGGCCTGATCACGGGGTGGAGGGCGCTCAGGAGGGGTCCCTCCCCGTGCAGCCTTCCCCAGGCCCTGGCAGCTCCAGACCCTGAAGCCTACTTATCTCTGCCAGCCTGGCAGAGAGGGAGGGCCTGGTGGCTTCAGTGAAAGTCAGGACGACCTCCCCAGGCAGGCAATGGAAAGTCTCCGGGTAGTAGGCCACTGGAGGGAGAGCTCAGAGGCTCACTCCTGCAGGAACCAGTACGGCTACCCCAGCATCAGTCCCATTGCCCCTGGGAGGAGTCCCTGCCCGAAACAGAGGACCAAAGTGAATATAGACCTTGAACACATTATGGTAAGTGAAAGTGCCCAGACACAAAAGGCCACATATTGTGTCACTCTCTTTACATGAAATGTCCAGAATAGGCAAATCGATAGTGACAGAAAGTAGGTTAGTGGTTGCCAGGGGCTCGGCAGGGGAGGGAGAAAAGCAAAATGACCACCTAATGGGCAGGGGTTTCCTTTAGGGGCGATGAAAAAGTTCTGGGACTACACAGTGGTACTTCATAACATCATGCCTGTCCTCAAATGCCACTGACTTGTACACTTTAAAATGATTACAATGGTAAATTTTATGTTATATGTATTTTACCATAGATTTTTTCTTTTTTTTGTGGGGCGGGTGGGGGAGGGTTGTGAATCTCCAAAGAACCGTTGACCTTATTTCAACCAAGCATGAGCCCAAAGCACGGGGCCAGGCCTTAGTGTGCATGAGGCTTAGAACTGGACATCCCCCTAAGACCCTCAAATTTGTAAACTCGATGTTTGAAGAGAGGGTGGTGTGGGCAGAGACGAAAGGGAGAAGGCGTACGAGGCCACCGGGCAGCCAGAGCCAGAGCGCTGGCTCATTATGAAGCAACCTGGGGAACAGGGAGGCAGGCGCCCCTCCCCAGCAGCCCCCCCCCCCCCCAGGCTCCAGCAGCTCCAGACCCCGTCGGCCCCCTCGCCTCCGCCCACCTGGCAGGCATCACGGTTACTTTCTTGGGGCCGGGAGCCCAGTGCCTTTGGTCTGCATCACAGAGTCAACAACCATTTATCTGCCCTTCGCAAACAAGGCAGCCGTAAGTGGCGGAACTCTGACAATATTTAATGACTCAGGGGGTGGGGAAGCCGTGCAGGACGGAGGAGGGCAGGCGAGGAAAGGAACTAGAGGGCAGGCAGAAAACTCCAGGGGAAATTCCACGGGGGGGAAGATAAAAGGGGGCTGTAAAGCAATTTTGACAGGTTAACAGACAGGTAATATTCCAACAGTGTTTACTTAACCAGGCTAGCGCTGCATGCGCCACCCATTAGGCCCAGGCACGGGAGCCTCCGCAGCTAAGGGTTTTACAGAAACAAAGATCTAGTCAGAGAAAACCAAATAAGAGCCAGGCAGATGCTGGCAGCCCGGCCTGCCTCTCCCCCAGCTCGGAAGCCACCCGGAGATGCTTCCTGGAGACCAACGTGGAGAGAGAACTTCCAGCAGGATGTGTTACAGGGGCTGCCACCTGGGAACACAGAGCCTGGCTTCTGACAGCTCCTTGGAAGGGGGGGAGGGGCACAGGTGACCAGAGCAAAATGCCCCTCATCCCTACACTCAAGGTAGACCAGTGCGTAGTCCTAGAAAGATGACGGCTTGCTAGTCCCACCCGCTGTCCTGGGCTGCTGGCTTGGGGCAGCTAACCAGCCATGTGCAAGCTCCAAAGCCCCAATCTACCCACCCAGATTCAAACCCTTGTTCTGCCATCTCCTAGCTGCAATACCCTGGGTAAGTTCCTTAACCTCTCCAGGCCACACTGGCCTCATCTGTAAAATGGAACAATACTTCTCACAGGGTGTTTAATGAGCGCATTACTTATTAATTACATGTTAATGCAGTGAATGTAAATATTAGTAATATTAAAATACCGTGAAATAATTGTGAGGAATACATACAGTAGTGCCCCTCTTATCCATGGTTTCACTTACCAGGTTTTCAGTTACCCATGGTCAACCGTGGTCCAAAAATACTAAATGGAAAATTCTGGAAATACACAATTCATAAGCTTTAAATTGCACGCCGATCTGAGTCGTGTGATGAAATCTCGACCTGTCCCACTCCATCCCACGGGGACCTGACTCATCCCTCCGTCCGGCGTCTCCACGCTGCACACGCTGCCTGCCTGTTACTCACTTAGTAGCCCCCTCCGTTCTCAGACTGACAGTTGAGGTATCACAGTGTTTGTGTTCACGTTACCCTTATTTTACTTAAGAATGGCCCCAAAGTGGTTCACATAACTTTTATTGCAGTGCATTGTTATAATTGTACGTTTTTATCATTAGTTATTGGTGTGAATCTCTTCCTGTGCCTAACGTACAAATTAAGCTTTATTATAGGTATGTGTGTGTAAGAAGAAAAAAAAACACCAAAACCAGTATGTATAGGGTTTGGTACTATCCGCGGTTTCAGGAATCCCCTGGGCGTCTTAGACGTGTCCCCTGTGGATAAGGGGGTGCTACTGCAATGGGAGGGTGAACTGAAGCACACTGCCTGATCACAGCAGGTACTTATGACTTTCTAGTTTCATTTTATGACTGACTGTACCACCCACCTGCCCACATTCAGAATGTGATCTTCTGAAAACAGCAGACCTTCTAGATTGGAAGGGGCTTCGTTTTTAAAATGCATAAAGCTTCTTATATCTCTACGCATAATCTCATGGAATGGGGAGAAAGCTCCTTACGGGACCAAAGGAGGGCTCATGCTGGCTTAGGTACCATGGCAAGACACCCAAGATACTACTCCCCGCTCTCTGAGACCTTGGCATGCTCTCAGCAACCTGATACGGTTCCATGTGCCTGTATTTCTCAGAGAACGTAAAAGTGTTCAAAAGCCATTGAACCAACACATAATGAGGCCAAGATTCTGACTTCATTTCCTACAGGGTTCCCTGGCCTCTGTTATAGGACACTATTTTGAAGTTGGATTATATATTTTGAGGTTATTTGGAAAATCATTGTGGCTTTAGATAATAAAATTCTGAGTGACATCTGTCAGCCCCCATTACCGTGAGTCTGCTAAGCGGCGTTTTCTTTCTTTTTCATTTTTAAAAGTGCAATGAAGTAAGTGTTACCCAGAAAGGTTTGTAAGAATCTGCAGGGTTGTGTATTAAACACTTTCTCAAAACTGGTCCCAATGGCGTGTACCTGAGACCCAGCTATAGGCCTGAGGTGGTATGCCCAGAGCCAAGCTGGAAAACACTGGCCAAAACATGGGGTCAGAATCAGAACCTCCTGCAAAACAACCACACGGACATCTGGTCAACCTCCTTCTGTTCACCGATGAGGAAGCAGGGGCCCACAGAGCTAGAGGCAGGTCTCCCCAAGGCTCCATCCAGCACTCTCCAGCTTACCTGGCAGGGTGCTTCATTTATTCTCATTCCGTAACTTAAGAGCATGGAATGCTCTTAGCACATTAATGAGTAGCAGGTCGGTCTCCTGCTATGCCGGCCGAGAAATCATCTCACAAAAGGATTCCTTCACCTCAATCTCTGCCCCACCTCTTCATTTGCAGGATGCAATCATTACCCGTACTCAGGAAAGTGCGTCTTTTAGGACTGCCTCCTGGTCACTCATCACGTGAGTCTTACCCAGTATGGGACTGGTGGTTTAGGGAGTACGGTGGCTGCCACAGTTTCAGTCCTGAGGGATGCGGACTTTTTGCAAAATGAACTTGGAATGTCTGGGTTCAGACAATCTTTCCCTCAAAGAGCAGGAACCCCTGGACCAAATATCTCCAAAAGCCATCTCCACCACACCCCCTCGCTCCCGGAAGTCACCACCAAGCCCTGGGTATCAATAATTTGTCCATATTCCCTTTTCAGAGGGAAACCTATGAAGATGTAGAAAGAGAGTTTGTGTCCAAGAGCTTGAGGTAATACCTGTGAGTGCCAAGAACACACAACTCTCATCCAAAAGCAATGAAGAGTTAAGAGTCAAACTCAGCATTTGTTTTGTTTGTTTTTTTAGGAGAGATGGGGGTTGGGAGGGAGTGGGTTAGAAACAAAATCTGAACTAGCCTCTGGGCATTATGATAACCTATTGGTATGATTTCACAGAATCTTCCTTTTCTCCCCAAATGTTTGATCACCACACATTTAAGGTCTGAAATTTATTCACCTCTTTCTCATTAGGACCTGCATTAGGTGCTAACACAGGGAAACAGTCAGTGAACATTTGATGAATAAATGAACAAATTTGGAAGGTGAGCCTTTTAGAGGAAACTGAGACGGATAAAGCCTCCCCGGAGTCTCCAAATGAATGAACATAAAAGCAGGGACTTGCATTCGGCTCGCTCATCTTCCTCACTGTTTTCAGTTCTCTTGAAATAGTGTTTTAGAGGCACACATCTCTCAAAAACGTGTATCTTGCACATCACACCAAAAGTCCTCAGACAGTACTAACTTAGGGGACAGTGACATGATCCCACATCCCAGTAAGCCTGCCAAAGGCTGATGCTGAAACCACGTCACTGTTTGTGGCCTTGAAGCCCAGGAAAACAATCTTAATCACATTTCTGGAAATCTAGGAAAGGTTGCCTGCCAAAAGAGAGAAGCATTAGACCACACCCCAAAGCTTTCTGTGCAATGAACATTGGAAATGAGGGGCTGTATGGGTTTTTCCCCAAAGAGCCCAGCTTAGCCCTTGCCTGTGTCTGTTTCCCCACCAGGAACACTGAAACTACACCTGAACCCCCAGATAAGACAACAGGTGCAAGGTCAGGAACACGGTGTGTACTCAGCACAGGTGAAATGAGAAGACTCTGGGTCCATGATACACTTGCACTAAAAACTCTATGCTCAAAACGAGGTCTATCCATCATGGAATATTATCCAGCCTTAAAAAGGAAGGACAGGGCCGGCCCAGTGGCTCAGGCGGTTGTAGCTCCATGCTCCTAACTCCGATGGCTGCCGGTTTGATTCCCACATGGGCCAGTGGGCTCTCAACCACAAGGGTGCCAGTTCGATTCCTCGAGTCCCGCAAGGGATGGTGGGCAGCGCCCCCTGCAACTAAAGATTGAACACGGCACCTTGAGCTGAGCTGCCGCTGAGCCATCTGGTGGACTGTGCCCCCTGCAACTAGTAACGGCAACTGGACCTGGAGCTGAGCTGCACCCTCCACAACTAAGATTGAAGGACAACAACTTGACTTGGAAAAAAGGCCTGGAAGTACACACTGTTCCCCAATAAAGTCCTGTTCCCCTTCCCCAATAAAATCTTTTAAAAAAAAAAAAGGAAGGACATTCTGACACCTGCGACAACATGGATGAACCCAGAGGACGTTACGCTAAATGAAATAAGCCAGACACAAAAGGACAAATACTGTGTGATTCCACTTATATGAGGTCCCCAGAGGAGTCCAAGTCATAGCGACACAAGGTAGAACCGTGGTTGCCGGGAACTGGGGGGAAGGAACGGGGAGTTAATGTTTAATGGCCACAGAGTTTCAGTTTTGCAAGATGAAAAGAGTTGTGGAGATGGATGGTGAGGATGGTTGCCCAAAAATATGAATGTACTCAGTGCTACCAAACAATACACATAAATATGGCCAAAACGGTCCATTTTATGTTATGGATATTTTATCATAATTAAAAACGAATAAAAAGTACATCTTTTTAAACAAACACTGTGCTCAAAGAGTAACCTGAGTTTTCAACCACCTTCTCCCCAACAGGGCAACAAACATCATTTCAAAGTCATGGTGTCTATGAATCCACCTCTAACGCCCCAAACACAAGACGAGGAGCCGACATAAAGGACATTAAAGCCTCCCCACCACTCTGACACTCCATCCTTGACGGGACACTAAAATCATTCCTTCAACCAATTACTGGAAAGCAGGCTGCATGCAGCTCTGGAAACGCAGGGACTCAGGAAAATCAACACGGATTGCTACGCGTTAATTGTCCAAAGTCCAATAATTTAAAAGAGGCAGAGGAGAATTGAAAACGAAGAAGGAAAAAGCAACAAAGGTCAGGTAGAGAAGGACTCCAGTGGAACCAGCAGTAGCTACCACGGCAGCACCAGGCGGACGGCTTGCCTCCGCATCCTCTCTCTTGCTGGACAGGCAGTTCCCTCCCGAGGGTTACGTATCTTTAGCCCTTTTCTGCGAAGTGGCTCCAAGAAAAAGAAAACATGTTTAACCAGAGATACAGGATAGAAAGGGCAGCTGGCTCTTAAAATTTGGGCCGTAAATGTGCTCCAAGGTTGGTTTTGCCCTTAAAGGAAATAAAATTTATGGTTTGTCAGATAAGTAGAAAGGAAAACCCTCAGGATGGAAACCTGGCCAGATAAAAGTCTACAAATGAGTAAAAAGTTTTCTTAAAATGCGGTGTCTACATATTTCAGCCACAAAAAGTTCCTAGGATCCACCAAGCTTCATTTTTAACTCCCACCAAACCTAGACACATCTCCGCAGGAAAATATTCCTTCCTTCTTTGTTAGATGGGCTCGCCTGTTGATTACTGAGCTGTGAGAATGTACTCTTGTCTTTTGCAACAGTAACAATACAATTAATCATAAAATGGTTATCTGGGGGAGAGTGGGAAGGAATTACAGGCTGGGATGTGACAAGATGGTACCTTCCAGATTGCCAGAAATCTTCTAGTTCTTGATTTGGGTAGTAGTTAGATGGATGTATACATATGTAAAAATTCATTGAATTCCTTCAGGATTTATATATATTATTTACATATATTGTTCTTCAGTTAAAAAGCATACACTCACAGATTTTAAAAAATCATCACGTTTATTTAACGCTCAACTAAAACCAGAGTTTGTTCAAGAGGGCCCCAATCAACAGCTAATTCATTTCCCCAAGCACCTATCTCTTCTCCCCCGAACCCCAACTCCTGTCATCTAAGCTGGTTATACCAACCCATCATCTGAAGTAAGGAGAGTAAATGGAAACTCAATTCAAGCAGCTTGTGGATGGGTCTTGCAAGGCAGTAGATTGAAACGCATGACAATAGTAACGAGAGATTCTCACCAATCAAACTCTCCCCAAATCATGCTGAAATCTGTCAGTCAAGAACTCCCTGAATTAAAAAAATAGTAATAATAATAATATCGGGCTGGCCCGGTGGCTCGGGTGGTTGGAGCTCCATGCTCCTAACTCCAAAGGCTGCCGGTTTGATCCCCACATGGGCCAGTGGGCTCTCAACCACAAGGTTGCCAGTTCGATTCCTCGAGTCCCGCAAGGGATGGTGGGCTGCGCCCCCTGCAACTAGCAACAGCAACTGGACCTGGAGCTGAGCTGCGCCCTCCAAAACTAAGATTGAAAGGACAACAACTTGACTTGGAAAAAAGTCCTGGAAGTACACTGTTCCCCAATAAAGTCCTGTTCCCCTTCCCCAATTACAAAAATAAAAAATAAAAATAAAATAATATGGAATGAACGTTCTCTTCCCAACATGGCAGCCTTTCAAATACCAAAATCAGCTGGTATTCTTGCTTCAGTCACCTCTCATTCAGGCAATTCAACATGTAACAGCGATATGATTATTTCTGTTATCAGATGACAGAGATCTGATCATTTCTTACATGGTATGGTTTTTCTAGACCCCCTCATTGTCCTGGCTACCCTCCTCCAAATATACCCCAACTTATAGGACCCCCAAATAGCCAACCACACTAGTGTTCTGCGTGGTCTAGAATAGTCTTATCACGTTTCATCACCTGGGCATTCTGACCCTGTTAATGCAGCTTGATATTCTAATCATATGATTGACGTCCAACGAATCAGTCCTTTTTCATCCCTTGTGCAAGTAATATTTTAAGACAAATGTAGGACCCTAACGCTGCTGAGTTTCATCTTGCTAGTTCCCGCCCCATAGTTCCTGCCCTTTGTGGTCACTTGATTCTCCATAGAATGCACCAGGTTCCCACAGGGGAACGCGAGGCTACATGCACAGTGGTCCTCGACTGGGCTTCCTACAAAGCTCTCCACAGGCTCCCCTCCATCTGCTCAACGCCCACGTTGCCCCCTCACGGTCCCAGTTCCCTTCATTTATTCGATGGTTCTTCAGCTCAGAAACACTGATCTGGCCTGTAATTTTGCCTCCTCCCTGCATGCCTCCCGCCCCAGCAAACGGTTTCACGTACTCTCCTTGGCTGGCATTGTCCCAAAGAACTCGGGAAGTAGCACCCTCTTGGGTCCACCCAATCTCTGCCGTGACAGTTCTCACAGAGGCTGTGGCTTGGACCTCACGTGTCGTCCTTCCTCCTTGGGAACCCGATCCAGTGCACACCAGCCACCCCATCAGCTGGTGACGCCCTCCCCGTGGGCGCACAGCTGGCGGTGTGGCCATTCTCGACTCAGCTCCTCGTTCTTACCTAAAAGCTTCTACTCCACCTAACGAAAAGCAGAGCCAGTACACACTGAGTGTAAATGCCAAGTGCCGTTGTTCACATGTGGTACAGGTATCACCTCATCTAATCCTCACAAGTGTGTCTGTTAACTCTTGGTCCACTAGTGTTACAGATGAAGAAACTGAGGCACAAAGAAGACAGACAACTTGCCTGAAGGTACACAGCTAATGTCTGGATTGTAAACTTGAAGTATGTTTTAACTTCTATAACATTTCATTCATTCCACAGGCGTGAGTTCAAGTTCTCTTTTTGTCTGTATCCCCTTTAAAGGGAAGGAAAATAGCCATGGATAAATGCAGCGGCCTCTGAAGTTAGCACCCCAGCTCTGTTCCAACCTGGATGACACTGGTTATTTACTGACCCTCCCAGAAGCCGTTTCTGTTTGTAAGGTGGTGATGTTATGACCTACCCCACAGGTTCCTCTGAGCACTGGCATACTCTTAGCCCAGGGCCCAGCACACCTCAGGCACTCAACCAATGCTCACTATAATTACTATACCTGCTCACAAGGGTCGCCCCGCAGCCTACCCCTTCTGACAGGTCTTCTGGTGGCCTTGGAAACTTGTAAGTGTCATCCGTGGGGAGACAGGTGGGAGGATTCATGGTCTTTCTTTGAGGCCTATATCACATTACCTTGGAGCATCAAAGTCAGGACTCACCGCCAAACTCAGCACAAGGAAATACACCAGCTGGGAAAACAGAAGCCCCCAGAGCCCAGCACCCTCTGTCAGCCCCTTCCCAGAGCTATCAGTCCCAGACGTGGTCTCTCTCCTAAGGAGACCTACATGCCTCATTTACTGCACAACGTAAAAGACCAGTGTCATGCAGGGTGTCATGCGGGGTCTCTGGTCCCACTTCCCGCACAGGAACGCAGGATATGGTGAGGCCAAAAAGGAACACCCATGGAGCCATAGATAGGGGAGTCATACCACTAAATTCTCACTGGTGGCTGGGTTGGAGACACAGGAAGCAGGAGCCACACTATCCACAACCTGCCGTCCACTTCTCTCTGACAACCAACCTTACTTGCTAGTTGCAATCCACCGTGCTAGCTGCAATCCGCTCTTGCTAGCTCAGCCACCATCTTCCTGCTAGCCCCCATTTTGCTGCTAGCGTAGCCACGGCAGTTATATTAGTGGCCAATGGCTCACTGGTTACAGCTGACGGCCAAGAAGCCACAGCTGATGGCCATGCAATCACAATTGATGGCCATTTACTACCTGAGCCAGCACCTTTCCACGTGAGGCCGAGAGCCTGGAAACTGCACTCCTGGCTCTGTCCCTACAACCAGCCCTCGTGTTTCAGTCCAAGGCATTCATTTGTGGTTTTTATTTATAGTCCTGTATATTTGTGCACAAATAGATATGTCAGCCAGGGAGCTTGGGCCCAGGTATTACACACACGCACGCACGCACCCACACGCACACACACCCAGGACAGCAACATTTATTTGTAAGTATGCACGGCCCACTTAAAGGTAAGTCCATTTACTGTTTCTAGAAGTCAAGAACGTATTACTCTTCCCATTTTCAATTCCTGAAACAACCCTAAAAATAAACATCTAATCGATTTAATCAACTTTCAAAGCTACACAAACGAGTCCACATAGTACAAATTCTAGCAGGTTTTCTCCCTTTGCTCTAAATTAACCTGAGAATTTGGAAAATAGAAGGGGGGCCAAAGAGAGTAACATTGGCCTCCAAAACTGATATCCAAAGCAGCCTATCTCTGAGAGAATGAACTACCCCCTTAGTCTCCGCTCCCTCTGCTGTGAAGGGACCGGCTTCTTCTAGACAATCCACGAAGAGACCATGTAGCCACTCGGTAGTTCCTGAAGCATGTCCGGTTAACTCACGGCAGTGGCGATGGGGGACAGAGTAAATATTCCAAACATTGTCATTCATTGGTCCTATTGCCAAGAGGCCACAGGACAGGTAGGCCAAGGGACGGCCCAGGTTAGGTCATTCTTTGTCCTTTAAAATATACCCTCCCCTGAAAAGCCACAGGGAAAAATCCAGCAGCTCATCCCTTACTTCAAGTAACTATCCCTCCACACATTTGTTCCTTTTTTATTTTGATTCTCTCCCAGGACATGGGCTCCCTGGCCATCCCTTCTCTCTCCCTCCCATCTGACTCCCTGCAGAGGAATCAGAAGTCCTGTCCTGGCCCCCCACACAGGCACTTTATCCAAAACATCGCTGCTGGAGATAGCTGAGCACATGGTGTAAGAACTTGCAATCATCTTGCAGCCCAAATGATGGGGAAAATTCTGTTGTGCACAGGAAGCCAACTGAGGACATGGGATATGTTCTCTGGCTAGAAGGGTCTGTACCTGGCTGGGCCCACAATTTAATAGAGCGGGAGGCCAGGAAGGAAGCACCCTTCGTAATTTCTCGAGGAGCGCCTGGGTTTGGAACAAGGGCACACTGGAAACTCACGAGTCTCGTCTGCAGTGTGTCACTCAGGGTGGAATAGGCTGCAGGATTCCCAGGAATTCTGAGAATCAATAAAGGTGATTTCCATAAAATGTTCAGGCCACATCTCTAGACCTCTTAGGGATATCAGCTCACTTCTGGGTCTATAATTTCCAAGAGGGTTTCGCTGTTAAAATTTGAGAAGTATTTAACAGGAGAGAATGTCTTCTGCATCTTGGTAACAGGTCTCACCCTCAGCCTCTCCCCTGCCTCCACCCACTCTTATCTCTCCCCCAACCTTTGCACCCTCCCAATAAGACGCCCTACAAACTGCAAAGTACCCTGTTTCCCCGAAAATAAGACCTAGCTGGACAACCAGCTCTAATGTATCATTCGGAGCAAAAATTAATATAAGATCTGGTCTTACATTATATTGTATTACATTGTAATATAATACAATATAATATATTATAGACCCAGTCTTATATTATATTATATTATACCCGGTCTTATAGTAAAATAAGACCGGGTCTTATATTAACTTTTGCTCCAAAAGATGCATTAGAGCTGGTGGTCCGGCTAGGTCTTATTTTGGGGGAAACACGGTATGTAGCGCAATACCATCTGAGGGGTTATTAGCCTAAACTCAGTATATGTAAGAACACACAACGAATGAAAAGAGATTTAAAAAACACATTCCCTTCTACCACCCAAACACATTGGTTATCCGTAATTCCATGTCTCTAAAACTCAAATTCCAGCCACCAATTCAACCCACACTGAATTACAATCATTCCTCAAAGGACACGTCACACCAGTTCAAAGCAACCTATTATATGAATACGTTCAAAATAATACCCAACGTTTCCCACAGACCATATTTATGTCCAGTTTCCCTTTGACAGCGGTCATCATAAAGTTTCTCATTTTGTCATGAAGAACTACATTGAGGATACAAATGAAGGAAGGAAAACTCTGACACGGGGGCGGACAAAATGACGTTATTATCTTATTATCAGAAAGATAATAGCAGCTGTTTTTTCAAGCTCTACTTCCTGGCACCAAGCTACGCATTTTACAGGAACTGTCGCTAGTTCTCTTCCCCAAAACCTGTTGTCCAAAGTGTACACCCAGCTTCCAGTATTACCGTTCCTCAAACACACCCTCTGAAGCCTCTGAGCTTCTGAACACGCTATTCCCTCTGCCTGAGATGCCCTTCCTCTCTCACCTCCTCCCTGAAACATTCTTTAAACAACTCTTATCCTTCAAGGGACATTGAATGTCGTTCCTCAGGAAGGTCTCCCCGCAACCACAGAGCCACACATCCCTCAGTGTACCCCAAGAAGTCCAGACTTCTCTTCAGCCACTTATCACAAGCCAGTATAATTACTTGTTTGCAAGTCTGTCTTCCCACTCTGTGAAAACTACCCCCGAGGGCATTTATCTTCATGAACCCTTACGGCCCCAGGAGGTAGCACAGGGCCAGGCCAACAATCCACGCTTACCAAATATTTGTCGAATAAATTAACAAATGGATACATTTCTGCCGTGAAGATCTATAGATAAGAGCTTTTATTTTTTAAAAAGGAAACACGGATCAAAACTCCTTCCAGGTGTCGACGTGCACAAGAGTAAGACCCACACCTCAATCCCGGGGGGCCGTCTGGGGGACAGTGTTCAGCCTGCAATTTACTGAAACAAATTTCTCCACTGGTGCATTTTGCCCAAGAAATCATCACTTTGCCTTTTGCTCTTTCTCGCTTACAATGTTCTGAGAGTTAAGTGTTGAGTCAGGAAGGGGTGGCAGGTGCAGGCCTAATGGTATTCACCGTCACTCCATCACTTCTCCATCATTCCAAGGAGAAGCGATTCTATGGCTGTATCTCAGTCAGGAGACCAGCCCACTGCCTGCATGAGGCCACCTGGGCCGGAGTCAACAGGCTGGGGGAAGCACTGCTCACATGAAGGCCGAGACAGTGACCCCGCCCCCACCCCAGGCCTGCCAGGTCCAGAGGTGAATGGACTCAGGTGAGTGCATACAGTTGTCACCATGCAGTCAGGGGGCTGTGTCTTAGATGCCTTTCTGCTTGGAGATCCTACTGGCGAGGCAAACACCCCAGAGGGGCTGAACACAGCACGTAGCCGTCCAGCTGGTTCTCTGCCAGACAGCAGAGATCAGATCTCCGGAGACAACCACAGGCTCCTGTGTCCTCTGCCCTATTCAACCCCACTACCCACCCGATCGTCCCCAGGCAGCCTCAGGGAGCAGGGCACTGGGCTGCTGGGACAGCCCACTGGGGCATCTTCAGGTGGAGCTCCCGAGAGGTAGACAGCAAGTCAGTCATTTACTTTCTTTGAGACCTGCCTGCGTGTCATCCCCTCAACCCCAGGCCAATCTCATGAGTGACACTCTTTGGATGGTGGGTTGCTACCTGCCTGTGGATCTCAGTATCACCTGGACTAAGCAGAAAGGGCACTCACTACCTGGAGAGGCAGACAGATGAGGGTCAGATTCCTAGCTCTGCCCCACGAAAAGCTGTGTGACCTAAGGCAAGTTGCTTAACTTCTCTGAATGTGTTTCTTCATTCATAAAACATAAATAAGACCTACCTTTCAGAATTATGGAAGGGATCAGGACAACCTATGCAGGACCCCAGCTGGGCACAGAATGGGGTCAACAAGCAGAAGCTATTATCTACAGTGATTACACTGCGTCTGACTACCTGCTCCCAGAGGGCAGCCTTTCCCAGTTTGCTATGAAGTGCTGTTCTCAGCAGAGGCTTGTCATGAGCAGCATTACTGGGAACACCGTGCCTACCTGCAGGCAGGATGTACGCATGACGACACACACCCAGGGAGGCACAGAGGTCTCCGGGACAGGCACAGGGAGGCTCTGCCTGTGACAGCTGAGCTCACGCAAGGTCAGCCTCAGCTTCCCAACCTGAGACAGAAAGGAAATGCCCACATCCACCAGGGACGTTTCCACCATGCTTCTCAGAACTATCGCTGTGGGGTGATGTTAGAGCTAAAAGAAGGGCCAACGTCTCCATGCTGGCAGCGGATCCACGGGTCAGGGGACAACACTGAGTACAGAGTGACCTGGGGGGATGACAGGGGAATTGGGGGTCCGCATACACGAGTTTTCAGGATGGAAATGTTGGGGGGGGTCAGGAGTCATCTCCACCTATCTGGGGGCCACTTCTGGCTGTCACAGGCTGTGACTGACAGCCATCTTCACTGGAGATCTGCTCAGTTAAAAGTGTGAGAGTGTCTGTGTGTGTGTGTGTGTGTGTGTGTGTGTGTGTGTGTGAATCTTCCAAAAGTGTACTTGGCTCTCCCATGCTTTGTCACACAGGGTGGAAAGAAAGATACCTCGGTGAGCAGATCCTCTGGAGAAAAGTCCTGTGATCGAGAAAGACCTAAAAAGGCAGCTCTGGCCGACACCTGATTATCAAAAAAGACCCCAAATGGTGTCACCCTGGCAGTCGGGTCCCATGTCGGCTGTGTGTCGGCCTTTCACCAGGCAGCAATCCTTCATCACCATCACCACCCTCTTCAACATGGAAAGGGCCAGAAGAGCACTCGCTCCTCTGCTGATTGATTCTGCTTTAATTGACGTTCACTCACACCCAAGCGTCACCTCAGGCATTGCCCTGCTAAGCCTCCCACCGAGTGTCCCTGTGAAAGGACTGTTTCTCCTTTAAAGGAATCTGAGGAACCACAGCAGCTTGGAGACAGAAGGCACCTAGGCAGGGGAGCCCCAGAAGTCACCCCAGACCTTTCATCCTGCCCTGGCTTTGTCTTCCTCTCCTTTTCCCCATCTGCCCCCACCCACCCCCCTTCCGGGGAGATGCTTTGTCTCACGGCATCGCCCCATCTGAGGCCCTGGGTCACATCTTTTAGCTCCTGTGTTCTTTCCACCTCCAGGGGTGGGGTTCTGCACGCACATATGTGCATGCACACAACACATGCATGTTTGGAAGGCGTGCTCCTTGTGAGTGGAAACAAGACATGGTGGAGATATTTTTTTCCTGTCTAATGACCACAACTGTGAGCGTTCGTTGTTGAATACTCTCCTCCTTTATTCAAAACCCCAGGGTTGTTTACGGCACAGTTTCTAAAATGAGAAGTGGATCCCATGGCTTCTAGAAGAAAAATATCCATGAAGCTCTAAACCAGTGGTCCTTGGGGAGGGGTGGAATGACCTGCCATCGGACCAGTCGCCTCCCATGAGCACACGGGGTGGCAGGAGAAACGGGAAAGGGTGACGGTGGGGGGGGCGGGGGAGGGAGACAGCCGTTCAGCAAAATGGGTCAGAGCTCAGCTCCAGGGTTCCGGTTCTTGCTCCACTGCTTTGACATTTGGGTGACACTGGGCACAGGACAAAGACCTCTAGGGCTCTCTGTTCCCCTCCCAGGGATCCTACCAACACCTGTTTCTGGGTGCTTGGGAGGACGGACTGGGATACCCTATACAAAGCCCTCAGCACAGCGTTTGGCTCATGATTTCATAACTACCAGCTTTTAAGAAGTGACCACCCATTATCTCCTCTCTCCCCATCAGCCCTACGGCTCGGTATACATTCGCTCCATTTTACGGATAAGAAAACTGAAAGCCAAGAGCTTCATGTGGTTCCCCCAAGATCACAACGCTGGAGGCAGGCCAAGCCAGGGTTTGAGCCCTGGGCATTGTGGCTGCGGCATGCGGTGCCCGGAGGCCACTGCAGGCACTGGGGACCTGAGTGCCACCATCCCTGGGACATCAGGGCTCTGGCAACTGCAGTGCTCTGTTTCGTTTGTCTCTGTCCCCTGCGGTTTCTTTCCAAAGTCCTGAGAAATCACAGGACCCCTTGTGCCTCAGGAGGCAGCCAGGCAGTGTGTCAGGAGACTAGCAGCAGCAGGGGGGGAAAAAAAAGAAAGAAAAGAAAACGGAAAAGAATGTTTTCCTTGTCCTGGAGATAGGTGCCCCTGGTGGCCCCGGGAGGAGGGGAGTGCTACATCCTACATCCGTCGCCTGTTCTAGCCTTTTTTCTGCCCCTGCCTTTTGCCGCTCTAGGTGGGACCACAAGCGTTTGCTGGGTCCCGCATCTGGATGAGGCCTCAGTTCCTCACAGAAGCCTCCTGGACCCCCTCCACGGGGCTGCTGCATTCGTCCCGGGGTCCTCCAGAGGGACAGGGGCCTGGTTCTGGGACCCCCTGAGCATGGCCTCTCAGTCCCCAGATCCCAGGTGCCTGCTGGTCCTGGGAGGCCTGCTCTGGCTGCTCTGAGCACTGCTAAATTATAATGAGGCTGCTCGTTTTGCAAACCGAAACCGGGCAGCTGTGGTCTCCACAAGGAGCTCCATCGACCCAGCCCGGTGTGCCGTCCCTGCCAGCCTCAGCTCTTCTTCAGTCATCCTCTTCCAAATGTCTGAATCACAGCTTCAGTGAGACTCTTCCACACAGAAACCTAGCTGAGAGCCATCTACACGTCAAACTTCAAAAGTGGACCTACCTACGAGAATCTGATGCTCAGCAGCCGGCTGGCCAAGGAAAAATGTTCCCGGTGAATTACCTTAGCACTCAGGCAACCACACCAGGGAATAAACAGATGCGATTTGCGGGACGGAGGGGAAGACACATCTGCACGGTCACCACAAATCTTGGCCTGAGAAATCGGGATATCAAAGGCCTTTCTAGGTGGAAACCCATGAATGCTTTTTATTTCCTTGCTTGTGTTTCTCAGTATTTTATCAAAGTGCACTGCACGATGTTTGGTGTCAAATGAAAAATTCATTTTGGGAAAGCCTCTTTTTTTTTTCTTTCTGATTTTCTTCTTTTGCATTCCACGCTAGCCAGTTTGTGTGCAAACATCTTTCTTTCCCCAGTACCAGCCCAAAGAGAGATTTTTTTTTGGAGTAAAAGTTAGAGCCACCACCACAGGGAAGTTTGAAAAGAGGAAACAGACCAGCCCAGCCATTTCTCCCTTCAATTCCTCCCCTAAATCAGAGTGGAGATTAAATTAAATTGTAGGCCTTTAGCACGCCCGGGGGGCTTGGGGTGACTGACCTGGTAAATAGCTATTGGTAAGACTGCAGAAGCGTGGTGCAGGCAAATAAACAAACCAAAACAAAAAAAGAAAGAAAGCAACATGTTTTAAGAAGAATGAAGTCAGTGGCAAGGATCCTCTGAATTGCCAGGCCAAGGAGGGAGGAAAAAATGACAAAGACCCAAGCTTCTTCCATCTGGGGTAGTAAACGGGGAGGCGCTGGGCTCTGAGCAGCGGCTTTGTGCTCCAGGAAAACTGGCCCAGGGGCTGCACCCCACAAGCCAGGCAGAGCCAGGCGCCAGGAGTAACTGGGCAGGACCCGCCAGTGGCAGCGAGCAAAGGCACCGCCTGCGCCCGGTGGAGCCACAGCGCCATCAAGCGGCCTATCGGAGAACGGCCGCGCAGGACGCAGGGACGCAGTCCAGGGCTGGAAGTCTCCACTGGCTCTGGGGGAGGGTCTGGAGCGGGGCCTGGCCCGCTTAGCTGTCACTCTAGACCCTGGGGCAGGAGCCTGCAGACGGACACCAGCTGTGTAGGCCCGCTACACAACCCAGGGCTGGCCTGGAACCCGCTGCCTTAGAGGATGTTTAGTGACTGCGCTTGCTATCTGGGACCCACCCTCCTCCAGCAACTTGCTCTAAGTTAAAAAGGTGTGTTTCCCCACATGAGCGGAGCCGGAGCAAAGGGAGAGCTGATGGGCAGCCGGACTGCGGGTCACACCCTCTGAGATTGCACCAAGGCACACACACAGCCATGCATCACATAGGGACCTCAGGCCTGCGGGATGGACTGAGTACGTGGGCTTGGGTCACCACCACCCACAGCCCTGCGAGGGCCGCACACCAAGGCCACATCGCTCCTGGAACACAGCACAGGGTTCCATGTGCTCCCCGGGACAGAATCTGGTCCTCAGAAACAAAGTATAGGGTAACTCAAGAGAAGCACACGCGATCTCCCTCCACAGACCACTGGAGGAACCCAACCTAGCAAGAAAAAGTCCTCTAACACCAAGCAGGAATGTACATATTAATAAGAATATTCTATGATAGGAAACCATAGCAGAGCTATCCGAATATTTACTGCGCGCTAATTCCTTTATGCACATCACCTTATTTAATCCTAGCCACCACCCCAGGAGATGGACACTTGTATTTTTGTTGCAAAGAAAATGAAAGGGGAGTACCCGGAGGTTAAAGAACTTGTCCAAGGTCTGTGCTGGCGAGTGGCGATGCCAGGCATGGATCTCGGAGCCTGGAGCCCACATAGTGCCCCTCAATCCCCTCTTTCCACTCAGGCCCCCTCTGCCAGGGGTGGATCTACACTTTGTGGGACCAAAAGCTGATATCTTTTCCTGGAGGGAGGGGCAGCTTCTTTAAGAAAAACAATGAGGTTATACATACAGCATTGGGTTACAGGGCTTGGAGCCCCAGGTACGTAGGAGGCTGCTGCCTCATTATATCCACCTGTGCATTCCTGTACCCTCCCTTGTTCTGGCTTTCCTGACGCACACTGCAATCACCCCTTCCAGCCACTGCTCTGGCCTCTGCAACTGACAGCCGCGTCCCTTCTTGTCCCTGAAACTGCTTTGGCTCAAGGTCACTCAATGACACCCCAACTGCCAAGTACAAGTGCTCTGCAGTCCTTCCTCCTGGAGGAATCTGTACCCCTGATTTATTTCCCCTCCTGGAAACTCTTCTAGCGTCCTGGACACCACATTCTCCTGGTTTTCCTCTTGTCTGGCCTCTCTTTCTGTATTTCTCATAGGTGGAACCTCTGTCGCCTGCTTCTTAAATGTCCAGGTGAGCATGGCAGAGGAAAGAGGGTAACCTCAGAGACTGCCACACCTCAGGTTTCACCCGTGACTCCTGGTTAAGAGCTGTGTGACTGTCAGCAAACTAGTCACCCTCTCTGAGTCTGTTTTTTTCTTCTGTATAAATAGGATTATACACCTTCAGTTATTTAAAAGATTAAATGAGATAACGTATGTAGTGTACTTAGTAGGATGCTTGACATATCGTAGAGTTCCACAGTCACTGAAAGCCATGGTCAGTCCTGAGTTCCAGTCCATCTCTCTGTCCTGGGCACTAGGTTACTATTTCCTGAGCCTGCAGAATCATCTCCCCTGTAGGTCCCTCCCAGGAATGCGTCTTGTCTGAGAGTGCTCTCCCCACCACCCTGAAGCCTGCCCCCTCCTTTTTTCTGCCAATTTCTGAATGGAAATCCAGGACTCATCCTGCATCCACCCTCCACTGCACCAAAACTCAGTTCCTGAGTCCACACCACAGATCCCACCCCCTACACACACACTCAGTCCATACCTTCCTCTCCCACTGTGCCCAGGTTCACCTGATCTTGCCGTTGGAGTTCTGGCCTGCCTCCTAAATGATGGGCCCCACTGCTGCCCCCAACCCATCCTGCTTGCCGGAAGGGAAAGCTTCCTCAAACGCATCTCAGACCGTGCTGCTTCTCTACTTAAAACCCTGCAATGTCTTTCCTTTTCCATCAGTATGAAGTTCAACCCTATCACAAAGCCCGGAATTATCAGACTCCTGTTGCCCAGGTGCCTCCCCGCAAAACCCTCCTCCCAAAGGATTCTCCTAAAGGATTCGCTCAGGCACTCCAAACTCTGCATTCCCCAAATGTGGCGCCAGGCGCTCTCCCACTCTGCCTGTGCATACACTAGTCCACCACCTCAAATGCTCACCTTTCTCTGCCAACGACCCTCAGAGCCCAGTGCAAATGTCACCTCCTCTTGGAAGCCCTCCAGGATGCCCCCTCACAGTTCAGGACCAATTCTCTATGCATAAGCCAATCACAGCCCTATTCCAAGCCTACGACATTAGTATTTATTTATTTCCTATTTCCCAGGCTATGTGGTAAGTTCTTTGAGAATACCAACATCTTGAAAGGAAAAAGGAGGCATTGGTCAAGAGGAGGGGTTCTGGAACCAGATACCCTGGGAACAAATCCCAGTTCTATCTAGCCATTCACCCACAGCTGGGTGAAGTTACACCACCTCTATGTGCCTCCACTTTCTCATATGCATCATGGGATAAGGATGGGACCTTCCTCAGAGGGTAGGGAGGATGAAATGGCTTAGAACAGCACCTGACATTAGCCAGCACCGACAAAGAGAAGTGTGATGCCAGCCCCCTACGTAACTGTAAGTGTTCTAGGAACTACATTGAAAGCTAAAAAGAAACAGCTGCAATTAATTTTAATAATGTTTATTTAACATCACATATCTCAAATCGTATCGATGCAATGTGAGATCACTATTTTAAGAATTATTCATGAGCTGCTGTCGATCATTTTTTTCATACTAAGTCTTTGAAATCCAGTGTACATTTTTTATACGCAGAGCACCTCTCAATTCACATGCAACGCATGGGAAATGCTCTTGGGCCGCATATGTGGCTCCTGGCTGCTGTGCTGGGCAGCGGGCTCCATGCGACTCTCCTGGGAAAGGACTCCTGGCAGCTCGTGCCTGGTCTCCTCCCCACCCCATATGCCTCTGGCCTTGCTGAGTCTGTTCAGCACCCTTCCATTGGAATCGATCAGAGCCCTGAGCGTGACCCAATGCTCAGACCTTGGGCCCTCCTAGGCTACCTTTGCACCTATGCGTATGGAATTCTCTGCGTTCACGTTTTTCATGAGGACCGCGTTTTCGTACTGGTCTGCAAAGCTGGGTGTCCTCTCCCACCTCCCAGAACTCCCCACTCCTAATGCAGAGCTGAACCTTAACCCACACCCATTGGATGTAAGAATCTATTTAAGTATCTGAGCAGAGCACAGGACAGAGAAGTGCATTTTTATTCACCTCTGCCTCCCCAGCCTCAGCACATCACTCTGGAAGGGAATTAAATATTTACTAAATAGTAACGATGTGTACTGTCTATTCTATTTGCCTTTATGTGTCAGGCTATGATAAGCAGTGCTGAAGCTTTTAAGCACTACAGCATCGTAAGCGAGAGTTTTTATTTATTCCTCCCTAAAACATAGGGGTTAGTCTGACCATTTCACTGATGACTCACGAATTGCCCAAGGTCACCCAGTACACCTGCCCCAACACATATATTACATGGCCAACACGAATTACTCGTATTGTAAAACTCCATGTGCAGGCTGGCTGTACAGCAATCCATGAACGCAAGCACCAAGAATATCAGCCATTTGGTCAAGACTGCTTTACAAAAGCCTGTGACTTCCATTTGGCTGTCCCGTTCTCTCACTCAGGCTCCCTAATAGCCAGCGACCACAATGTGACCTGCGCTATAGAGAGGCCCAAGTGACAGGAACCCGGGCCCTCAATCCAACGACCTGCAAGGAACTCAATCTGGCCCACAAGCATTGGCTGAGCTTGGAAGTGGACCTGCCCGCTCGAACCTTCAGATGACGGCAGCCCCAGTCGCCACACCTTGACTGCCAAGCCACACCCACATTCCTGCTCCAGGAGATACAAATGCTACGGTGTTGAGCTGCTACGTTGGGGGTAACTTGTTCCGCAGCGTTAGATAACTAATACAAGTGAAGTACTAAGAACAGTGCCTGGCACATATTAGGCACTCGCACAGTTGCTGAATGAGTCAATGAAAGAAAGGGAATTAAATTCTAAAGTGATTTCCTACCAGGTTTCCCGGAAAATAAGACCTAACCGGAAAATAAGCCCTAGCACTATTTCTCAGGATGACATCCCCTGATCATAAGCCCTAATGCATCTTTTGGAGCAAAACTTAACATAAGACCCGGTCTTATTTTCAGGGAAACACGGTCCTTCGAATCTCATTTAGATGAAGGCAGGGTGCCAATTAATAATTGTAGAAATACCGACCTGTCTGCCAGATCTGAACAACCCTCCCGCCCCATTGGGGGCAGCCCGTCTTTGCACATCACAGCACAGCCTCTGAATGGTCTCCTCCCCACTGCTCACCCCAGTCTACCCTCAGACGGGGTGTAGGCATGTCTTCCCAAGGTGCCCCATCCAGAGCTTCCTCAGCACCTCCAATACCAGAACACCAAGGCCAAGACTGTAACGCAGCTTGGAAGGCCATCCCAACACCGCCCTCAGCTCCCCGCTCTGCCTGGCCCAAGTGAAGCAGGGCACTCCCTGGGCTGCACCTGAAACTGTCCCCCAGCTAGGGCTCTTCCTTCTGCTCTCTGCAGGCTGGCTCCCTCGCTTAGAATACCTGAAAGTAACGTATGTTTACAGGCGCACTAACCAGGACACCCTCTAAACTGCTCTCCATCTCCTTATTAAATGAAAGCCTTCCCCCGCTGTAATAAGGAGAGTCAATTTGTCAGTGACGTCTGGGAGGCAACTCCATGTCATTTGGCCAAACGGCCCTCTGGCCTTTCCCACTGTTAGCCAAGCCCCGGAAGGACCCCCCCCCACGATCATCTCACCCCCAGACCTGCAGGTGGTGATACTCAGTCTTATGGGATGCCACGATAAGTGTCCCTAACATCCACTCCATAACCCCACTGCGTGTGCAAACGCCTCCTTATAAGCCAACAGGCTGTGCCTCGACCTCCCCTCCCACCAACCACATAAGAACTCCACTTGTCAGTGTACTCTGCTCACTCCTTCTGCTCCTCCTTACTGAGGGAGGTGAAGTCCTTCTCTGCAGAGAATTCCTGGCATTGAGTGTCAATAAACCTTTCTATCCTACAGCTAAGTGCCTGCGGTGTCATTACCCCAGCCAGCCCTTGAACCCCTGAGTGAACCGCTCGCAAAAGGGACTCTCCTTCTGGGTCTGAAGTCCCTGCTTCACCCAGGCCTCCCCTCACCTCAGACCCATCCCTAGCATCTCCCCCTTTTATTCTCACTTGCACACACACGACGCACGCACGCACGTTGGCCCCAAGCTATGCTTCTGTCCCACAACTTATGACCCAATCATGAAAGACACCAGTGTCACGCACACTTGTGTTTACTAGAATTAAGTAAAACTGTAGCCACGGGAAAACACAAAAGGGAAGATGGGGGGGTAGGTATACGTCCATGTAAGGGGTCCATGGGGGGCGTCACAGGAGGTGTCGCCCCAGAAATACTTGAAACAACAAGAAAAAGTGTTTCTTCTGAAGAGTCAAACCGATTAAGTCAGCAGATAGAAAAAACAGTCCCCCAGACGAGCGGGACTGTGACGCTGAATGGGTCACACTGACGCGACGGAGGCATCACGTGGCGGCAGTGGCTTCAGTGCATACAACTCGCACGTGCAGAATCACACCCCCACGTACGGAACCACGCCCCCACATACACACATACACACTCACAGGTGTGTGTGCACACTCGCACACGCAAGCTCACATGCAAGCCTTAGTTTGTTGATGACAAAGTGGCAGGAAGAACGGGGCAGTGACTTGCCCGATGGCACATTCAGTGTGAATAGCCCCAGAATTCCCATGCAGGCTGGAGGCTGAGCCCTGATGCTTCTCCCAAATGAGAGAGCCAGAGTCCCCAGATGCTGCAAGGGTATCGTGTGGCCTGCCACCGACAGAACCCACCGCCATGCCTAGTTTTCACTGAGCCAAAGACCCTACCGTGTCCAGCCTCAAGTGAACAAGGAGACACACTCACCAGTATGGGCTTTTACAAACCCAGAGCTAAAAGAGATGACAAAGGACTATTCACGCAAACCCTGACTGACTGGAACTAGGAACTATCCCTCCAAGCTTGAAAGGAATTATTCATGACCAAGACAAGGCAGGATGTGTTACAATAGGTATTCATGAGCCCACAGTGATACAAGTAAATGATCAAGTAACTAAACGAAAGGGGGAGAAGGGACAAAATCTCCCTAAAGAGAAATTCCAAATAATACACAGTTACGGCTCCCCTTCCAGGAAACGGGCTTGCTTCCCCTTCCACTGAGTGTGGGCTGGACTCGGAGACTCTCTTCTAACGAATGGAGTATAGAAAGGGGGAAACAGCAAGTTCACAGTGGAAGCCCGGCCCACACCACGCGGTCGGAGTGATCAAGGTCAGCACCCCCCAGGGACGAGTCACATTCCTGTCCCGTGCCCCTGCGATGATGCCGTGAGACCACCTCTGCGGTCGTCTTCCCCAAACCCCCGTCTATTATGAGAGAACGTGAGACAAGCCGAAAGTGAAGGACACCCTTCAAAACACGTGAGCAGTGCTCTCCAAAATGGTCACGTTCATTCCAAACAAGGAAAGACCGCAAGATACGTACTTGCCCAAACCACAGAAGAGCAATGGCAACGTGGGGTTCTGGATGAAATCCTCGAACAGAAACGGGTTATCAGTGAAAAACTAGGGAAGCACAAATCAAGTGTGTCCTTTTGTTCCCAACGTTGCACCCGTGTTACTTTCTTAGTTTTGACGCGGCAAGGATTGCGGAAGGTGTTAACAATAAGAGAAACCAGGTATGTACAAGGCTGTGCAAGAACTCTCTGGACTAACTTTGCAACTTTGCGGTAAATCTAGAATTACTCCAGAATAAAAAGTTTATTTTAAAAAAAAATGTACTTGATAGAGCAGCTGTGTCTAACTGGCCAAAACCATCGTCCACCCTCAGGGATTACAGAACTGGATGGTCAGAAAGCTGTACCCCGTTTCGCTGGCGACAGATCCATGAAATGCCACAGAACAGCGACTGTGTGTCAGGAGCTTTATTATCTCTAATTCCCCAATGAGTCCTCCTTGAAATGCAAAGCTGACAATGGGGAAAGTGAAGTGACCTTGACAAAGTCACACACACTGCATTCAAGTGTGCGTGTGAACCAGGGCTGGCCAAGTAGACGTGCTCTTCGGCAAGCCCCAGTGCCCGTTCCAAGACTGCAGCCATGGAGGACCGCGACCTTTTCCTATCAGAGACTTTCCAGCCCTGTAAGAGAGAGCCCTTCCAGGGGGGAGGAGTCTTCCGTCAGATGGGTTTTAGTCTCAGCCCCTGGAGTGAGGCGTTCCTTTGAGAGCTGATACAGAGAAAAGCCACTAGGTGGCGACAGACCCCACCAATGCCAAGGAGAGGTGCCGGGCCAACGGCAAAAAAGCAGGGGACGAACCTAGAATTTCCTCTGAGAATATATGCATAATATGCCTTCCTCACATGGCATTCTTGGGCAGCCCAGGGTCCCCAGGGCTCTCTACCTGTGATAACACATAGACAATGTGATCTAACAAAACTTGACAGGCTTGATCTGGGACGCTCTAGGCTACTCTAGACCCTATGCATGCCATATACAGCAGTTATATAGGGATTATAGCTGACTATGTTATCCTGCTTTCTCCATGGCTTCATCTTAGGTTTTCTACCTTTATTTTTCCTACTTGTATTTTCCTTCCTTATACAAATAAAACTTTAAATAAACTGCTTTACATCCTTTCGGCGGCAAGTCCAGGTTATGAGTATGCTTAACAGTTTGGAAAGACATGAGACGTTTTAAAAGGAATATATTACCAACTGGAGTAAGAAAAGGCAGGCTCCATCTGAAGTTGGTGAATTTGTAGAAGCGCTTGCAAAATCTGAGTTGAACACTAGAGGGCGCCATAGCCCAAGAGTCTGGCTGGGCCCAGGCTGAGCGGGCTCCACCGGGGACGGAAACACCACAGAAAGACCCACTCCCAACCTCGTAACCAATCGAGCTACAAGACACTGCAAATGCAGGCTCTCTTCAGCCTCATACTGGGAACCCTTACCTGCCCGTGTTCATTTACAGGGGTGGTCAGTAAGTAAGCACGTGGGGACATGGAATTTCAAACCGGGGTCATTCAGCCTGCATTTGTATTAAGCTCCCATCCTGCCAAGAGCTGAAAGGATAAAAAAGGTGCCACTGCACATCTGCAGAGCACATGACTTCATAGATCATGTCCCCCACGCACGGGAGCACACATACACACCACCACATTACACCGTCACCAGCTCCCTGTGAGGCTGGTTCAATCACCCCATCCTGCAGATGAGGAAAGTGAGTCCCCAAGTGCAAAATGGCTTCTACGGCAGCTGGCTGGTTGGGACGTCTAACTCAGTCCGGGTGCTTTTTGCTGTAGCACCTCCCAGACGGTAAATAGGAGCCCATTCTCAGCAGTCCTGCCCTCAGCGATCCCAGAGTCGGGATGAACCTGGGGTGAATGCTGCTGACTGAGCTCAGGGTGGGTCCCCCAGGAGGATCCCAGGCCCATTGCCAGCTACCTAGGGGGAAAGCCACCTCTTCGGAGGTCGGGAGCACCTTTACCTGCCCTGCACCTCCCCAGCTCTTAAAAATGTCCGTGGCCTGTGCTGCCCCATATGCAGGTACATCTGCGGCTCTGTCACTCCATAGAAGGTAAGATCGGTGTGTGTGTGTGGGGGGGGGGGGTGCACGTACCTGAGTGTGGGCTCATGTGTACGCGTGTATGTTCCCTACCCCTCAGAGACACCATGAGCCATGAGACACGTGCCTTTCCCTCCTAGCACCCCAGGCAGTGCTCCAGCCAAAGGGCCTATGGGGACCGTGGCTTCCCAGGCATAGGGGGGCCTCCCTTCCGCCCAGCCTGACTCCCCAGGCATAGCTGACATCCAACTGACCAGGACCACCCTGCAGAAAAGGTACAACAGGAGTAGCCACCAGGATTTTGCAGCTACTTCACATTCATTCTTCTTAGGACTGATAACATTCCACTGGGTGCCACCTTTCTTTTGTTTCCTTCCCTTCATAAGCATGAGAGCTTTCAGAAGGGAAAGCAAAAACCTTTATGAGTGATGTTATCAAACCTCAGTAACAAGGGTTCAACTTGGTAGGAGACATGGGCCCTAAAATCAGAGATGTGGGCAACTGCATGTTTAAACCAGAATGCACAAAATCAGACATACACTCTCTTTGGTTTCTGCCCTAACTTCCTCCCCTCTGTTCCACTATCCAGGGCCCCAGAGACGCAAGTGCTGATTCAGCACTTAGAGTAGGGGATTTGAGACAAGCTGGGTCCCCCCATTCTTGGCCGTGAACCCATTCCTCCTGACGCTGGCAAACACTGGCCACTGGGCTTCCTACCATCCTCATCCATGAAGAGGGGACAGAACTCGCCATGTGTCCTGGGAAAAACAAACTTGGGAATGGGAAGGCAGGAGGAAGAAGTAGAGAGAGGGCTAAGAGATGGGAGATGGCAAAGGGGGGAAAGTCTGGAGGGCACAGCCAAACTGGGGCCCAAGAAGGAGAGAGGCGGCAGTGAGGTGCCATCCTTCCAAAAATGAGAGCTTTTATTGGAAGTGAAGGAGGATGAAGAGAGGAAGAGTGTGCAGCCCAGAGGAAGACGAGCCAGCCTAGACCTCCCTGGTCACAGTGAAGACCACGTCCCGTTGACCAGTCCATGGGCCTCCATTGCTGCCCCACCTGTGAACACCTGGGTGAGGGAACCAAGAAGCAGGGGGCACGTCGTTGCTGCCCTCCTCCAACCTCACCAGAGTTTCAAGGAGCTGAGTAAGGGTTATGGTCACCAGATCAGAGACTCAAGTCAGTTCAGATGATCCTATTATTTAAAAAGGGGGGGGGTAAAGGAGGTTACAAAGTGGTTTATGGCAGCCTTGTGGCGACAAATGGAAACCCCAAAGCCCAGCACTGCGGACTTGTTAAGAACACAGTGGCCCATTGACTCACTGGCCCTCGTGCCAGGAAGGATTATCATCACACTACGCTGCAACATCGGGAAATCACTCGAGTTAAAAGGGAAAGACCAGGACGGAGTCCACACTATGGCTATGCCACACATAGTCCCTCTTCAGGCCACTGTCTGACGCGCTTAGTACTCGGGCCGCCTGGGGAATGAACAGAACCAGGCTCAGCATCACTCACTCGCAGCGTGGCTGCCTCCCTGACATTTCCCATCACCTGCCCTCCTGTTAGGAAAGCAATTACTTACCAGAGCTCTCTTGGGATCAAAGCTCCGCCACTCCCAGCAGGCCTGTGTTCGCGTATATTTGGCTGTGCACACACACATGTGCACACACATGCATGCACACATGTACACACACACATGCACTCTGCAGGGCCACTTAGAGATTCACAAGTCAGGGCAATTGGTGGCACTTGAGGCCAGGCCACCAGCACAGGGAGCACAATGCAGCTTTTCTCTTTCAAGGGGTGTTTGCTCAGCGCTCACAGCTCCTGAGCCCGGGCAGGGTTACGAACGGAGGAAGACTTTTCAGCGCCTGGAAGGAATCCCAGCATAGGCTGCTCCCTTCTTTCTAACTCTGCCATGCACAATGGTCCTTCCAGGACGGGAAGGCAGGAAGACAGAGGAGGGGGCAGGGTAGAGCCAACACAGACACATGGACAGAGGGTCCCCGAGGGACCGGGAACAAGCCTAGCGACTCAAGGTTCTCCTTTAAGAACTCTGCACTCCACCCTGTGCCTGTAAATCCACGTAAGGGGAGAAACAGTCCTTAGGCTGCAGCTGGGTGCCAGGCAGGGCCAGGGACAAAATCGAGGAGGCTTTAAATACGTCCGGGATGTGGCGTTTGAGAGCAGAAGGAAAGATGAAACCAGAGGCCAGGAAAACGGCAGCAGTTCAAATCCTGCTACTGCAACACCCTGTTGGGCCAAAAGGTGAAATGAAGAAAAAGACGTAGCACAGCCCCCGTTATATAGTAAGATTAAACTAAAAGGCAGCCTTCTTCTATTCCTCGATAGTTGCATTAGGCAAATGGTGATGTTAGTTTTGCAGAATATTGTGCAGGCAAAAACAAGCAACAAAGAACGCAGGAGAAAACGAAAACAAAAGGTGACGCCAAAAGTGAGACTCAAACCATGTGGCCTGAGATTCTGTCTCCGAAAACTCCAACTGGGGACCAAGACTAAAAGACACCATTGGAAATGCAAATGCACGCGAGTTTTGTTAAGTATGAAGTTGTTTTGAATAACACGTGTGGTTTACATGGGGGTGAAAAACAGAAACTCCCAGAGCACCTCAGAGGGCTGGCAGCCGAGAAAAGCGCCAACTCTCCATGTCCAGGAGGCCAGCGAGCTTCCCCCGTGCCCATGGTCAAGTCCAGCTGGACTGTGGAGTCAGCATCTTCCATCACCTTTCTCCTTCCCGAGCGGCCAGCCACAGCCCTTGCAGCCTCCGGATGGGACATCTGTGGGCTGCCTGCCTCAGAACTAAGTTTTTCCACCTTCTCTGGCCCCTTGGTGCACAGCCCCGCAATGCCACGCGCCTGTCCCACCCCCAGCAAACCTGGTGCGCTCCTCAGCCCACAGTTCAGTCTCCACTCCCCTCCCCATGACCTAGCCCACAGGTTCCACGTCCTCCTTGGTCTTGACCACTGCAAGCAGCATGCACTCTTGCCCATTCAGTCCCTATTCACTGCCTTTGGTTGTTCATTTCACACCTTCTCTTCCGACTGACTCAGGCGGAGCCTCTGGCCGAGCCTGGGGCTCTGTCTACTTCACCTTTGTCCTCCCAGCCTGTGCCAGCCATTCAAGCCAGCTTTGAGGAATGAATAAACGGCTCCTCCCTGTCTCCCTGGATTGGGGTTGGGACAATAGGGGCAAAGAGACCTGAAAATGAAATGAAATGGGCATGGTTGCCCTTGTACACAACAGCCCTGAGAATCTGCCGGAGAAGAATAAAATCAGCCACAGTGTGGGGAGGCTTGGAGAGGGGAGGGGATTGCCAACATCATCCCAGACCCCTTTGGGGAGCAGGAACAATACAATGGGAGGGTCACATCCTTCCTGGCTGGGAGTGGGGCTGGACCAAGTTCCAATCTTCCACTTACTTTAATTGCCAGGAAACAGACCTTCTCCGTCTGTCATTATGACTTAATTAAGTCCTAACAGGCTGAAAGGAGGAAGCCAGGTCCATTAAAGCTGCCTGGCAAGGTGGGACAGATGGATCAGGAGCCGGGGCTGGAAGAGCTAAAGACCAGACACTGCTCAGCCCCCAGGTGCAGCCTGCAGCCCCCACCCCCACCCCAGCTCCACCCCAGCCACCCACATGGCATGTTTCTGGTTAACCCATTCATTGCCCCATATTAAAGTCTGGACACACACAGGACTCAATGGCCACTTTCTCAGAAACATACTAAGCGAAGGAAACCAGGTGCAAAACAGACTATAGATGTATAATTCCGTGATTACAAAATGTCCACAGAAGGTAAACTGACAGAGCAGACCCGCAGTAGCCCAGCGCTGGCCATGGAAGTGGAGAGTGACGGCTGACGGGCACGAGAAAACCTTCGGGGGTTGATGAAAATGTTCTGAGACTGTGCTGTGCTGCCGGTCGCACAACTTTACACGTTTACTAAACCTCACTGGGTTCTCCATCTACCATACATGAATTCACAGTATGCAAATGGACCTCAATAAAGCGGGTTTAAAAATGAAAAGTGCGGGTGCCAGGTAGGGGGCGCGCAGGCGCAAGAATAAAGCATCACTCGCAAACCCCTCACCTGTTGCCAACGAGCTTTACCAAGACTGTCCCCTGCCCTCGGACACGACAAGCCCCCCGAGTCAGTGGGCTGGACAGACGAGGGGCTTCCAGGTCAGACAGGCCGAGCCCCTCACTGGCTGTTCGATCCTGGGCCGGCTTCCCAACTTCCCCAGCCTCAGTTTTCTCATCTGTGAAATGATGCTAATAATACTCACCTGCATGAAGAATGTCACCAGAAGATGGCATGTCCCAGGCACGCCAATGCCATTTTTAGTGCTTTCTTTCCATTTAACAGGTACTTCAAGAGACTGTGCTAGATGTTTTCTTTGGAGGGTGCCAAAGTCATAGAATAAGCCCTCTCTCTTTTCAAGTTTACAAGCTTGTTAATAGACTCAAAAAGCCCCTCAAGGTAGTTGAGGATGGAACCTCATAACCCTGGTCTAAAAAGTCAGGGCTGAACCCTGTTCAGCTAACCTTGTGGATGAGGTGGCGGTCCCACTCATGGAAGCGTCCACACACAGCTGCTTTCCCATTTCCTTCCTCCTGTTACATCCGAGCTTCCGGCTGCTCATGAATGGTGGAATGCTGCCTCCTCCTCTCCCTGCCACCTGGAGGCTTTGGGGCTCCCCCTAGTGCCTTTCGGGGGGCCAGAAGCAGGGCACTGATAGGACCAGTTGTCAGAGCCCAGCTGTCCGGAACTCATAACCTCATTGTTAAAACTAACAGTCGCACATTTTTCTTTCTTTTTTTTTTTAAAGAAAAAGGTTTCACTTTAATATAATGCTGTTATCTTAAAAATCAATAAATAAATAAAAATAAAAAGTCAGGGCTGAGAAGTCCAGAGTGGGCAGCCATAGCTGGAGGGGAGGGGTCCCCAGGAGGAAGTCTCAGAGTTGCTGGGGGCCGACGAGAGACAGGAAGGTCCAGGAAGAACACAGCTTTGCAACGCGTTTCAAATGCAGACCCTGCCACATCCCAGCTGTGACACTGGGCAGGATTCTGGACATCTCAGGCCACACCAGTGAAACCAGACACAAATGGAATCCCTTCCAATGTTCATGTCAGGAAGAAAGAGATAGCATGTGTAAAGAATGTCACTGGGCCTGGCACATAGTAGGTGCTCAGTTGTCACTGGGCGCCTTGCACCCGTAGGAGAGGTGGTCCTGCTCTGGCAAGAGGAGGAGGAAGAGTGTTCCAGGCAGGAGAACACCCTGCGTTACCATGCAGATGAGGCTGGGCTGTGCGGGGGCCCTGAGGGGCTGGCCTCGCAGGATACCCTTTCCTTGGTCCTTCCTTCCTCCCTCAGAAAACCTCCTGGACTCCACAGCTCAGAACTGCAAAGCGAGCCCCGCACAGCAGCTTTCCTCCTTCCTCCTTCTCAGCCCTGGGTCCCCTTACTGTGACACCAGCCAGACCTCAGATGGTGATTAAGGAGGACACAAGGCATTTCCTTTGGGGAAGAAACAGGGTCCCATTGGCATCTGTCTCAGCCTGTGTGGGCTGTCTTCATGAGCCTATTGTGTCACCCTAAAGGAAGAATGGGAGAGGAGCAAAGGGGAGAAAGAGGAAAACCACATCGGCAATGTGGGCCTGGCGGGCAGCCAGAGTCAGCTGGGCCGGCCGGGAACTCAGAGGGACCCAGGGCTGGACAGAGGCAAGGAGAACAGCAGGACGGGCAGACAGGGAACCCCCATCCTCCTTCCACTGCCCAGGGGCTGGGATGGACCTGGGGCCTTCCCCAGGCTCCCCCTCAAATGCAAAAACTACAACGTGATGACCCAAACACTCCTGCAAGCTGACTTGTCAACAAGTAGCAAGGAAGACACCATTTGATTCTGGGAGGAAACACTGGCCTTTAGAGTTGACAGAGCCAAGCTGGCCAGTGGGTGACCTTGAGCCCAGCCACTGGACCTCTGTGAGCTTCAGGCTCTGCCACCGAAAGACAAGGATAAACCCTTGCAGCCCTTGCAAGGCTATTGGGAGGGCTGATATCACAGCAGAACGCCGGGCACAGAGCAGCCCTCCAGGTCACTGCCAACACCGCCTACTACTTAGCCCAGGAGCCCGACGGCTTGGGTTTGGAGCCAAGTGGCACCCGTTAATAGCTGTGTGATCTCTGATAAGTTACTTTCCCTCTCTGTGCCTCGGCCTCTTCATCTGTAATAGGGAGCATAGCAACACCTTCCTCATCGGGTCATCGTGAGGAATAAACGAGCGTGCGTGTGTGCACGTGTGTCTGTGCATGCCCACACGTCCAGTATTCCGCTCTTATCTTTGGTTTCTCTTTCCACGGTTTCAATGAACCGCAGTCAATCATGGTCTAAAAAAAATTAAACGGAAAATTCCAGAAATAAACACTTCCTAAGTTTTAAATTGTGCACCATTCTGAGTATTGCAATGAAATCTCTTACTGTCCAGCTCCGTCCTGCCGGGCACGTGAATCACCCCTTTGCCCAGCGTCTCCACCCTGCAGACGCCTCACCTGGTAGTCAGGAAGTAGCCGTCTCGGTGTCCCCGTATCACAGCGCTGGTGTCCAAGTCACCCTTGTTTTACTTAATAATAGTCCCCAAGTGCAAGAACAGTGATGCTGGCAATTCAGATATGCCAAAAGGAAGCCGTAACGGGCTGCTTTTCCGTGAAAAGGGATGTATGTACAGCAAAAACCATCGTACATATAGGGTTGGGTACGATCTGCGGTTTCAGGCATCCACTGGGGGTCTGGGAATGAGTGGGGGATGGCTGTGTGCATGTGCCTGGTGTGTGTGTCCTAGAAGGATCAATGGTTGGAACAAAATGTGCCATTGTGTTAGCAACTACTATTACCAGCTTATAACGCTATTAACACTTATTGTTACAACCTCCACAATGCAGGCGGACTTTCCCAGGATGTGCCTCTCCTGATAGAGGCCACATGAGGGGTTAAGCGGGCCCCTGGGCTGTCCCAGTGTGATCTGACCGCCCCTGAGCAGAGTCTGTCAGAGCTAAGCGTCCACACCCAGCACTGGGGTTCTCCATCACGGCTCCCAATGGCAGGTGGCCGGCAGTCCAAGTTCACCCAGCAGGGGGCTTCTGAGGGGCACTCAGGGTCCTCACTTTGGTCCTGGGAGCAAGGCGCCTCACCAGAGGGGCGGCTGCCACTCGCCCTCTCGCGGGGCTGCTGTGCTGGTGGAGTCCTTCCACAGACACAAGGTGTGAGCAAGGCCAAACTCACCAAGGACTGCAGGCTCACACCAGAGAGGGCTGTGCTTCTGCCAAGGGGGACGGGTGATGGGAGCCAACCAGGGGTCCTCAAGCCCCTCTGCTTAATATATATATATATATGTATGTGTGTGTGTGTGTATGCATGTATGTGTGTGTATGTATGTATCAGTACTTAGAAGCAAAAGTGAGTCACTGGATTTGGGGCTACAAGTCCACAGGGGTGTCTGCATAAAAGATGGAATAGTGGAGAGGTGCTCAGGGGGTGGCCTTGGAGGGTCTCAAGAGGGACGTGCTCCAGCACGATCTCTCTGCTTCCTCCTGTGGCCTCCAGACACCCAAGTCTCCACCAGTGCAGTGTGGGCAGCTGAAGGGCATCCCGTGCGTGTCCTTCTGCCCAGATCCCGGAGCTGTCTGCCTCCAGGCTCCAGGGCCTTCTCTGTCCAGCGCCAGAGGGAGGCGAAAGTGCAGCCTGCCAGGAATCCCCGAATCCAGGCACACTCCCATCCATCCTCCCTCCCAAATCCCAGGGAGACTGTCATGTGGTGTCTTCTCTTGGGCCATCCCAAGGAGCAGAGCTAAGGAGGGGTTCCCCCAAACCTGCCCCAGAATGCAAGGCATTGGGACCAGCCGCCTCAGCAACTCCCACCGAGCTTGGTGACCTGGTCTTCGCAAGCCCGTTTTAGGGGCCCAGGTCCCCAGCACAGAAGCAGTGATTCTCCCAGCACCGAGGCCTCCTCACACGCCTCTCCCTGCCCGCCATGCCTTGCTTGCTCTGACCTCCCTAAACAAAGGTGCTTTTCTCCCGGTTCCTTGGGGTCACCACATTTTCGTCAGACCTGTGCTTGTTTTCCTTCTGCTCGGGCCCATCTTGGCTTGCCTCCCCAGGCACCCCCGTACCCTGGAGACAAACCCCGTATTGTTTTCATAGACCTAATAAATGACAACACTCCCCCACCTCCTGCTCCGCTGGCCCGCCAGCTCGGTCTTCCCTCTAAAGTCTCCCTTGTGTGAAGTGTCGCCTCCCCCCAACCAGAGAACAGGAGTCTTATGTCAAGCAGGGAGAGAGACCTGCTAACGTGCCCCCCTCCATTTGTGTGTTATCAGGCGAAGGCTCCATCCTGAGAAAGGCGGCATCAGTGGGCCAGCCCAGCCCCTGCCTCCCGCCCAGCCCTGGAATCCAAGGGAACAGCAAAGGTGGGAATTAACAACGCCCGTGACAAAACAGAAGGCTGTTCTGTACGTTTTCCAAAACACATCTTTCATCAACGAGAAGGCTCCTCCTTGCCCCTTGAAAAAGTCAACGATCAAAGGGGCAGAAAAGGAATTAAGCCGAGCACAGCCTGACATTTTCTCCCCACCAGTCAAATCGATCGATGCATTTGATCAGGGTACTCTGGGAATGTTGGCACCGAGGGAGGTGGGTTATCGATAAGAAGGGCTTTCTCTGAGCTATTTGAGTGGGCTGCGTCAGTGTGCGGCAGTGACAAGCCAAACTAAGACACATGTCACCCTGCCCAAACACACTCACACACGGCTTGTTCCACCGTCTACAAAACAACATCCAGAGCCTGCCACTTTCGTCGGGTTCGTGAAAGAAGCTGGAAGGGGACAGCAGCCACCCTAGCTCGGCGCCCACTGTCCAAGCCCTGACCTCACGTTCACTAACCACCCATTGGTGTTGTAACAATGGGGAAGCCAAGCACCGGGGAGGTGAGCACGGTGACTTCTGATCCCAACCCGACCTGCCTGCTCCTCTGCCCTCGGTGAGGCCACCGCTGCAAACGTCCCACCTCCCCCAGGGTGACACACTAACCAGAGCAGGAGCAACATGAACCACAGGGAGATGCAAGATGGAGAACAGGGAGACAGAGAAGTCCACACACAAACGCAGTCACACTTACAAAGCCACCTGTATGCACATCCTAAACCATGTGACTGACTTTTATTTTTAGAGCGGGACAGAACTTCAGGACTCATCCCAGGTATTTGCCTACGAAATAAACAGAGGCACAGAGAGGGAGACGCACTTGCCCAAGGTCAGTCCTCTGGGAAGTAACAAGCTAAGACGGAGACCCAGACCCTTCAACCCTGGGACAGTGCAACCCTCACCCTCCTCCTACACATCCCCAGCGTCCAGACTGCGGAGACTGAAACCTAGATGATGCAATAAGTGCATCCAAAATGCATGGACGAAATCAGGGCTCACAGTGTGGGAAAGGTACAGAAATGACCAGGGCACGCCTGTAAGGGTGGCCACCCGGCCGGGAGTGACCCCAGGGAGGGTGAGAACCCAATCCATCCCCATCTGCCATCTGGCCCCATCTAGCGGACACTGCTATCCATCGTGGTGCTAAGTGTCCCTGAGGATTATTCTGGAGCCTATGGTTGGAAGGGGCTCCAGGGCAGTAATTCTCATTCCCTTCGTCCAGTCCTGGGAGACTCGGGAATGACACCTCAAGGAAGCAGAGACCCACAGCCCGACTGTCTAAGACGGATCTGCCACTGTTCCTCCAATAAGTCTCACATCCGCCCCCACTCCATATCCTCACCCCCGCTGGCACCACGCTTCCCTCACCACCCCCACCAAGGACAGGAACCTTGGCTCCTCGTGTGCTCCACCCCTCCCTCCCAAATCTTCCCACCTGCTCCCTCTCCTTTGTGCAGTCATGAGTGCCTGTGGGGCCACAGAACGTGGAACGGAGCACATTTTATTTCTCATGTGAACCCTTTCAGCTCCATCCTGAATTCCCCAAACCACCCTCCCTCCTGCCTCTCCCCCAGGCCCGCACCTGCTCACAGCACAGAGGGCGTTCTGAGATCCGCCCCCTCCTACAGGACGTCCATCGCAGAGCCCAGGAGAGTCTGCCGTCCACACAAGGTCAAGCTCTCACAAATCCCTCCTCCGCCACTTCCCAGCATTTCAGGAGTGACCCTTGCCTTCCCGTTCACACTCTTAAGCAGGCCCGGGTGGAACCTGACCTCCCGTCCAGTCCTGGAGCGTAAGGGGGACTCAGCCAGACAGAGGAAGGCCCAGGAGCCTCCTGTCCCTGGAGTACGAGCCCGTGACAGCCCTGACAGCTGTGATATGTGAACATGGACTCTGAACTGGGAAGGCCCCTCAGCTGCCACTGCACTGCCAGGCCACTTACTTCTGGAACGGGGAGAAAGGACAGGGCCATACAGAGATGGGACTCAGGCAACTTGGGAATTTCAGGAGCCCTCTTTCCTGGCTCCCCCCTCCTCCCCCGACTCATACACATGCATCCAACCCCAGGGCCCAGCGCTCACCCTGAGAAAAGGAGGAAAGAGTCACAGACTTGGGGCTGGAAGCCGGGTCAAGGTTCCTTTCTAAGGCATTCTTGGGGAAGGGTGTTTCTTGGCCAAGCTCCAGCAAGGTCCCCCAACATGGCTTGTTTGCAGCTGGGCGCCTCCCTCCCAACCCAGGGGAGCTGCAGTGGCTCCACCCTCTTTGTAGTCTCCCCACTGGAGGGCCCACGTCGGAGGCCCACAGGGCAGCTGTCACACATGGCTTCATTCTCTGTCACCTAAGTGGCAGATTCCCAGACAGTGCAGAGTGAAGGGGCCAGGGAAAGGCAGGCAGGGAGTGGACAAGACCAAAACCAAAGCCAGCGGCAGAAGGCAAGAGCCTGGCAGCACCCTCGTCCCCTCAGCAACGCCCACCCGTCCGGGAGCTGCCCTGCGTCCTCCAGCCTCACCTCCAGCTCTGCAGCAGGTGGAGGCTTGGGAATCAGACACAGCAGTGCTGGAACCTCAGGGATGCCACTGCTGGGTGACATCAGGCGACACACTTGCCTTCTCTGAGCCTAGCCTTCCAGGTCTGTAGGATGCTGTGAGGATTGAGACGCTGATCCAGTGCAAAATACTTAGTAGGTGTGCAACAAACATTAGTCCAATGCAAATAGGTAATCATGGAAATTTCTAGTTTCCAAACTCTATGCCACATATATACTGTGTTTCCCTGAAAATAAGACCAGATCTTATATTAATTTTTGCTCCAAAAGATGCATTAGAGCTTATGTCCAGGGGATGTCATCCTGAAACATCATGCTAGGGCTTCTTTTCTGGTTAGGTCTTATTTTCAGGGAAACACGGTAGCAAAGCCTATACCAGAGAGTTATGACTATAACACGTGTGGGAGCCGGGGGCGGGGGGAGACCAACACCCCCACACACACCCAGATCGGTCCCCTACCAACAGGGCACACACATACACACACCTAAATGGGGCGTGCATGTACGTGCACCCCCCCCCCCCCGAGGACGCTAAGTTTATCCACAATGTTTGCCATTAGACCAAGAATCTTCTGAAACACACACAGTGGAGACCAGCCCACAGAATAGGTGAGTTTTTCCTTATCCAAATAGGCAGCAGAAAGAAACTAGGGATTCCTCTCTGGGAACCAGATAAACCTGCCACGGAGCTTCTCAGTGACCTAGCGCACAGAGAGGACGGGATTCCGCAGAGTTGATTCAGGGCCGTGCTGAGATGGCCCCTAAAAATGAGATGATAAGATAATAACCCAGAGTCTGGCCACAGACCCCTCCCTGTCTGCTCAGACCCCTGGTCTGCAGCACAGAGTCTCTGCTGGTCCCCCTGCGGGGGTGAAAGAAAGGGGGTTTTGTCCTTCCCCCCCCTCGGGTCTGAGTGAGTTTATCTGACACTCCAGCCGTCTTTGTAAACTGAGTGTCCCAGGATAAACGCTCCCTTAAGAGTCCCTTGGCCGGGGACAGAGGGACCCTCTCCAGAGGAGAATGGGGAGCTTGTTCTGATGGTCTTTTAATATGGGGGGCGGGGTGTCACCGAGGACAGGCCTCCAACGGACTCTCACAGAAGGGTCTCTGTGCTGGCGCTACAGTGGAAGGAATTCTTAAAGACACAGACACTGAAACGGGGACTGGTTTTTTTTCCCCCTAAGAGGAAGGAGGGGGTTTAGGACAGGAAGAAGAAAGGGGTGAGGAGGGGACTTCTCACTCCCCAGAACAACTCAGGTTGTAACACGGCAGCTCAGCCTTCAGAATAAGGGAAAGGCAGGTCCACCGGCGACCCCACAGAGCAGACGTCTACTTGCCTGGTTGTTTGCTTGGCGGTTGCTGGTCTGCCTCCCAGAGGCAGGAGGGGAACCCACCAACAAGCAGGAAAGAATCTCATTTTTACCCAAGTGAAGGGCCTCTGTTACACTGCCCTGAAAGATCAACGCTTTGAAGGCAGTTTGAGTCCAAATGTTCACTCTGGAAAGGGAGAGGCAGAGCGCCCCCAGGCCCCTGAATAAATAAAATTCTCTCCAGCCACAGAGCAAGGAGGGTAATTTACTCTAGGAGTTGTTTGTCTTGGTACACGGTCACCGGTCACCGTAACAGATTTCTGAAGACATCCCAAACTATCACAAATGATGTTTTATAAAAGATGGCCCTGCGAGACTGTTTTATGTTTTGATTTCCTTGATGTTTAATTGAGTACTTCTCTAAGAAGCTGAGCAGTGCAGCAGAAAGAGCTGGGAGCTATGTGACCACTGGGAACAATCAGGTGTTTCTTCTTGCTCGCCTTGCTCATGGTCATCCACAGAAAACAGAAAAACAAGCCGTTATCCTCCATGTTGCAACTAATCGAGGGATCATAACCAGGTCTGGCAACTAAGTTTGCGAACTTGTTGCAAGGATGTTGCTGACCTTTTTGGTATCAGAGGGGTTCGTTAAGATTTGTACCAACTGGACAAACAGTGAACCAAGTTTACTATTTGGAAGTGCTGCAAAGGCTGCGTGAAAAGAGTTAGCCAAAAACGACCTGAAGTTTTCGCCAATAATTCATGGCTCGGCTCTTGCATCACGACAATGCACCAGCTCACACGGTACTGTCTGTGAGGGAGTTTTTAGCCAGTAAACAAATCACTGTATTGGAACACCCTCCTTACTCACCTGATCTGGCCCCCATGACTTCTTTCTTTACCCAAAGATAAAGGAAATATTGAAAGGAAGACATTTTGATGACATTGAGGGCAATATGACGACAGCTCTGATGGCTGTTCCAGAAAGAATTCCAAAATCGCTTTGAAGGGTGGATTAGGCACTGGCGTCAGTGCATAGCTTCCCAAGGGGAGTACTTCGAAGGTGACCATAGTGATATTCAGCAATGAGATATGTAGCACTTTTTCTAGGATGAGTTCGCGAACTTAATTGTCAGACTTCATAGTACATGTCTAAGGTACACAGGAGGAAACTGAGGCCCCAGGGTGTGCCGTCACTCACCCAAAGCCACAGGCAAATTAGGAGACTGAAACTGGACAAAACCCAGGACTCTCGGCTAGCCACTATTTTAAGGCATAGGAATAGATACATAGAATGGGCAGGACTACTCTGAGCACAGACCAGTGACACCTTCCTTCCGAAAGAAAGACATGTAGGTGTTTGCCCAGTGGGATGTGTTGGGCTAATAAGGCAGCCCAAGTCCATGCACCAGCACCCACAGCCACACAGCAGCTAAACGGCAGAGCCACACAGGCCTCCAACCTGTCAAGTCACCAAGTCTACAAGTCAGCGAATCAGAGAGTGCACACTTCTGATTTTATTGATGATAAAAGAGCCATGCTTGCGAAACAACTGTGACAGTAATATAACGATATTGATTAATAATATAACAATCTTCTAGGCTGTTAGTAGCTCAAGGAAGGGAAAGATTGGCTGAAAAAGAAACTGTCACAAAAATAGAGTTAGCACTTCATTGATGAGTTTCTTCAAGTATAGCCTGGGCAACCACTGGACAAAACTACTGGATTCTACGTCCCCTCCACCTGCGAGTGTCACTGAGTCTGCACTAAGATTAGGAAAGGAGGGGAGAAGGGCACAGCCCGTGAGGAAAGGGGCCACAACAGGTTTCAGGAAGAACAGTTTGCAACAAGCCCACTGCAGACCCCACAAAGAAAGGGCCGGCCTCATGGCCTCCCCTCCCCACACCCCACTCCTGTTGGCCCACTCAAGCCAACAGAGGTCCCTGGGGCTGGTCACTCACCACATGTGCCTTGCACTTTAGAGTGTACACACCACCTTTGCATAAGTCATTTTACTCAAGCCAGTGGAGGCTGCAGACCAAACTCTACACTGCCAAGAAGAAAGCCAGAAGTGAACGGCACCTCTGGGGTAGGAAGTGGAAAGCAACTGAATCCAGCCACATCGGAGCAGAGGCACAACTGTGCATCCCAAGCAGATATAGCCATGGAGCTGGTTCATTTCTTCAAGATGGGACACACAGTGTAAGCCAATAAGGGAAGATTCGGTTCACTTCATCCAATGAATGAGACACACTCTGACTCCTATCCCCCTCCCTCAATCTCAAGGTCACAGGCTCCGTAAGGTTCGTTGTGCAAAGGACAGAAAGCATGGTGGCTGGTGGGAGTGCCGCTCAGATGGCACAAGGATTTCTCACCTGGCCCTTATCCCCTTTGCAGGTGATGGTGGTAGAGCATCAGCTAGCTCTCTCCAATTTCCAGGTATAACATCCGAGGGTCACGTCTAGCCATGTGTCTGCTACGCAAGCGCAGCTGAGCTTGGAGCTCCAGGAGTAAAGCGCACACAGCACTGTCCTGGTAACTGAGTTAGAATCACAACCCTCGCACTCAACGCCTTGATAACAGACCCGCCTATGTTCTTGTCCCACTCACACGTGTGTAACCCAACCTTACAAGCCTTCATCAGCGAGGATGCTAGAACCTACCCAGAACCATCACTCTAAATGCCAACGATTGATCGCAGGAGATGGGAAACGCGATTTCAACTCAGTATGTTCCTGTGATTTCGACAAGAAGGGAACTGATGATGCTGATGCCTGTTCTGGACTGGACCATGGATCCCGCCTCTGGATCCTGAGTCCACCTGGCCAGCTGGGGGAGGCGTACGATTACTTACAGCGCTCCAAAACAGCTTTTACCTCTGTAGAGAGGAACAGGAGGACAACAAAACAGAAGAGGTAGACGTGGAGGAAAAGCCTGGAACCTGGGAAGCAGTTCAGGAGAGCTCCCTGTCAGGGAAAACGCTGGCAGATGAACCTTTCACTCAGTCATGGTGTTAGTTATTTTAACATTGACTTCGCTGTCTCACCTGTAGGAGAGAGAAGCCTACCGCCAGCTCTGCTCCCAAAAGGATGCAGGCCTCACCTCCATCGGGAAACGCTGCTTTAGACTTGCACAGCGGGTTACTGGGAAGGAAGACCTGAAGGATGAATCATCGTTATAGAGACATTATCAAATCCATTTGACTTGTGATTTCTAGCACTTTCCGAGCAGCAGGGAACCAAGCTTGCAGTGAGATGGGCGCGGTCACATGCAAACCTGGAGCAGGTAAGTTCTGGCTCTGCTGCTGACCAGCAGGGCAACTTTGGACAAGTAATGCAAGCCCTGGGAGCCTCGGCTTCCGTGTCTACGAAATGGGGAATAGAAAATACACAGCTAGCAATGCTTCCTCGGACATCTGTCACCTTTATTACATGACAATCAGCCGTCTTCTCCCACTGCACCACCCTCCCTAAAACAGCCATTCAGACGCAAGCTTCAGAATAGAAATAACCTATCACCATGACAATGAGCTATTTCCTCACAATGCCGAACAAGGACAGCTGGTGGCACTTGCCAGGGCAGCATGGCTTCCTTTAAGAGCTCACACAACCCATGAGCATGAGTCACTGCTCCTTAAACAAAGCCGACCTGTGTAACGTGCGAAACGTGTGGACAGGCAGGCACGCTAGGGTTCCCACCTTGAGATCAGTGTGGCCTGGAGAGCAAGGCTGTCATCTTACATGGCGCCCCCCAAAGTTGGGGCACAAATTAGCACATGAATGTACAAACACAAGGGAGCCTCTAAAGAAGTCTACTCACATGTGCCGGCTCCTGGACAAGCCCTCTTCTGGCCAAACCGGGTGTTCAGTCTCGCCCCAGCACAGGAGCCCAGGGAGGAGACTGCACAAACCCATTGGTCCCAGCTCCGTCAGGCTTTTTGCACCAGGAATGGACCCAAATTTGCCTCCTCCAGGTAGACCGGGAGCAACACCACTGGGTCCTGCTAGGAATTAGGGAAGGTGTTTTGTTTGCTTTGAAGAAATCTCAGGTGGGAAGTACCACTGCCCCCATCGCTGCTATTCCAGTAACAACTCTTGTGTGCAGGTAAATGAGAGCCCTGCCATGGGCGACCTGCTGCGAGGCTGGACTTAGAGACCCAAGGGCCAAATTCCCAAGTCGCTGACGGAGCAAAAACAGACTCACGGGGTCAGAGACTGGGGGAAGGAAGCCCTGTGGGGGCTCATTCATGTCTCAAGGTTCACTGAGCGTCCCCATGCTCCTGCTCTCCCCCAGGTACTAGTCTACAAAGGCAAACAGAATGAATTACCTACCCCCACCACACATTCTGGGGTGTCATCCTGTAGCCCCTTCACTCATAGTCAGCATTTGGTGTTGTCTCTCTACACCTGTCCCCACTTCCTGAGGATCCCAGTTTCCACCGGAAGAACCCCGGGTGGCTTTGCAGAGGGAAGCTGCCTCCCCAGGTGCCAGGCACGTGACCACAGGACAGCCTGTCCACGTGCCCTTCTCCTAGACGCAGGGGCGGGGCCGGCCCTCAGCAATGCTGAGCAATCCCATTCTCTTGCTCTGGGTCCACAGAAGCAGAAAGCCTGCAAATGCTTCTGCTCTTTCCACTCCCACCAGGGAAGTAAAGCTAATTAGAATTAGAGAAAAACAGAGAGCCACCAAATCACCCAAAAGCACCACCCCTAGACTTCAGTTATATGAACAACCAAACAATCGTTTAAGCCAGTTAGAGTTGATTTCTCTGTAACTTGCAACTAAAAGCGACCAACCTAAAAAATATCCTTCTTTTATGATGGAGGAATTGAACCCAGAGAGGTCCAGCAACTTGCACAAAGACACACAGACACTGGGGACTGGAGCAGGACGGGACCCCAGTGTCAGGCGTTGCCAAGTCCTGAGTTAGAACCAGGACTCCATTCTTCAAAACTGTGGGGCCTCACAGACATTCCTTGAGGTCTCTAAGCCCTACGTCAGAGATAGTAATAACCCCCTCCAGGCCCTCCAGAGATTAAGGAAAATAAACACTGGGAACCACTTGCTCCAAGCAGGTAAAAAGTTGGCATCTCTCTTCTTCCCTATATAACACTGCTGCTCCGGTAGCCAGCGCTGGTTGGCAAATCGTATTTCTTGCACTCTTACACAGGGATGTTTGGTGTAGTTTAGGGTTTGGGTGTAGTTTAGGGGACAGGCCAGTTTGACCTGTGAACCATGTATGCAGCCACACAGCCTCTTCCCCAAGTCGGTGGCCCACAGACAGATATCCAGGATGACAAGGGCAGAGAGGAAGGGTTTGGGGAAGGGGGGAGGAGTCAGCTTCAAAATACAGTGAGGGAGGTGAAGGGAAGGGAACCGGGTAAAAGGAGGGCACAGAAAGGGACGAGGAAAACAATTCTAGGAAAGGTGGAAACGTCCAGCGGTCAGGGTGGCATGAGAAACTGGGACTGTCTCAGCTCTCTGGTTAACCACATTCCTGGTTTCCACTTTAGAAATTTAATTGTAAACCTAAACATCTACCTTTCCCCACTGGCTTGCCAGTGGCCACGGATTCTCTCAGATTCAGTGAAATGTCCCTCGGCGTTACCCTGGGGCCACTAAACAAGTCTGGGGAGGGTCCCGGGCAGGCACCCTCTCCCCTCCCAGAGGGAAGAAAGCCACTGGGCTTGGGACGTCTGTTCTGTCATCCCAGCCACAGGAATAACAGTTTTGTTTCTTGCCACTTCCTTTTAAAAATAAAAAGAAATATCGTGATGAAAAAAAAAAAAAAATGAAAAAGAGCCACATTCATGGTGGCACCAGGGGCACAAGTTCCCTTTCCTTCCACCACGTGGGGAAGGGTACAGAGGCCGTGTGAGGCAAAGGGGTACAGAGCTGAGGAGCAGACACAATTGGTCCCCAGGGCCAACAAAACCACTTACTGCCAACGCCTAACCCCCACCCCTTTGAGGCCGGACACATGCTTGGGATGCTCAATGACAAACGGGGACAAACCGGAACAGACAGAGCTTTCAGGGCTCACACACAGCTTCAGGAAGAAAACCCCAGAAAGGATGCAACCGTCTTAACCCAGCCACTGACTGGGGCTCGTCACCGGAGCCACCACAGACATCTGACATCTCAGAACTGTGCTCAAAAAGGCATTTCTTAAGCCACTCGACTGGGCAGAAAAGGGTTCTACGGAAAAATAATTGTTCAATTTTTTTTGCAAAATAAAACCCTACACTCAGCAAACTTCATACATGAAATGTGACCATGTAGGACAAGTGGGCAGAGAGGACTCCCCCTGGAGTTCTCTCAAATCCTGAATCCAACCTCCATTTGCCAACCCCCCCACCCCCGCCCCGCCAACAATGCTTCCAAAATAGTCGCTTTTCACAGTGTGTGCTCCCTTAGGAATTCGGAGCCCATCTGTGGGGTCAGTACCTACCTGTGCCACTTCATTCACCTAAGCCTTAATGTTCTCTTCTGAAAAATGGGGATGACACCTGACTATTCCACCAGCATGAGGTGACAGATGGGATATGGGCACAAATGCACTTGAAAACATCTAGTGCAAATAATCGGGACCTAAGGAACATGCTAGATCGCCAAACGCTTTAATTTAGAAAGAATAGATGCTGCAGACTGGGAGCTGAGTCACATGAACTCTGCTGTCCCATAGGTCCCTGGGCACTCAGCTCTTAGCAAAGATTCTTCCTCAAAGATAAAAGGAGATCCCACCTGCTCCCGGAATGTACGTGGAAACAAATCTAACTGTCCTGGTCAATCTACCTTTAAAATTAGTTAAGTGCCTCTTCACATCCACCGGGATGGCTATCTATCCAAAAACAAAAAAAGTGTCGGCACAGAAGTAGAGAAAGTGGAACCTTTGGGCCTTGCTGGTGGGAATATAAAAGGCTGCAGCTGCTGTGGAAAATACAGCAGTTCCTCCAAAAATTACGCACAGAATTATCATATGAGCCAGCAATTCTACTTCTGGGTTATACACAAAAGAACTGAAAACAGGGACTGAGGTATTTGTGCACGCTTGTTCATGGCAGCATTATTCACAACAGCCAAAAGGTGGAAGCGACCCAAGTGTCCAGCAACGAAGGAATGGTAAACAAAATGTGGTCTATTCGTAGAAAGGAACAGTATTCAGCCTGAACATGAGAGGAAATTCTGACACCTGCTACAACACAGATGAACCTTCAGGACTTTATGCTAAATGACGTAAGTCAGACACAAAGGACAAATACTGCATGATTCCACTCAAGATGAGATGCCTATTGTAGTCAGATTCATAGTGACAGAGAGTAGAATGGAAGTTGCCAGGGGTTGGGGCCGGGGGATGGGGAGTTAGCGTTTAATGGGCACAGAGTTTGCATTTGGGGAAGATGAAAAGTTCTGGACACGGATGGTGGTGATGGTTGCACAACAATGTGAATGGGCATCATGCCACTTACTGCACATTTAAAAATGGCTAAGATGGTAAACTTCATGTTATGTACACTTTAACACAAGTTATAAAAAAGAAATGATGGTTAAAATTTTTAAAAATTAGTTAAATGAAGAAGACACAACTGCAGAGATGGTAAGTGTCACTTAGGGCTCCTGAGGGCTTCGCTTACACACTGAAGAACATGTCCCCACAGGCTAGCATCTCAGCCACCTGACCTTCCATGCCTAAAACTCAACCCCTCCCCACCTCGGCTGCCGAAGCAAGTCGGCTTCCCACTGCCCCAAAGAACCTATGTGCCAGAGAACTGAAGTGATTGCATCAATGTCGAAAGAAGCATCCAGCAGCCCCTCAGTAGCTGTAGAATTAACGACAGACAAAGTCTAAAGCAAAGGATCGAAAGGTGTCTAGAATAAGGGAAAATGCCATTGATGTCTTGAAAACATGGCTGAAATCCCCAATGAATTATCCGGTGGGATTGCTGGGCAGGCAGAGATGGTCTTTCCTGCCCTGTCCCAGTCGGTCAAAGACGGAAAGGGAAGGAAATTGCAACAGTGAAATGAAGTCAAGGGCCCACACTCTTTAGGCAAAGGAAGTGGGTCTGAAAACCATTAAAATCAGCTGCTATCAGAGGCATTTTTGAAACCACTGGGGGCCTCACAGACCTCAGGGGAGAGACTGCAGGTCTGATTTATTTCTGGAGACCCAGAACAGCTGTGTCTTTTTCATTCGCCCAAAGGTAGCCACTTCTGTCTTAACTGACTACAAAAGGCACCTGGATTCAAGACTTTTATGTAAAAACCTGTAGCAACAAACCAAATATGGGAGGAGGTGATGATTCATATTACAGAAAAAAATTCTTTGACAGAAACTTGCCACTCCAGCATTCCTCTAAGTTGCACGATTCCTCCAGGCCTTTCATATATCATGTGATGAACAGATTGGTTTGATAGAGACGTTTCTCTGGGCACAAACCTGGTCTTTTACTTAAAGCAAGAGAGCCCAAGGGATTTTGAACAGACCATCTTTAGCCAATGGCACAGGTCAAAGGGAAGAAATTCACCCAGGACCATTCTCATCCTCATGTGAAGTGAGCTGAGTACATCTGTCATACAAAGAAGGGGGTGCTTGCTAACTCGCTGTGGAGGACCCCAACCAGCTCCATGATAACAGTGGATATCACCTAGGGTGATGGTGGCCAGAAGTAGCAGTGGTCTCCATGGGCACGCAAACAAATGTACCAGGAAGCTACCGATGAAAGGGCATCTTCCAAGCTCCTGGGGAACTCACAATGACCTTCCCTGCCCTCCTTCCCAGGGGAGAGACTGCAAATTTCATTTATTCCTAAAGCCCAGAAACACAATTCATCTTTTGCCCAAATGCAGCCATTTCTGTCTTAACCAAGCACAAAGGGCATCTGACTTTAAGACGTCTGTGTTAATACGTGTACCAACAAATCAAGTAAGTGTGTGTGTGGATCCACGTCGGGTGGAGGTAAGTCAGGAAGGCTTCCTGAGGGAGGAGAAAAGAGAAGCACTATGGCTGGGGAAGCCTCAGTAGGAAAGGGTTCAATTCGGGTTTGCGCTGGCCAAGAAGTCGGTCAACTATGTTTCTTAAAGTGTCCATTTGTATTGGACACCTGGGCAGGGTGTTCAAAACGCAGATCTCTGAGTACTCCCTACCCCCACACATACCAAAATAGAACCTCTAAAATTGGGGGAAGTGCAGGATGACTGTTGAGAATACTCATTTTTACCAAATTCTCCAGGCAATTCATTTTCACGCAAACCACAACTTGAAGGCCAGAGGACTGGTGGGGCAGCTCTATGTGCAGAGTCTGAACTGGACCCACACTGATCTGGGAAGAGCAGCGGCTCCTGCCAAGGGAGGTGGAGGGTGAGGAGCCCCAGAGGAGACGGACAAGGCAGGTGCAGACAGAAGGCTGTTCCATCACAACATCCCAGCCCTGCTCCCACGGACACTTCCTGTTAGGATTCTCCCTGGAGCTAGCTGGTTACAGAAAATGTCCGTGCCATGCAGGAGGGGCGAGGGAGAGGGGGGAGGGGAGAGGGGATGAGCATCTTTCAGTTTACAAGCTATAAGAGGAAGGCTGCTAGCGTTTCAAAGAAGAAAGGAAACATCAGGTGTCGGCGACCAACCATACGGTAACACTAACAGAGAAACTGTTGTGTTGAGAGTTAAGTAATCTCAAAAGGTCCTATCCTACGCAAATACCACCGTCACTCTATGCGGGTGACCACTGCAAGCAAGCTGGGGCAGACAGAGATACTGGAAGGAGTCAGCCCTAGTTCGCGTGTGGATTGTGATGGACCGTTTAGACCAATGGGGTCTCGGTTGTGGGGAACAGAAGGGCTTCTTTCACGCGTTTCCTCAACTTCTCAAGCCTCTCTTCTGCAAAGACACTCGCCAGCCTCCATCCACATCCGTGGCTTCCAAAACCCCCTTCAAGCTGGCTCTCCTCACTCTTCCTGGAAGAAACAAATCCCCTAAAGAAAAGGGGGAATCACTTCCTGGCCCAAGACTGCTGGACAATCCCCTAAATCCATTCTGAGCGGAGAGTAGAACCCTGTGTTCCTTTAAATCTGCCCAGATCACCAGGAAGTGCTCTTTGCTGGGTTTGCACACTGAGTGCCCGACACACCTGCTGCTCAGTGGTGGCATGAGTCACCCACACGGGCATGGCATGTAGGACATGTCAACGGTAGATTCGGGGCTTGGCGGCTGGCTGCTCTCACGCACACCGGATGTCATCCATCCATCTACCCCACAGGAGACATGTCAGGGCAGAGCAGGCTGTAACCCAGTTTTCACTAACCAACTCATTCCCAATAGAGGTCTGAGAAGGAAGGAGGGAGCACGCAGAGATGCTTCCCCCACCGCGGTCAGGGCTCCCCGCCCCTCGGGGCTGGGAGGGTCTCATCTGCTCTGCGGGCCATAGATAGGAAGGGGGAACAAGTTAACCTGGGAAAGAAGATGAAGATGGAGGGGCCTTCTCACCTGGAAACCTTCTCCAGAATAAGTCCTACTCTCCTGCACAGCAGAGCACCCAGAGTTTACAATACTGCATTGTACACTTAAACGTTTGCTAAGAGGGTAGATCTTGTAAGTATTCTTATCACTCACACACACACACAATAAAGTGGGTGGGAGGAAACTTTTGGAGGTGATGAATGTTCATGGCATAGAATTGGGGCTTTCATGGTTATGTACTTATCACCAGACTCATCAAGTTGTATACATTAAAAATGTACAACTTTTTGTGTGGCAATCATATCTCAATAAAGAGGGTTTTTTTTATTTAAAAAAATGGTCTGTGGAACCCTCAACTCCTACATTTTTTTTTTACAAGACAGAATTTTCTGCACTGCAGGATCTTAAATCATAAAAGGAACATTAGCGGGACAACTGGAGAAAAGGGAGTAAGGCCTGGACTTCACAGATTCTATCAGTGTTGATGCTCTGGGTCTGAACCTCTGGGCTGTGGATAGGAACGTGTTAACGTTTAAGGAAGCTGGGTGAAGGATAGAGGGAAACTCCAGGTACCATTTTTGCAACTGTCCTATAAATCTAGATTTATATCAAAATCAAAACTTAATTTTTTTCAAACAGACGACAACATTTTTAATCCAGCTGCCAAATAAATCTCACCTTATGGGATGGCTAACATAATTTACATCGTAGTCCTGAAGGCACATTTTACCCATCTCATACTTTGCTGCTTGAAAAACAACCACCAAAAACCCCCACTGTACTCTGGCTCCCAGACATGGCAGCGACCGATGGTGAGTGGCGCTCTCTGCCCTCAAGCCAACCTCGGAAATGCCCAGAGGAATGGCATGCCTCTGACTTAAAGCAATGTCAGTGATTCCTAAGAATTTTCCAAAGGAAATGATCCCAACTGTGGACAAACCCTTATGTACAAAACACTCACCAATCAATGCATTACTTCTAAGGGTAAAAATTTGGAAACACCTTAGTATCCAACAATGGGGGATTGTCAAGCAAATTATGATTCAACCAACTGTTCATGGGGAAATGTCCACATAAAGTCCAGGGGAGAAAGCGCAGGAAACAATGTTGTATATATTATAGCTGTTTCAGCAGTGAGGAAATAGGTCCCACTGCCAGCAACTACTGTGGGAACTGGGTGGTTTTCCCTGCTTTTTGCGCCTTTTTTTTTTTTTTTTTTTTTTGGTAGTTTTCCATAAAGGATAGAGAAATAGCATGGATTGCTTTAAAAAAAACCACACGGGTGGCACAGGTGGAGCAATGGGTAATCAGTGAGACAGCTTCAATAGTCCCTCTCCCAAGGTCTGGAAGGGGGAGGGTGGGTTCTGCCACAAGGAACGTTATTGCACCAGCATGGGCAGATCCTGGGACCTGCTGCGGCCAGTACCCCCTCCTGGGGGAGGGGGGCAGTACCAACACACATCACCTCTTGGCCTACGGTGCCTAGCCCTCCCTTCTTCCCCAAGCAGGTACTCAGTGGAGGCAATGACACTCTGAGCACGTATCAAGAGAGACCTCTGAGAGCTTCCAGAAGTTTTCTATGTAGGAGGGACTTCTGGACGGGAACCGATCATCACACAGGCTGCCAGTAGGGGGGGGGGGGGGGGGGAGGAATCCCACATGTGGGAAAGCATCTCCAGGAAACCACCTGAATTCGGGGCGGGGGGGGGGGGGGAGTCCTGGGGTTGAGGACGAGCGCCAAAGTGGGAGAAGGGAAAGTTTATCTGTACATCCAGGCGGACTGGCTCAGTCATTCATTCAAGGAACATCGCATCGCGCCTACTCAGTGACAGGTACCTTGCCGCCCCAAACAGCGCCAACACAAAAGGATAAGAAAAGGGGGTGTGATAGATACAAGAGCGATTTGCTTTCAGTTCAGGACTCAAGACTAAGCCCTCTCCCCACGCCAGGCAGGAAACCTCTTCCATTAACGAGCCGCGAAGGGTGCGGGGAGGAAGGGTCGGCAGCTGGACGCACTGGACCAATTCCTGCTTCCTCCCACCCATTCAGAAACCTGTCCACCCCATACCGGCGTCTGCCTGACGGGTGGGCCAGTCCTTGCAGTGAAGCCGACCAGGGACATGCAGAAACACCCCCGTCCCCTAACCCCGCGGTGATAAGAGACTCGGCCAGATCAGCTTCCCCAAGCGCTGCGCTCCAGTCGCATTCTGAGTCGCCAGCGGCCAGACCTCAGGAGCTTATCGAGGCGGTTCCGCTCCCAAAATAACGGGCCCGAGAGGGCGACAAGGCGAAAAGGTAAGTGCAAGGGCCACGCAGGGCTCAGAGGAACGCGGGGCCTTTAACCAGGCTGGGAGCTAGATCCCGCGGAACAGTCAGCAGCTTGGCGGCGCTGGGAGCTGCAGGGCGCTGACCACCAGGACCCGGGCGATCAGCGCCGTCTGGAGACAGAGGGATGGTGGCTAAAACGTCCTCCGAGAAGACGTCAATCACAAGAAGAAAATTTTCGACCCATAACCTCGAGACCTCCGGAAAGCGACGCGGAGGGGTGGGGGTGGGGAGTCAATTCAAATTCCTCCCCCGAATTGCAGGGAAACTTACCTCCAGGTGAGCGACCCGACTGTTCTGTAGAATGAATCAATCCACGGATGGAGACGAGGTCGTGGGTCTTCTGAGTCCGGCTGATACGCACCAAGTAATCCACGTTAAGGGGTCCGGAGTCCCCCACCCCATTGCTCACTTTCCATCCAAGGCCAAAGAGCTGGCAGCCGGCCTCTGCGCTCAGGACCCGCGGAGATCGCGGGGAGTTCACTGGCTGGGGTTCCCAAGCGCCGCATTCCCGGGCCGGGGGACCGCCGCACGAAACAGGCGGATGCTGGGCGCTCCGCCGCCCCCGGCGAGGGCATTCCGCCTCCTCGCACCGGGACAGCACCCAGCCTGGACGCAGCTTCTGGCCTTCCTTGGCTGCGCATCTCCAGCGCGAACCCAGATTCCCGCCGGAACCTCTCTGCCAAGCCCAGGAAAGTACCAAGGGCAAATCCGCTCTCGACCTCGGGTTTGCAGGTCTGCAGGGCCCAGGCAGAGTAGGGTGGGCGCCCGCAGGGAAAGAGAGGCCCGGGGAGGGAAAGGCAGATTGGCGGGTGCCAGCTGTGGCGGCCGTGTCCACCCAGCACCACCAGCACACCGCGCGCCCGCACCGCCTCCGCACTCTGCCCAGGGCCTGGCCATTCGGCCCTTATATATCAGCGGGTCCCGAAGCGGGGCGGGGCGGGGCAGGCGGAACGCGGGGAGGGGCGGCGAGAGGAGCCGAACTGCTTCCTGGGAGATGTAGTTCTGTTTTCCTAGGCAAAACAAATGGAGAGCATCGGGAGGGATGGTTGGGATCTATGGCCAACACCTGTCCTCGCTTGCTCCCTTCCTTCCTAGAGGAAGCTGGGATTCCAGCCTCCCTGTCAACTCTGTTAGCTCTAGGTTAGCCTTTGTGCATATGGTGGGTTGCATCAAGCCCCTAAATGCCGCCCAGGATGACAAACCTTCGTACGTACTCAGTGAGTCAGACAAACCCAGCTAGGTTGCAGTTGCCGCCTGCCATTAACTGGCTGTGTGACCTTCATGGAGTTACTACCACACCTCGGATTCTTCATCTGACACAGATAGAGGATATTAGTGTCGGCTTCCGTAGAATTTTAGAGGGACGTGACCAGCCATTGTTGGCCGGCACAGGGTGGCCTGATCTCCCCATCTCTATTATGAACAACCGTGGTTTCCTTACACTTGTTGTTTAAGCAAACTTGGTTTCAAGTCTTCACTTCCACAAACCAATTGCCACCCTGAGGACCCTCCTCGATTAAAATTCTGAAGCTGCCACTGTCCTTATTCAGGCTTGTTTCTGCAGCGGTCTCCTCATTCATTCAACACCTGAGCACCTGCGCACACTGGGAGCCTAAAAGCAGAAATCCTCCCCCAAGGAGCTCCCGGTCAAGTGAGAGGAGGAAGCGGCATTGTGATCCTTGTGTGGATGTGAAAGAAACGGTATGGTCCCTGGGGAACCTAACCCTGCCTGGGGATATCAGCCAAGAAGGCCAGAGGGCTGTGTCTGAGATGCTGAGATGCGTCTGGACTGGGTAGGAAATAGCCAAACAAAAGACACACAAACCCAACCGACAACAACAAAGGCAGAGAGCCTTCTCTGTGGAGGAAACATTGAGGGTACAAAAGAAAGGGGACATGGTGAAGAGGAGGGCAGGGGCTTCGTTTTCTAGGGTACCTGTACACACTGGGTGGCTTAGAGCACAGAAATGTATTGTCTCAGTCCTGGAAGATATTTATAGATATGGGGGCCTACATGGGTTAGTATACACACAAGTATCTCCCTGCTTGCTCTGCTGAGAGCACCTAGAAGCAATGACAGCCCAGCAGCAATGCGTACTAGATCCATGGTTTGTTTCTAATGCTGTTGTCCAGTAAAAGGAACCAGGGCTTCTCAGAGCAATGGCTGATTCTAGGACTAGGGCAGGAAATATACCAGATGAGCCTGGAGCATCCTCTGGTGCCAGAAAGTAAGAAAGTGTGAACACACACACACACACACACACACACCCCACAGTGACAGAGAATGTCCAAGGGATACAGAAAAGCCAACTGAGAGAGCTCCTAATAGCCAAAGTTGGGGAACAATCTGAGCAATAAAATAAGTACAGTATTATTGGATTATAACCCAAAGTAGAAAATATTCATGAGTTCATACTGATATAATTAGATAATTGAAAAAATATATATGAGGGACAATAAACAAATCCAAGCTGGGAGCAGTTAAGCAACTTGATTAATGTCACAGAGCAAATACATAGCAGAGCCAGGGCTCAAGCCCAGAGCCCCCTCTCAGAAACATCTCCCTGCCACTCTACGGTTCCACATAGTGTGTCTATAAATATTCCGGCAGCAAGGGCTGAACCTTTTCCCACTTGGACCCACTGCCCTGGGTGCAGAGCAGGTGCTCAGCACAGCTGGTGTAAGAAGGTGGATGAACAGGTAGAGAGCACCCAGCACACAGCCTTGCCGACAACAGGCACTCAACAAATGGTAGCGGTCCAGGGAGTCCTCTGGCTCCCCTGTCCTTCCATCCGCCTCCTCCCTACCCCACCTGTGGTCTCCCATCACCCATTCTACTCCCCCTGTTGAAAGGCGATGTCTCCAAAGGCCCTGTGACAGTGACAAGCAAGGGCCAGATATAAAAGGGCCAGAGTGGAGGAAAGAGAGGCCAGTGTAATGTACAGTCTGGCCTCAGGTTAAATGTGCACCAGACTAGATCCTGGGCTCAACGTCCAGCTCCGTTATTTTCCAGTGCAGTGACTTAGGCAAGGTACTGACAGGTCTGTGCCTCAGGTAAGTGTAACATAAGGAATTATTATTATTATTATTGTCATCGTAACAGTTCCTACAACATGCAAATCCTGAAGAGCACACACAGGTACACAAGATATAGTCCCAACCCTTGAAAAATTTACCATTGACAACTGCACTGTCTCACACAGTAGCCATGTGGCTATTTAAATTTAAATTAATTCAAAGTAAATAAATGTTAAAAGTCAGATCTTCAGGGATACCAGCCACATTTTAAGTGCTCCGTAGTGACAGGTTGTCCAGTGGCTAATGCATCGGACAGCGCACACACAGACCATTCCATCACTGCGGAAAGTTCTACTAGACAGAGCCGCAGCCTCAGCACCGCTCAGAAGCTTGTTTTCCAGCTGCGGAATCTCAGGCTGCTCCCTGAACATTAGAATCTGTGTCTCCTGATGCACATTCTTTTAACTTTTGAATTCTCCAAGCGGGCGTAAGTACACACATAATCCTACTTTTAAAAATATCATCGAATCAAAACCTCTTGATGAGAATGTTCGTTTTAAACAAATGGAACCATACCTAGGTCTCATTCTATAACGTTGTTTTGTCTATTGGCAATATGTTTCGGAGAACTTTCATAAACCTAGAAGTTCAAGGGAGATACAGTCATCCCCCTTTATCCACAGTATCCACAGGGCACATGTTCCAAGACCCGCAGTGAATGTCTGAAACCACAAGTAATATGGAAATATGTGCATGTCTGTGTGTGCGTGTGTGTGATGTTTTTCCCTATACGTACATACCTATGATAAAGTTTAATTTATAACCTAGGCACAGTAAGAGATTAACAAGAATAACTAATATTAAAATAGAACAGTTACAACAACAGACGACAATCATAGTTACGTGAATGGCGTTGGCGCCATTATAAGTAAAATCAGGGTGACCCGAACTCAAGCACTGCAATACCTCAACAGTCGGTCTGACCACCGAGGCAGCTGCTAAGTGACTAATGGGCGGGGAGCGTCTACAGCGTGGAGACTCTGGACAAAGAGATGATTCACGTCCCAGGCGGGACGCAGCGGGACGGAGCGAGATTTTATCACACTACTCAGAACAGCACGCAATTTAAAACTGATGAATTGTTTATTTCTGGAATTTTCCATTTAATATTTTTGGACCGAAGTTGATTGCAGGTAACTGAAACCACAGAAAGCAAAACCACGGAAAAGGAGGGACTAGTGTATAGTGGTCAGAAACAGTCTGACATGGAGGAAATTCAACCAAGTCCAAGACCGACCTGATACCCCATGTCTGTGAATTTCTCAGATCGCAGGATATGCATATCGGCTGGGTAAAAATATGTAAATGAGCTTGGTGCCGATGTCCAAAAGTATCAAAGGGCGGCTTGCACAAGGAAAGAGCCAAAGACAGGGTGGCACACTGGAGAAGTGAGAGGGCATATCCACGGGCTCTAATTACAAAACCCACATTACTGGGTTTTCTATGCTTGGTGCAGGGATTAAAATAAGACACAGGCAAACCCAGACAGATTTCAGAAAAAAAAAATGCTATCATTTAATGGAAATGTCCGGAACTGCCAAGAAGTTTCAGAAAGGGTCAGCCAAGCTATTAGATTTCTGGACAATTCCAAGCGTGAGTGGTCACATGTGAGGGAGCATCAGAGCCCACCCTCTCTCTTCATGTCACAAGATTATCACCTGCTCCCTTTCTGCCTCCAAACGTGCTCAATTCTCATAAATGATTAAAAAAAATTCACTGAGCACTTACTAATTGTTGGGCTCTGTGCCAAGTATACAAACAGTGAATGCTCACATAACCCTAAACAACAGGAAATAAAATCATTGTTGTCTTATAGATAACTGAGAGCAACGCACCTGTGGCCAAACAACCTCTTCTCTCACTATCCATCTTCCTTCTTTCACCCTCTTGGCTTTTTATCAAGTAGACTCAGCCCTCCTCTGTGTCCAGAGAGCTTGTGCAGGCTTTCTTAGTTTCATCCTCTCTGCAGTTTCTTTTCCTGAAATCCCTCCTTCCCTTGGCTTTTGCAGCAGCGTGCCGGGCCCCAGGTCTCTCTGCCCTGCTTACTGATGCTCCCATCCCTACCCCCTAAACGTGAGACACATCCCAGGCTCATGTGCTGAGCTGTCCACTCATTTCCCTCCCCCGGTGCCTTGTCCACTCTCACACCCCATCCTGCCCACGGTGAGGTTGGCTGGACTCCAGGACTGTCTCCTGCCTTCCTGCTGGATGTTTCTACGTCACCTCAACCTCAGGCTGTCTAAGAACAAGCATCTTTACCCGTGCACTGTTGATACCTCACCCAATATTCCCTCACTGCTGAGTTTCCCTGCAGCCCAGTGGGTAACTCTAGCAAGCGACTGCTTCCTTTCTCTGCCAGCGGTGGCTCCTGCTTTCTCTCTCTCTTATGCACCTGGGGCTTCTTCAGTTCTTTACAGGAGCATCTCAGAAGTGCCAGGGGTTTAACCCTCCAAGGACAACCTGCAAGCAACAAGGGAAGGGACTCGTTGGATAAATATCCTATCTTTTCCATCCTTCCATTGGCATCACGGAAGAGGGGCACCGGGTGTGTACAGGATGGGAGGGATATCAGAGCTTGGGGCTTGCACAGGGCTTCTCCTCAGGCTTAGCAGGAAGCCCTACCCAGATTTTGCAAGAAGTTTTGTAATGCAAATATTCTCAAGGACATAGGTCCAGGTGGGTCCAGACATTCATTCACCTGAGATGCCCTCCCTTCTCCCTTGGATCATATCTTCCATTTCTGGGAGCAGGTCAGATGGGTGGGAGATGTGATTGAACAGTGCTGGGAAAATGCTTCAGCCCCACCCCACTCCTCCCCCACCCCCAGTAAGGAGGAGGCACACACCGGAGCTCCCCTTGGAACACTGTGGCTTTGTTTGCTGGAGGTTCTGAAATCAGCCTCCTCACTTACCTCATCCAACACTGAAAGTTCCGTCTCCTCCTTCACCTTCTCTGAGGAGTTTGGAGGGGAGTGGGGAGAGAGCGGCAGAAAGGAGCGGTAGCTCATAAAGGTCCACGTGCATTTGCAAGCCTGTCCCCTGCCAATCCCAGTGGGGTGGGGCCCATTATTACTCTACCTCCTGTACAGATACGAAAATTGGCTTAGAGAAGCCAAAGAACTTGACCCAGGTCAAGTGGTGGGTAGACGCCTGAACGGTCTTTGAACTCCAGTTATTCTGACGGTACGACCTGTGGGTTTTCCCTTTACATCCCTGCATCTCTGCAGGCCAGACCTCAGACCAGCTGAAGGGATGGGTCTCTGTGAAGACATCCCAGGTAGAAGGAAGGGATAGGCCCAGATTCAAGTTGTGGATCAGCCCTTCATTAGCAGAGTCTGGGTTTTCTGCGGGAACAGGGGGGCTTGGCCTCATGTACAAGTCGCCAACGAGGTCAGAAGCCATCAGGCTTTTTCTATGGGCTCCACGGACAAGGCCCACGTGATGAATAACAACCATCATTTTCATTCATTCAGTCAATTAAATAGTTATTGAGAGGCTTCTAGGCACAGAGCCGGGCAGGGAGAAATTACAAGAATACAGCCTTCCAACCTAGAAGCAGAAGGCACATTCCTGAGGAATTCGTTCAATGCTTCATTTCACAGATACGGAAAGTGGGGCTCAGAGAAGGCAAGTGACTCACCCTGGGTCACACAGCAAGGCAGCTGCTGTGTCCTAGGGGAGGAAACTGACTTGACAGTGGGGCCTTTGAGTAGGTAGGAAACGTTATTCAGTCCAACCTAAGAGTCGTGTTCTACATCAACTGAGCCAGGAAGCCAAAGCTTCCTGATGTCCCTGGAAGAGGAAACAGCCACTGATCTTTTGGCAGAGGCCAGCCTCCCTGCAGGAGGTGCTCCGCTGGAGATGACAAGCCCCAGTTTGATGCACTCTGGTGAGGCTGGGTTCTGAGTCCAGTACCAAAGGAAACCCCCTGCCCCAGACACAGCCTCTGTCAATATTCATTTGGCATCTGAAGTTCTGATGCTGGAAAGCTGCACCTCAAAACATCATTGAGCGAATCTGTCATATCACAGGTCAGATTTCCTCTCCAAAGAAAATGAGACTTTTGTCTGATTACCCAGGAATAGGACCCACCCGTCCACCTGGCTGAGACTGTCCCTGGGTAGGAAGCACAGAAGGTTAAGGAAAGCAAGAAATGTCAGGGCCACTGGAGGTGCCAGGACTACATTCTGTCTTTGGAAACTGGGGTTGAGCTACATCCGATGACGTCAGATGCCACGTGAGGTGGGTACAGGGCTGTGGCATGGCAGAACCCCAGGTGTTTGCCAGAGTGATGCCTCCCCATAGGGGTGGTCACTTGTACACATGTAACTCACCAGAGACAAAGTTTAAATCTGAGCCTTGATTTTCTTAGTAATAACTCCCATGAGTCCCCTCGGGAAATTCTGATTCCAGCACTAAATCAACCAGAAGGAAAACTAGAAAGGCAAATAGTTTTTCAAGCTGCTCCTGATCTGTCCTGCAGCCAGGTGGTCATAAATGCCTCGAAAGCCACTTGTGCCCGCCGGGTCTGTCCGTGGGAGCTCAGGGACTTGAGACTCAGCTCTTGTCTAAGAGCGATCGTCTTGAAGAAATGACCATCTGGAAAGCACAGCCTGTTCTGCTCCCCAGACACAGAGGGGCTCTGCGGAACATGGAATCTGCATCACAAAGATTGGGTGGGAAGAGAGAGGAAAGGAAATGACACACCGTGGGGTAGGCGCATCTGCCTGGAACACCCTCTTGCCCCCGATCTTTGCATATCTAGCTCATTGCTATCATTCAGGTTTCTGCCCAAGTGTCACCAGCTTCGGAAAGCCCTGTTACCTTCTAACCCAGTACCCCATGGGCAGGAGGAGGTGGGGACACATCCTCGACTCCTCCTTGTGTCAATGAGAAGGGACCTCCATTGAATAACACTTCTGACCTCCCTCTCCACGCCGTCCTCAGGACAAGGGGACTGATTGGTGGGCGAGAGCCACGGGTCCAGGCTTTTCAAGCGGGGTCAGCTAATTGATTTAAAGAAAGTAAGGATCAGAGATTAAGTCCCAGAGCTGGGCTCAAACGTCCCCTTAGAGGTCGGTCCCAAGGATTAGACTAGCAGGACACATAATCCTCAGGTAAGCCCACCTGGTCACAGTCCAGACAGGTCCTCCAACCCAGCTCTGTTCGTTGTACATCTAACACGGACACTCTACCTGTGTCATTTCTGTGTCCGTCTCTTGGTTTAAAATCAGGCAGGGACCTCCTTAAACCCGCCCGATACATTTCTTTTAGTGTCTCTCCCATTAGAATATAACCACCAGAGTCTGGTTTTGCTCACCTCTGTATCTCTAATCCCTAGAAGACTGCTTAATGCATAGTAGGTGCTTATGTGATTTCAACAGAGAAAACAGATTATCATTATTGAGGGTCTATTATATGCTAGGCACTTGATGGATGTCTCACCTGACCCCCCTCAACACCCTTTGAGAGAAACGCGAATAAACCCATTTTGTAGATGAGGAAAGTGGCAATCCGAGACACAAAGTGACTTTCCCATAGTCACACACGACGAACAGCAGAGCCAGGTCCTGAAGAGCAGGGAGGGGCTCGCTCCATGGTTTTACCCTTTGAAACCACCCTGGAAATTCAATACTGTCACAGTAGTAATTTCAAACGGAAAGAGTAACTATTTTATTTGACACATTGACCTTTAACCGACCTATTTTCAAAAATTATCTGAGAAATAGAATATCTAAATAGACCTATCACAAGTAAAGAGATTGAATTGGTAATGAAAAATAAAATAAAAATAAAAACCTCGCACAAAGAAAATCAGATGGCTTCATGGATGAATGCTACCAAATGTTTAAAGAATTAACACTAATCTTTCACAAACTCTTGTAAAAAATAGAAGTGGGATCACTTCCCAACTCATTCTATGAGGCCAGTATTACCCTGACAGCCAGTAATACCCAGCATTACCTTGTTACCAAAACAAGGCAAAGACAACACAAGGAAATTGCAAACCAATATCCCTTGTAAATATAGATGCAAAAATCCTCAGCGAAATGCTAGCAAATCAAATCCTGTAACATATAAAAAGATCATACACCATGACCAAGTAGGATTTATCCCAGGAATGCAAAGTTCATTTCACATAATAAAATCAACCAATATAATGCACTATATTAATTGAATAAAGGACAAAAACCAGATGACCATCTCAATTGACACAGAAAACGCATTTGACAAAAATCCAAAACACTTTCATAATAAAAACACACAACAAGTTAGGAATGGAGGAGACTTCCTCAACCTAATTAAGGCCATGTATGAAAAACTCACAGCTGACATCCTACTTGAGGGTGAAAGACTAGACGTTTTCTGATTAGGAGAAAGACGAGGAAGGACGTCCACTGTCACCACTTCTATTCAACATTGTACTGGGGGTTCCAGCCACAGCAATTAGGCAAGAAAATTAAGTAAAGACATCCAGATTGAAAAGAAAGTAGTATAACTATCTCTATTTAAAGATGACATGATAATAACAAATGTTGGTGAGGATATGGAGAAATTGGAGCCCTCACACATTGCTGGTGGGAATGTAAAATGGTGTGGTCATTTTGGAAAACAGTCTACTAATCCTCAATGGATTAAAAATAGTGTTAACATATCACCCACCAATTCTACTCCTAGGTATATACTGAAGAGAACGGAAAATGTATATCCAGACAAAACTTGTACACAAATATGCATAGCTGCATCAGTCATAACAGCAGAAGGTAGAAACAACCCAACTGTCCAGCAACTGACGAATGGATAAATACAAGTGGCACATCCATACAATGGGATAGTATTCAACAACGAAAAGGAATGACACTGATCCACACTACAATACAGAGGAACCCTGAATACATTAGTGCTAAGTAAAGCCAGACACAAAAGGTCACTTATTGTATGATTCATTTGTATGAAATGTCCAGGACAGGAAAATTCATAGAGACAAAAAGTAGGGTGGTGGCTGCCAGGGACTGAGGGAGGCAAAGAACTGAAGGGAGAAGGGACAAGCAAGACACCCCAGGGTAATAAGAACTCTCCAAGTGATGGCATTCTGGGATTCCAACTGAACCTTGAGAATAAAGGCACATTTAGAAATTATTGCAATTTCAATGTCACCTAAAGTGGCAATGAAATAAACCAATATCATCGAAAACATTTAAAACAGCTGGACTATAATATTTGATGACAAATTGTGACATCTGGAAATTTCTAACACAAGCCAGGACCCAAGAAGTGACAATCTGCCCTCCATCCTTGGCCGTCTAAGTTCCTCTATGGAGGTGCACTTCCATATATGCACTTGGTTTCCTATTAATCACCTATTGCATTTCTCGTTCACCACGTGGCTTTTGGCCAGGCATTCAAAACTCATCTACAAAATGAAAGGGTGGGGCGAAACCCTTTCCTGTTCAGAAATCTATGACTTGACTTCATTCCACTTAGGCAATCCAGAGTATACGAAGCATGGTAGACTCTCTCTTTGTTCTTGAAGGGTTCATATTTCTTTGAATGGCCACAAATTGGAAATCAGAAGTAATAGATAAAACTACCATTAAGTAATATTTATTTTATACCTAAGTGCGAATGTAACAGAGTGCTGAACTAGGCAGTAGATTCCTACTAAAAAGAAACAGCAGATTCCTGCAAAAGAGAAGGATGTAAATACCACTTCCTTCAATCCTCGCTCCAATTTCCCCTCTTTAACGAGCTCTGAGTCCCTGGTTAAAGTCATGCCATCTTTAAATAGATAGTTATACCATTTCCTTTCCCATTTGGATGTCTTTATTTAGTTTTCTTACCTAATTGCTGTGGCTGGAACCCCCAGTGCAATGTTGAATAGAAGTGGTGACAGTGGACGGCCTTGTCTTGCTCCTGATCAGAAAACATCCAGTCTCTCGCCATTCAGGAGTCTGAATACGATGCAAACTGTGAGTTTTCCATAGTTGGCCTTAATTTCAAACATGTTTGGATGAGAGGTTTCTCTCTCTCTCTTTTCTTTTGGAAACACGGAAGCACCTGGCCTTAATTGCCAACACCAGCCATCATGCAACCGTGCCCGTGACTAGCCTTAGAATGAAGGCAACTCAGGGGCTGGGAGAGCTAAAATGAAAGAACCTGGGTCTTTGATGACATCATTAATCCACTGAATCAGCTAGTCCTGGACCCCGTCCTAGCTCTGGAGTTCTTGTTACGTGAGGTAGTACATACCCTCACTGTGCAAACTCACAGGTCACGTTGGGGTTTGTGTCACCGGACAGCCATGTTGACTGTACCAGGCTGACGTCTGGATGCCTAGCCCACTCTGGTACTGACCCTCTTGTGTGATCTTGGAGAGGTCACTCAACTTTCCTGGACCTGTTTACTCCATCTCAAATGTGGGGATAACTGTCCTATCCCTCCTTATTTTGCAAGATGACTTTGAAAACCAATGAGATGCAAGAGGCCTATAGAAACCTGAGGCAGTGTTGGCATTTATGTATCACAGATTCTTTCCTCTTGGATCTTAAACTCTAAGAGGCTTTGCCACATCCTTTTACTAACAGTATATCATTCTAGTTTCATGTCAACACCATGAGGTGACAAGTACTGTTATTCCCATTTTTTGTAGATAAGGAAACAAGGTCAGGCATATTGAGAGACTTGCCCAAGGTCACGTAAGCTGGGGCTGGAACCTGTGTCATCTCATTTATGGCACATAAATGGGCCTCAATCACCACCTTATCAAATAATAAAGCCATCCATCATCAATCAGAAAATAGCAAGCTGTTCCCACACTGACACTGCAATGACCCAATTTATTTATTTGCTTAACTGATAGCTTCTATTAAATTGTGAATATGCCAAACGGTGTTTGTTGAGCCCAGTAAAGTCTCTTAATGATGATTAGTTTGCTTTTTTAAAAAAAATAATGGTTGTTTAGCGATGCCTGTAATGAAACATCTTTTGCTTCATACCCCTCCCTTCCTTTGAGAATGATTTTGCTTCCTGTCACATGAAGAAAGCAACGGGAGAAAAGAGAGTTAATGTGCAGGGGGAAAGTTTGACATGTGTTCTGAAGATGGACTATATTCTTTCCATCCTGCCTTTTGACATTTCATTCTTTCATTTGGGTTTACACTTTGCCTCAAAATCCTTCCAATAAATTCCTCTTTGGGTCTATGTTGGTTCCATTTGGGTGCCTACTCCCAAAACATGTACAATAAAGAAGCCACAGCAACCTTGGAGATAGGAAAGCAATCACAGCATGGAGTGCACACATGCATTTTAAAATAGATTGATGCTTACAGACCATCTTCCAGCTAAATTTCTCTCTGTTTTAAAAGAAGATGTCTCAATAAACTTGAACAAAAGGCAAATTTTCCTGCTCAGAATTCCTTTCTGCTCAGACAATGCTGGTTCCACTCAAAGTGACCCACCATTTGGGGGGTTGGTGGGGCTTCGGGATGGCTCAAGAGTCCATCTCCAGCAGCACTATGGGAAAGAAGGTGGAAGCTGCTTGAGAGGCGTGGCTTAGACTTGGAACAGCATCTCACCTTAGTGTTAAGAGGAAGCTTCGAAGGCCATGGGAAGCTGGTAGCAGATGCAGTCTCACAGAGCAGAACCCAGAAATGTTAAAAAGCAAAAGGTCGAGAACGGATACATTAATGTTCAGAATGAGGGACGAAACCTAACAAATCTGTGAATCATTTCGGCTTGTAGAGCTTCTCTGCACTGTAATGATTATGTGTCCATGTCTTAGAAGCCTCCTGTTAATTAGGAATATCACCCATGACAAAGACAGGCTATGTTCTGCATGCCCTTTGACTCTTGAGGTTTTGCATTATTCAGGGTCCTGATAGGATACAGACGGTTCATCCAAATTGGGGGATTGAAGAGAGTTTACCTATATACCAAGGGAATGGGTGGGGTTCAGGGAAACTGACAAGGGAGAGTGCAGGGCCTCAGAACCAGCCGTAGGATTGAGGACTGGTCTCCACTGAGTCAGAAGGGACGAGGGGAGCACTTGTTTCCAAAATCGAGAGAAGGCAGCGACACAGGGAGCACCGCCTGCCTGGCACTGTGGCTCCTTTTCTCTCACCCTCCAGTCTCGTGCCCGTTGCTCCACTGCCTGGACCCAGCTCGTATCCAGAGGCCACGAGAGTCTCACAGGGCAACTCTTGGGGCACAAAGCAGTGTGGGGATGTTGGGGGTAGGACCTGGACAGGTAAAGGGAAGAAGTTCAGTCTGTGTTTCAAGGAGGGCATCACCCTTGTGGAAGCATCAGAGTGAAAAACTAGGTAGAGAAGGTCGTCCTAACTTCGCACCCAAGCTCTAAACCCCCATTTTCACCTGGTTATGGGACATCTGCCCATTGGAGCCCTGTGGCCTCCTAAAAATACATAGAAACCACACTGCTCCCCTTGGTGCTCAGTTCTGATCTCTGCTGGACCGTCAGATGTAGTATATTTCTCTAGTTCTGTCCTTCTGGTCACCCAGGTTTAAAGCTTCAGGGCCACTCCACTCTGCTCTCTCCATCAGTCACTAACCCCTCACAGTTCACCATCTCTTCCATCCTGTCTTTTCTCTTTGATCTTGTCAGCTGGCATCCCCTGCTGTTGGTTTCCACAACGCCAGTGTCTTCCCCTTTAAATGTATCGAACACACCGTAGTCCAACTGATCTAATACACACCATGGATGTTACTTCACCTGCACAGGACTTAACCAACCCATTCCTTCCTTGTTCCCCAAATATGCACGACGCTGTCTGCCTCAATTTCCTTGCCAGAAGTTTTCCTTTGGAGGAGGGGCTGCCTTTCATTTTGACTTCCTGGAACCTTACCTTCCTTCAAGCTCCCAAAAGATTTGGATCTTTCCTTGCTCCATTCTCCTTAACTATTTTGCTTGTACCTCTCATGTGGCATATATCCCATTCGACCTTATATAACCATAATCCAGACACATGGGTTCTGTCCTATTTTCCTCACCATCCTGTAAACTTAAATCATGCCCTGTTTATTTCTGTAGTTGCCCCTAGTACCTAGCCAAGCAGCTGGCTTGTTGTAGGTGTTTAATACCTGTATACGGAATGAATGGATATGACTACCACTTCCAAGATTTTCCAAAGGCCAAAGGTATAATATCTTTCCTCCTCTGTCTCTTCTGTGTATGTGATGATACAAATCAAGTCTGGCCCGACTGAGCCCAAAGTTGATGATGGGGTATATGACTAATCCCGGAATATACTTGAACTGCTTTATGAAAACATTTGTCAAAGAGCTTTATACCACATCCAGGCACTCAAGGTTGGGAATAGATATCTAGAGATTTATTGGATCATTAAATGAACAAAAGGACAAGAGGCATTGTGCTAATGGATACAGTGAGAGCGACCCAGGGTACCTAAACCATCCCCACGTGAAAAAACAGCCCTGGGGCTTCAAGTCGTCTACAACTCACTAAGAAAAGTACCCCGAAGGTTTGGATGAGCCTGTCCCCAGGTTCACAGAGTGAGTGAGGAGTCTGAAACTCTTAAGTCCATGATAATGGGTGTAGGTGGGGGCGGGGAGAGAAGAGAGGAACTGTCAAAAGTGCAGTGATTTAGTGTCTGTCTCTTTCTTCCTCTTTCTCTCCCTCCCTCGCTCCCTCCTTCCCTCCCTCCCATCACCCTGCCTCCTGCACAAGGAACTATTGAGAAGGGACAGAACAAACGCTCCCTTATGCAGCTCTCACAGCGTCTCTGGGTTTGTCGGAGACAGCTGCCTGTAGCACGCTATGGTTACTCATTACCCGGGTTCCCAGGCAGGAAAAGGAGCAAACTTAATAGACCTGAACTAACCCTCAGCTCAAATACTCCAGCCGTAAATAAATAAATAAGTCAGGTGTACCAAGACGAGGGGAGGGGGGTGGGGAAGGGTTGGCAGTGCAAGTGGACTGATGGGAAAAAAACAAGAGTTTCTATAAGGGGAGGGAGGGGAGGAGGGAGGAAGGAAAACTCTCTGGAGAAAGGAGAGAGTAGATTTTGCACGCTGCTTGCATGTTTTTGCCTGCAGAGTCTCGGTTGGCCACTGGCCATTCGAGGACCTTGCAGAGATGGAGGAGTCTGAGGGGAAAGGAAATAAAGCCCTATTTCTCCAGCGCCCATGCCCCAACCCTCTCAAGGATGGCTTCTTGCAATTATCAACTGCCACCCCATCTGCTGGTGGTGAGATAGGCACTGTGGGATAGGTCATGAGTTTTGCCTTCCTCCTGACTTTCCAAGCAAATGTTTAGTCCTCGGTAATCACAACTCCAATTCAACAGATGGGAAGGGTGGGGATGGATAAAGAAGGTAAAGAGACTAAGAGGCAAAGCGACTGCTGGCATGAAGAGAGTCATATTCTCAAATTTAAAAATGTCTATCCCAATGGTTCTCAACCAGGGGCGATCTTTCCCCCTACCCCCAGGGAACACCGGGCAATGTCTGAAGACAATTTTGGTTGTCACAGTTGGGGGTGAGAGTGGTACTGACATTTAGTGGGTGGAGGCTAGGATTCTGCTACACACGCTGCAATGCGCATGACGGCACCCCCATTCCACAGAATGATCCAGCCCTAAATGTCACCATGCTGAGGTTGAGAAATCCTACTTTAGATCTATGTCTCAGAACCCAATCCGCGGTCCAGGCCACCTCTAATTTTGCAGATGGCATCAGTCAGTCCTTTAGCCCATGACAGTTCCATAAATCTACCCATTCTTTCAGGGTAAATGAGGGAGGAAAATCCTAGAGTGACACATGCAATAAGGCACTGATCTCCTTTTGACGAGCTCTGGGAACAAAACCACAGAGCAAAGAGGACCCCCACCACGGAGAAGAGGCAGTACATCTATCAAACCAGTGTTCTTAGTCACTGCCTGATTGTTTAACAGACTAATTTCAGTACCAAGGGGTGTGGGTACCTATCGTTTTGTCTTAGACTCTCTGCCAACCCTGGCAGGTTGGGGGCTCGGGAGGTTGCATCAGGGGTTTTGTTTTCTCCCTACTGAATGGGTTGCTCACTAGCCAGTCGATTTTACACAAGACTCTCACCCTCACTGGGCCTCAATTTAATAAAGTCTCCATGGGCAACGATGGTCCCCAGTCACCATCTCGAGACCACTGCAATGTTTAATGAGCTCTTTGAGGAGTTTGAAGTGCTCTGAGAAGGACCTCCTGCAAAGATGAAGCATGACCCAAGTACTGCGGCCAAGTGCGCAGTAAGTGTGGACAACGTCAAGGCCAGTAGGAGACCGTTTTCCAGTGTGGCCGTGGAGACCAGTGTTTGTGGGTCTAACACAACCCTGGATGTACGGTCTTCCCACAGCTGCCCTGGGGAAAAGAACCTGCTGTCAGGTCAATGATTCAGTTGCAGTCATGCCAGTTTGTCAAAGGTATGTGTGGGGATGGGGGAGGGTGATGTGTGCGTGTGTGTGTGTGTGTGTGCGCTTGTGATATGTGTGATATGTGTGCATGTGGCATGTATGTATGTGTGTGGTAGGTGCGAGATATCTGGTTATACAGTGTGTGCATGTGTGTGATGTGTGGGGGGCGTGTGTGTGTGTGTGTGTGTGTCCACACCCGCTGACTAATGCCGGAACAACAGGATCAAGGCAGATTCCAGAGAGAAGACGGTGCTAAAATATCTCCGATGGGTGGGCTTTTTGGGGAAACAGGATAATCAGAGCCTAGAGGCTCCAAGAAGAGGCTGTCTGAGTTCAATTCCAGTCTCTGCTACTTTGGAGCTACGTGGCCTGGGGCAAGGTGTTTAGCTTGTATGGGACCCAGTTTCCTCGTCTCTACAGAGGGGTAATAAAAGCACCTACTGTGGTTACAGGAATTAGTGGCATCCCGTGAAGCACCTAGTGCTGGGCATAGCAAGCACTCAGCTGTCAGGTGTGCTGGTCATCTCCTTCAGGAGGCAGTTCTTCCGGAGTCTCACCTAACACAGCCTGCTCCCTTCCCTACTTCCCAGGGGGCAGCCGTTCCCCCTGGGCTGACCATCACATCTGCATGAGTCCTCCCTTGACTTCAGTTGCCTCTTGGTGGAGGTGTCAGACCTCAGCACTACAGCTGTTCCAGGTCCATCTGGCCCAGACAGGAAGGAAGAGGGTGAGCTGATCACCAACGCGCCATCTCGAGGACCCATAGCCTTCCCTGGTGACCCAGCAGACTGTGAAGAAAACCTGGCTGGGGCTTCCCCCCTTCTGCTGGCAGCTGACGCCAGTCTTCCTGGGTCCCCCAGATGCCTAATGACAACGTTATTGCCACCATAAAGCAATGACGGCCACTATCAACACTCAATCAGCCTCGCCTGCCCTTCACAACCGGTTTGTCAAAGCCGCCCCTCCCTTCCCCGTTGTTAGCTCTCTGCTTGCTTATCTGCTGCTGGAGACAGAAGTCTCTGGTCTAATTGTGGCAAATTAATTATTGAACTGCACATGCACAAATGGATCACTTCCATTCAAGGCCAAGGCAGAATCCACGGTCATCACTGCAGACCACAGGGGACCCCATTCAGCCCCACATCCAGAGAGGGGCTCTAGGCCGCTGAGAGTGACATTCTTCCTCCATGAAGCCTCCCCCAAACCCTTCTGTCTGTGACATCTCAGGGAAAGCACATCTTTAGAACAACACCAATTGCATTAAAACTCTTTCTTCATAAATCGATCAACGGTGCTGGGCCACAGAACTCATCAGCTTACCTCCGCTGAGCCTCGTAAGTCCCCCTTCCTGGTTCCAAGCAGATGCTTAATCCGTGTCAAGTTGATGAATGAGCACAAATTAGCAGCCTTTGCCACTCAGTCTCATTTACTGTATAATAGTGGATATGTACAAAATAACACTGGCCAACTCATTTAACCACCCATGGTTGCACTTATGTGTCAGACACTGTTTTAACAACTCTCCAAGAACGCTCAAGGGGAAGTACGGCCGCCATCAATCTCTATTTCACAGATAAGGAAACTAAGGCATAAAGAGCTTGAGACTATTTGCCAAAGACCTAAATGAGTGGCAACCAGAATTCAAACCCCGAGTCCACGCACCTATGCCTCACATTATGCTGCCCCTTGAGCGGACGTTAGCTGTGTGTCCAATGGTAACATGCATACCTGGAATGTGTCACCCAACTGAGATCTAGAAACTGACCACTGATAGTCTCATGCTGTCCTCCCCAGTCGCCCATCTCTCTCCTCCCCAGAAGGACAAATAGACCCAATTCTGTTTCTTATTCCCTTCATTTTCCTTGCGGCTTTACGACACATGTATGGATCGCTAAACAACTGGCTGCCTAGTTCTGTTTTTGAACTTCACCAACATGGCATCATATTATGTTACATGGAGTGTGCAGCCTCCCTACCCTGAAGTCACAGACATATTTTCGTCGACTCTCTTCTCGACTCCTCCGCTGTTTATGCTTCTCTCTTCTTCAGCTCTGCTGGGGGTAATGTAGGCTACTTTAATTTTTATTTAAGGATATACTGTTTATAAAGTTTTACAGAGTTTACAAATAGTTTCTCATCCATCATCTTTTTTTTTTGGCATGTAACCCTCACTTTCTTTTTCTAGTACATGGCTGGGCAGACCTGCTGATCTGGCCTGGGCTCACTCGAGTGGCTACGCTCCAAGATGACGTCACTCACATATCCAGCAGTTGGAGCTGGCTACCCAATGGGATCCTTGGTTCTCTTTCACCTGGCCTGTCATTCTCCAGTAAGCTAGTCTGACTCGGTCACATCATGGTGGACTCAGGGTTCCAAAAGAGCAGAATCCAATATACAAGGTTTCTTTAAGGGTTAGCCTCTGGAACCCCCACATATTACATTCTATTGGTTAAAGCACGTCACAAGGCGGCCAGCCCAGATCCAAGGGGGAGCAGTAGAAATAGGGTTCCCTCATAATGACACAAATGGCAACTTCAAAGGGTCATGGAGTCAGGGTGGCACGACTCATTCAAAGGGGTGGGACAGAGTTCACGACTCACACAATCTACCACAGTTGGGTTTAGATCTGCTCCACTTGGGTTTTTTTCCAGAGCCAAGACTGAAGGGCCAGCAGAGACTCAGGGCGTGTGCTTAAGGCGGCCGTAGGAGCTCAAACCAAGCCAAGCCTCTTCTCCTGGCTTGGTCGCTAGCAGCCAAAGCAATCACATGGCCAGGGCCACCTCCATGGTGCAGACAGAGTGGGAAGGAGAGAAGGTGTATATGAACTAAACAATAATCCAAGCTGTGATAGGCCCTCTGTAACTTCCAGTATTTAGTTCTTGCCTCAAAAACCTGGGCTAACTCCTCCTGTATAGGTTGTTTTAAGGCAGAGTGACCAACTTGTCCCTGTTGGCCTGGGACTTGCCTGGTTTTAGCACTGGAAGTCTCGCATCCCAGGATACCCCTCTGTCTTGGGCAAAATGGGGTGGTTTGAGCACCCTGTTTTGAGGACTAAATGAGATCCTCCTGACAACCACAAACTACATTTTACTGCATGATTATCCCTACTCCACAGAAGCAAAAAGCAACTTTTTAGCAGCCACAGTGTTGGTGGAAGAACCACTACTTCAGCCTGACTCTCTCCACGTACCTGTCTCCTATTGGCTCACTTTCCTCACCCACTGCCACCCAAACCCCTCTCTCTTAACAACCCTCTCCCCGGTCTTTGTAATAGGCTCTCTGGAGGAGAGCGGGTGCTTCGTAAAGAGGGAAACTGAGGCCCAGACAGACTAAAGAGGGCAGCTGCTGATGAGGCACATGGAGTACTTGGGCCAGGCTGGACCAGACGGTGCACCCAGGAAATGGCACCAACCTATGGCAACAGAGGGGCTCAGCCATGGAAACAGAGGGCTAGCCTATCACCCAGTGTGGTCCCAAGAGGCAGGAAGGAGGGTGCCCCACACAGCCTCCACAAGGCCAGGTCATTGGCCAGGCTTGCCTGGGAATGGCTGACCCTAGGCTGAGCCCCCACCCTCTCCTGTAAGTTCGGGCCTTCAGGAAGGGGCCCTATACTGACCCACCAAAGCCAGACTCCAGCCCCACCCCGGCCTCTGACTCTGTGTGACCCAGGGCAAGCTGTCCAACCTCTCTGGGCCTCAATTTCTGTTTGTGAATTATTCCTGACATCCCAGGAATCACTGGGAGTCCCCCAGGACCCCCTAGGTGTCAATACAGGTTCCTTGGTTCATTCCTAGTTTGATCCGGCGATCAGTGAAAAGGGCCAGAAAAAGCATCTGGCCCTTTTCACTGATCGCCGGATGAAACTAGACGGGAATGTGACCAAGCTCAGTCAATTCCAAGGTGCACACACGGGAGCGGGGCGGGGTGTGGGTCTCTGCTGTGGCGTCAGTTCAGTGGTGAGGGAACTGACTGGGATTGAATTGATGCCGATGGGGAAAAGAGGCTACAAAGCACCCACAATTTTCCCCAGTTCCCTCAAAGAGTCCCAGCTCTGAGATCTGGATTGCCACTCCCGAATCCCTGTCCTGGATCCTTTCCTCTTCCGGGGGCATCGAGAGGACAAACACCTTCTGATTGGAATGTTTTTCCAAATATTCAACATCTGGAAGGACCTGCTACAAAGGCCCCCTTTGTGTAGCCGGGAAATGGGCTGGCAATAAAACAGCGCCAGACCCCGCTGGGCTGGGAATGGCAGAGGGGAAAAGAGTGGGTGAGGGAGGTGGGCGGATGGGGGGGCACTGCCAGGAGGATGTGTGTGAGAACAAGGCCAGTGAGAGGTGTGCCCGGTGGTATAAGGCAATAATCATGGCTAGCGCTTACCTAGCGCTTCCTATGTGTTGGGTGCTATTCTGAGTGCTTTGTCTTTAGTGTCTTATTTATGTAAAAGAGAGGGAAACGGATGCATCTGAGAGGGTATGAGGTATGATATGCAGAGAGAGACTGAATAAAACAGAAGGGTGGTGGAGAAATGGAGGAATTCAAACAACAAGCAGACAGTTTTCACGTCTGGACACGGCAAGGCAGAGAAACAATCACTGTTGGAATGTTCAAAAGTGACAGTGTCCCAGTTCCATTTCTAACCAGCTTTATTCCCCACATCTTTGGAATCGTCCTGGGAAAGCAGGCACAGGTGCCCTTGCAGGAGCCTCTGGTCCCTTTGTTCCAGCAGGTGGCTGTACAGGTGTGTGTGCATGCCTTCGATGGTTACAAGAACCTATAATATCAGACCATGGAATGCCGTATTCTTCCTGCCCATCCTGCAACAAACAACAGCACTCTGCCTCTGGCCCCATGTGCCTCTGGCCCCAAGGCCATCCTAAAATACTACAGGAACCCCCCCTTTGTGAAAAGTTCCTTGGAGACTGAAGGCCTATTATGCCCAAATCCCTATCAAAACTCCAGGAATAGAGAGCTTTGTCCTGCTTCTTTTGAAAAGTATCTAAAAATCAATTCAGGCAGCTTGTGGAGAATCTCAGAATCTTGGGAGTAGAAAGAATGTCAGGAATCTGGTCACAAATGGGAAGTGGATGGACCACCTTGTTGGGGCTTGTTTAAAATGCAGAGTCCTACACCCTGTCCCAGACCCAGCCAATGAGCGAGGGTGGGGAGTGGGAATCCAAGAATCCACCTCTGATAAACTCTACACATGACTGTTTAAAGCACATCTAAGTGCGAGAAGTATTGGTCCAAATCATGACCCAGGTTCTGGGAGAACAGTATTTTAATCTGAGACACTGAGCAGTATTTCAGGAGGGAAATACAAACACATGACTATTTATTCAACTCTTAAACATCTCTAAGACTGCATTTTTCTTAGCATTCAGTGAGTCTTTTCCAACTTTCAGTTTTTATGTCTAATCTTACCTTTCTAAACCTCCTTCCTGTATACTTTTATTGAGCACAGACTATACGCTGGGTGAGTTCACTGCATATTTTCTTATTTAACATTCATGACACTCTTCTGAGTTAAGTACAGCTAGAAAGGCAGGAAGAACAAGAACAAAGGAGGTCATAAGAAAAGGGGAAGGCAGAGATGAGAGAAGACGTTTCCTAGTCTCTTGGCTTTAGGGAAGCAATCAGCTGACTTCTTGGTGTGTCCTGGTCATTTTTACAACCAGAGCATGGAAAGTGTCATCAAAACTCAGAATGCCCACATTTGGAGAAATGAAATCCTACTCCTGTATTTCCAGACTCCCTTGCAGCTAGGATTGGCCATATACATATCCCTGTCCAATGAGATATTATAGGAAGTCAGCTGAGGGACTTTCAGGAAATGTTTTTCTCTCTTGATAAAAGGGAGGGATGCAGCTGGTACTGAATACCCCTCTCCTTCCAGACTTGGATAGTGTATTAGTTTCCAAGGGCTGCCACAACAAATTACCACAAACTTGGTGGCTTAAAACAACAGAAACTAATTCTTCAACAGTCTAGAGGCCAGAAGTCTAAAATCAAGGGGTCGACAGGGACTTTCCTTCCAAAGGGTCTGGGGAAGCATACTTCCTTGCCTCTTCCAACTTCTGGTAGTTCCTGACATACCTCGCTTTGTGACAGCATCATGTTAATCTCTGCCTCCTTCTGTCTCTTTATGCCCATTTGTATCTCTCATATGGACATGCTTCTTGGATTAGGGCCCACTCCAATCCAGTAGGATCTCATCTTGATCCTTACCTTCGTTACATCTGGAAGGACTCTATCAGGTCATATTCTAAGGTTCTGGGTAGACATCAACTTGGGGGAACCCTATTCAACCCACTACAGATAGGAACATGATTCAGGAACCTGCAGCTGCCACTTTGTGACATTGAGGTCAAACATGAGGACAAAAATAAAAACAAGCAGAGAATGGCAGAGCAGGAAAACAGAAGGCTAAATGTCAAGCTAGGACTCCGGGAGCAGAGCCATGGACTGTGAGATCTGGAAAAAGTCAGAACAATAAAGGCATAGTGGATTAGAGCAGTGAACATTAGAGTTATACAGACCTGTGCTTACATTTGAGGCCATTGTCATTTTCAGGAGGGAAACCCAAGCAGATTATTTTAGATCTCTAAACTTCACATAACCTCCCTGAAAACTCTGTTTGAGGAATACACAAGACAATACGTGAAACCCTAATAAACACTCAATTACTCTCTCACCCCGTTTTTTTCCTAAAAGCAACAACTTTGTCTTACCTAGTTTTCTATCTCCAGTGTATGGCATATCATGTGCAATTAATATCTGTGAGCCCAAACGAAACAGCCAAACATTTGCTATGTGTCCGCTGCTTATAATATTTCTGGGATTCAGTTTCTACCAGTGAAATATAGAGATTTGTTGGGCTGGGGTTCCTGGGCTCACGGTCAGTGAAAGATCCAGGTTTTTCAGCTAAGCATAGTAGATTGAGCACATAAAACACTCCTTCCATAAAACACTTCAATAACAGCACATGAATTTAAAAGGTTTAAAAAAAAAAGAGTCAGAAAGACAAACAATGAAAAAGGAGAGGACAGGAGATGATTTTGAAAGTCAGAAACTGATTAAGCTGAGTAAAGAGAAGGAAGCCACCCAAGGCAGCCCACCTGCTTGTTGGAACACTGAAAAGGCAGAGGAATTGGAGGTGTTGGGTCCATCCAAAGGCACAGTGTGAGCTGCAACGGGAACAGCAGATTTCTTGAAAGTTATCTTTCCAGATTAACGCGCTATACCAGCGGCTGCTAGAACACCCAGATACCCAGCACATCCCCACCCTCTGCAGCCAGGCAACTTCACCCTCAACCCAACTGGAGACTGACAATTTAGTTTCTAGGGAAACTGAACCAGAGAGAGTTCAGATGTGGGGACGGCAGAGGGCAGGGCAAAGCATGCAGTAGAGACGGGTATATCAAAGGAATGTCTACATGCCCCTTCACCTAGTCAGCTCTCCAAATGTTAGCAACTGACTCATAACCCTGCCAAGGAATGTCTGGATTCTTCAATGGTAAAACTGATCACCCCAAGAGAAAAGACCTAAAAAGAGTGACATTTGAGGGTCCCCCATGAAAAGTCTGGTCTCTGCCCTAATGCCGTCCAGTGGGGTTCACCAGCTGTCGGGCCCCATCTGTCCTCAACCTCACATACAGAGCTTTCAATCAGGCACGCGTCAGCAGACATTGGGGAGAAGGCCCGAGTAGGACAGGCAGAGACTAAAACAACAACATGGGGTGGGGGAGAAGAAAGAAACCCAGCAGAAACCGAGACAATGCAGGGAGCAAAAGAAAACAAAAACATAACAAAACCAACTACCTCCTTTTATTATTATCCTTGTACTAATAAGAAAGTATTGTATCCAACAAATAAGAACAGGAGGCCACAAGAAAGATTATTCTGGCAATTCAAACTCTTGGAAATTAAAAATGTGATGGCAGAAATTAAAAATAATAAGTCAGTAGTAGAACTGGAATATTAAGAGAGCCATGAGACAGAAAAAGACATGGTAAATACAAGAGGGGGAGTAAGAAAGAGAATCAAGCCAGGAGTTCCAAGATCCAACGAATGAAAAGTCCGAGAGAGAAACAGAGAAAAACTGAGGGGAAGAGACTGTGAAATAAATAAGAAAATGGACATGAGTTTCTAGGTTGAAAGGGGCTATCAAGCTCCCAGTCTGATGAATGAAAACAGACCCACATCTATACGCTGCATCATAAAATTTCAGCTCATTGGGAGTTAAAAAAAAACAAACAAACAAACAAAAACTTCGAAGGAGGGAGGCAGAAGGAGAAGAAAGCAGAGGGAGCTCTCGTATACAAGGGATCAGAAACCTGAATAGTATCGAACTATTTGGCACAGGAGATAAGAAGGTAATGGAGCGTCAGCAGGGCTCCCACATCCTTTCGTAGGCTGCAGGGGAGAATTAATTTTCCTGCCTCTTCCAGCTTGGCTCATGGCCCCTGCCATCTTGAAAGCCTGCGAAGACCAATGGAGGCTTCCTCATGTCACATCATTCTGCTCACTCTCTCCTCCTCCCTCTTCCACTATAAGCACCCTCGTGATTACACTGGGCCCATGGGGATAAGCCAGGATAACCTGCCTATGTCAAGGTCAGCTGACTAGCAACCTTAATTTTACCTACAACCTTGATGGCCCTTAATCCTGGAACGTAAGATATTCATGGGCTCTGGGGATTAGGATGTAGGCACCTTTGTCTACCATACTAGGCATGCTGCAGTTTTGCACAAAATCTGGGTCCTTTTATTTAGGATAAAACGCAGCGTGGTGATAAGGCAGGCACGTGCTAAGGATTACAGAGTGGAAAGGGAGAAGGAGGCAGAGCTCCCAATGACACCACCGAGCCATTTGCTGCAATCCAGACCAAACCTCTAGTGTAAAGTTACGTGAGGGAAACAAATCTTCTTTTGGTTACGCCACTGTAGGGAGACTTTCTATACACGAAGCCAAATGCAAGGCTAAGGAAACTTTCACTTTTCCGGGTAAGAAGTCAATAGATAATGTCTAAAACCACAATAGGGAGAAAGGCCAGGACAGGCATGGTACTGGGAAACCGGGGGTAAATACGAAAAGAAACATCTGAATCGGAATTGAAAGAGGCACTTGTGGGGAGCGGATTCACAGGTGAGGGTAAGGAGGGCAGAGCATGACCGGCTTTCATTAAAAATGCTACCATGCTGTGCGATTCATTCAGCTTTCTTTATCTGGTACTCAATAAAAATAAAACATTTAATTAAAAACTGAAGAAAATGGTTTGGAGGACTTACGGCAACAACCTAGGAGTCCCAAGGAAAATACCTACCCAAGCACTGCCCACCGCTGGGGTGGGGCAGGCTGGAAGTCTCTTAGGGACAGGAAATGGCCCCCCCAGGTGACAACAGGGAATACCGCTGGGCGGTGCTTTCAGCCTTGACTCAGCAGTATCCAAATTTGCTGTCCCCACTGAGAATGGCCAGCACCTTACTGCTCCCCAAGCTAATGACGGCAAGAAGTCAGGACAGGACCCAGTTTCCCATCCCTATCAAGAGGCTGTTTTTAATTTCTCCGAAGAGGACATACAGATGGCCAGTGGACATATGAAAAGATGCTCAACGTCACTAATCATCAGAGAAATGCAAATTAAAACCACAGTGAGATACCACCTCACTCCAGTCAGAACGGCTCTCATCAATAAATCAACAGACAGTAAGTGTTGGTGAGGATGTGCAGAAAGGGGAACCCTCGTGCACTGTTGGTGGGATTGCAGATTGGGGCAGCTACTCTGGAAAACAGTATGGAGGTTCCTCAAAAAGTTAAAAATAGAACTACCTTATGGTTCAACAATTCCACTCCTGCGTATTTATCCAAAGAAACCCAAAACACTAATTCAAAGAAATATATGCACCCCTATGTTTATTGCAGCGCTATTCACAATAGCTGAGATAAGGAAACAACCGAAATGCCCATCAATAGACAATTGGATAAAGACATTTATACAATGGAGTATTACTCTGCCATAAAAAGAATGAAATCTTATCATTTGCAACAACCTAGAGGATATTAAGCTAAGTGAAATAAGCCAGACTGCGAAAGACAAATACCATATGATCTCACTTACATGTGGAATCTGAAGAACAGAACAAACGAGCAAACAAAACAGAAATAGACTCAAAGATACAGAGAAAAAAACTGATGGTTGCTAGATGGGAGGGGGGTTGGGAGATGGGGGAGAAAGTGAAGGGATTAGAAAATACAAATTGATAGTCACAGAATAGTCACAGGAATGTGAAATACAGATGGGGAATATAATCAGTAATGTAAAGACTATGTAAGGTGACAGATGGGTACTGGACTTATTAGGGGGATCACTTCATAGATTATATAAATGCCTAACCACTGCTCTGTATACCTGAAGCTAATAACATAAAATAATATTGAATGTCAACTATAATTATATATATACATACAGTCATGGGATGGAAAGTACAGCACAGGGAATATAGTTAATGGTATTGTAACTGCTATATACGATGTCAGAGGGCTAGTAGACTTGGGGGGTTATCACTTTGTGAGGGGTGTAAATGTCTAATCACTATGTTGTTTTGTACCCTTGAAACTCATAACAATAATAACCATACAAGATGTTGTTTTTAGAAGCAGAGCTCAGAAGAGCAAGCGAAAAGAAGAAAAGCCAGGAGCCAGGTTCCAGGGAAAGGAGGGTGACCGCGGCCATCCGTCTGCACACATCTGCTTCTGTAAGCCTGGCCCTGGGGAACAAAGCCAAGATCTTAATCACCCAGCATCACTCTGGCATGCTGAGTGTGTGATACACCTGTCTACACCGTCAGGCAAATGAGTGGGTTCACAGGCAGAGGCCTGCCCCGCCAAACAATGCTCCCCTTTGTCCCCACCCGGAGCTTGGGATCAGCAGGGAAGCCACATCCATCAGCACTTGTCAGGGCCCTTAATGCTCACAATGCAAGTTGTGACCCACATTCTTCAGCAAAGCCAGAGGTTTCCCGCACGCAGCTCTAACTGACACGCAAAGTGTCAGTCAACCTTCTAAAACCCCTGGGTGGGGACCTGGGCAAGGGGGGCACTGGGCTCTCATTCCCAAGAGCCAACCAAGGCCAGAGAAGGTGCCCCTGAAACTCTGACACATCCCTTCTTCAAACCAGCCCCGACAGAGCTGCTTTAAGAAAAATCATTTCCCCGTGTTAGCAGAGGGCTCTTCCTCCAGCTAGTTCAGCCGATGTGACACGCATGTGTGCCGTGCACGCCCCTGGCGAGGGGCGTGGCCAACCAGAAAGGTGTGACGCCATCCTTTGCAGCCAGCGAGGTGCAGGCTCGCCACAAGTTTGGGGATGTTGTGTGCTAAGAGCACCTGGAAGGAATCTCTCTGGGTGCTGCCCATGTTACGTCTATTTCTCCAGAGTCCTGCAAACCACTCCTGACTGTCCTGTTCTGTCCGGTCAACCCCCTCTCTCCCCACCCTCCATCGGCAATGACCACCAGGCACCTAAACAGGAATACACAAACCTTTTCCTCGGGCAATCGCTGTTCCTCTGGAGACTCCTAGACTGGTCCCAGCACAACACAGAGGGAGGGGACAGGAGAGATGGGGGTGTTCAGATGTGCTGTCCCTCTGGGGGGGGGAGGGGTCTTTGGCACCATCGGCCTAGGCCAGGGGTACAAGGCAAGTTCAGAGCTACGATTCGTGCTGTCTCAGCCACTCTCCCTGGGTCTCCTTTCCCCGGCTTCGCCCCATGGGCTAATTTATGGGAATGAAATGAGCTCATGGATGAGTTTTGAGAAAAGTACAAATTCCCTTGGAAATACAGGATATTTGAGCTGAATAATAGCAGGTAAGATTTGATTGTTTTTGGCCAAAGGCCACTGTTCAACTCAAAGGGAAGGAAGAAGGTATGTGCAATATTTAAACTAAATTAAACACTGTCACTTTGGTTTTGGTGTGGTCATGATATCAGGGTCACGTCAAGCAATAAATCCTTTCCTTTTTGAGATACATACTGGCCTGTTCATGAATAAAATGACACGATTTTTGTTTTTTCCCCAAAATACTGAGGAGGAGGAAGGTGAAGGGGGCCAGACTGGCCAGGGGGTGGGTCATTGTCAGAACTGGGTGGTGGGTACATGGGGGTTCATGACACCTTTCTGTTTACTTGAGTGTCTGTTGGAAATGTTCCATAAGAAGCAGCACAACAAAAACAAATTATAAAGATCAAAACAGAGGAATGCATAAATCTGCCAATGCAGGAACTCACGTACGCATCGTAAGGCCCATGATCAAATCTGCCCTTGCTTTGCAAGCGTAATGGCTGAAATAGATTTTGTTTTGCCTTTTTTTTTTAACCAGACAGTAAGGAGGTGAGTACGGACGATAAAACACTCACCATTTCTGGCAGGATTCCAGGGCAGCATCTAGTGACATTTACCCCCAGGCTGTGGTCCCAGGTTGATGTCACACAGGTGGGCTGAAGGCAGTTCCTAAACTCAGGATTCATTTTGATCAAAGCTGTAGGGATGATTTAAAAGAAGGCTGTCAGAAGGATGGGCAGACCAGCTGGCAAAAACCATTTTAGTCACCTACCTCTCCTAGGTAAGGCACTGGCAGGAGCCTGAAGGACATTGCTACTCTTCTTGTAGGATGTGCGAGACAGTGGCAGGTGCATTTCAATCGATACATTGCTCAGGCTCATGTTATCCGCGACTCAATCTTTTCCTCTTGCTATTATTGTTTTAGTGATGAGAGAGGTAATACCAAAAAGAACCAGTTCAGTATCTGAGTCGTAAGAGTCACATCCCAAATCCATAGGTGCCATCCTTTCTTCTGATTGGCAAGATCCTAGCCTCCTCCTCCACTTATTTAAGCATCTAACATCCTGGGCTGGCACAATGCATCTTTATCCCTGCCAACAGAATCTAAATCAAGGATGGTGCTGACCAATTTATGGGACGTGGGAAGTCAACGACCCAGTAAAAAGCAGGACATCAGGTGCTCATAGCAATATGTCCAGGGGCCAAACAGGTGGGACCAGCCTCCCTGACCAGTGCAAGGAGGGAGAAAATGGAAGCTGAGTTCACGGTGGGAGGAACCTGGGCGTGGGTGGTGGTGGCAGCCCTGGGCAGAGAAAGGCGTGTTTCCGAGGGAGCCGTGTGCCCTCCTTGTTTGCTGCACTTTTCCAAACCACAAAGCCCTGCTTGGCACTCGCTGCCGGGCCTGAGCACAATCTGCCTGCTATCACCACTGTCATCTTTTACACACACACACACGCACTTAGTGTGTGACTTCTAAGGGAGCTAATCTTGGCTCTTCCCAAAGCTACGTCGCTTGGCCATCCAAGTCTATGGCAGCTCATGTCTCCACTGGTGCCAATGGTACCAGCCTGAATCCCCGTTAACTTCCCTTCCTCCTGCCCCCTCGACCCCAACCCAAACCTGCTGATGAAGCCAAACCTTCCACCCGTTTCCATCCTTGTCTCTCACAGCTGGGAGATGAACATTCAGAATTACGGAGCCCATGGAGGAAAAGATGTAAAGCTAACCTTCCCTTTAACCTTGATGGCTGTGTCATCCAGCCAGAGGCGGTCACTGTGTTTGGTGCCTGGATCCAGAGAGCACTGAGAGAGGTGGCACTCGGCCTGGTGGCGCTGTGAGGGTGGTGATGGGAAACTGTTATCACTTTCTCTGGTGTGGAAAAAGAGGATCTGACTTTTTAGCACCTGCTAACCTGATAGGTTTGCCAAGAATTTTATATCTGCCAAGAATTCTACATTAAATAAACACCCCACACACACACATCACCCCTCCTCCCAAACAGGCAGGAGGGCAATATGGGTTCATGAACCTTCCGGTTTCCAGAGCATCATCTGTTCTCATCTCCATGGGACAACCTGAAACACCTCCCTCACATTAAAGTTTGGGTTCCGAAGCAATAAAGTTAAGGCTTTCAACCTATACAATCTTTGTTTCTATTATACAATTTTTGAATATACAGGTCTATATATAAAAAAATCCTTAGGAGACTTCTAAGTCTATACACTCTTATAGGTCTGGTTGTGAACTCTTTTTCAGTATTGTCCCTATGTGTCCCTTCCTTTCCTTTTGCCTGCAAAGTACAGCCAATGGCTGGGACTTAGACAGCAATTGCCATGGAATGTGCCATGTTGGCAGTTGCTTTGTAAAAGTTCCTAGACCAAACGAAAGGCAGTGACCAAAATTGAGGCACCTCTGCCACATCCAGGTGGGTGTCTCCATGGATACAGTGACTTGAATCCAAAACATTTTTACACTTAGCTCTGCTGTGCTAATGAGAGAAGGTGGGGAAGGAGGGAAGATGGGGGAGGGGGAAGCAGGCTTGCAGACGCTGTCCCCCAAGCTCTCAGCACCTCCAGTTCCTATCACTGGGTCGTGGAAAGAAGCCAAGAGTTGGCCACAGCCCTGACCCACAGTACTGGGGTCTCAGCTCACAGAAACCCTTCAAAGAAGAGAAGGGCAGAAAGACCAGAATTCTGAAGTATACATGCAAAAGAGAGAATAAAATATCATGCCTGCATGTACTTTGTTGTGTCATGCTTATCCTGATTGATGAAACAGATGACCATGAACCTATAAAATCAACTGTGTGACCTGGTTTTTGAGCCAAGAGATCACTCCTGTGACTGCATTTCATTGTGTAAGATTCCCTCTTGCTAGCAAACTCACCCTGAGGCTGGTCTGATGAAGTAAGCAGCCATGTTGGGAACGTGTATGTGCCAAGGAAATGTGAGCAGCTTCCAGGAGCTACAGGTAGCCTCTGGGAACCGGGGAAAGCCTCCAGCCGACAGTCAGCCACACGCTGGGGCTCCAGGCCTACAACTGCTGGAAATGAATTCTGCCAGACACCTGAGTGCACCCGGAAGCAGAGCCTTCCCCATTAAGCCCCCGGATGAGAACACAGCCCAGAGAACGGCTTGACTGCAGCCTTGACCTTGTGAGACCCTGAGCAGGAAACCCAGTTAAACCACATCCAGTCTCCTGGCTCAGAAAAATTGAGACAATAATGTGTGCTGCTTTAAACCACTCAGTTTGTGGTAGTTTGTTATACAACCATAGAGAGCTAATACAATGACCATCTCCCACGAGTTACCAATTATGACCAATCTCCACATGGAAGAAATCTGCAGATTCATGAACCATTTACTTAAGAGTGTTCTGTTTTCTTTTAACTTGTATTATAGGCTTATTAGTAAACGAAAAAACTTACTTTTCCATCATCTCACATAGAGTTCAGTCAGTATTTTCACTGAAAAAGCTAAAACGGAGCAGATGCCTAGTGAAGAGAAACTTTGAAGTCTAAACGTTGAGTGCTCAGCTTACATTAGTTAATTATTCTTTTTCATGAAACACCCTCCAGGGTGTGGTAGTGACCAACGGAGGCTGCAGACCCAAGTGCATAGTGAACCTTCACCCTAAAAGGCAAAGGTCAGATAAGGGGGTACACTTCTAACACCCTTCCTGCACACCTAGAAAGCAGAACCAAACTTGGGCTAAGGGCCTCTCCTCTCTTTGTGTGCTTCCCCCCAAGCCTGTTCTACATTTTCTTTTCCCGAACGCATCTTGGACTTCTCAGAGGTCATGGCTCTTGCAATCAGTGAGTGGAGATGCTAGCCTGGCCTAAAACCCCAGGGCTGGGTCCTCCAAACAAGCTAGATCCATATCCCTCCCTGCTAGATGGACAGAGGCCACTGGGAGACTTACCAACTTCATGGCTCGTAGTGTGCCAGAGAGTGGGGAGTATGTCAGAAAGGACCCCACACAATTTCCAGTCTGGTCTTTTAATTTGGGGGAGGAACCTGGGGTACAGGCATGCTGGGATACAGATCATATGCTCTTCCTTGGGCCAACACAATCCAGTTGCCCTTTCAGCCCGCCCATCCATCAATCCATCCATCCATCCATCCATCCATGTCTTGGAACAGAGGGCAGGGGCCAGTGCAGAGGACGTTAGAGGGCCCTGAGGCTGAGCAGCCCCATCAGCAAGTGCAGAGGTCTCGTGACAGCTTTCTTTTAGGGACAGATGGTGGCTATGCAGGGCCCCTTCACCTTCAAGCCACTGGCAGAGCCATGGCATTGTTAAGCCCAGGGAACTAGAAGGGAAGAGGGTGGAATAGATTCAGGGGTGCTGTTTCCCACAGCTCTCACTGGCAGCCCGGGTCCAGCCTCCCTCCTGCATCCTGTTGGAAGGAGATGGCGGCAGCCCCCCTCCAGGTTTAGTTCTTGCTGCTGGAGGACCGAGAAGCAGGCTGTAATGTGTGTTTCTCTAGTCTATGAACACACTGAGATCCACCCCTTGTCCCAGGTGCAGGGCTGGGCTATGTTCCTTCCCTGCCCTGCCCTCAAGCAGAGTAAATCAAAAGTGTGGGAGCAGAGGTGAACGTACCTGAAAGCCGAGGAAGCCTGAACTGCAGGAAGGCTGGCTCACAGGTGCCCCTTCCAAAGCCCCTTGCCTAACTTTGTGTTTGTACTTTTGTATGTTTGTTTCCCAAAGAGCGCTCCTGAAATTGTAAACTTTACATCCCCCAAACCCGGCCTTGGAAGAGGCAAGTTGGGAGCAATGAGACCGCAGACGGACAGTGGGGAGCCCCGGGAAGCCAGGTGTCCCTTTGGCGGCGTCAGATTTGCTTCATTGTAGGCAAGCACGTGACAGAGGATGCTTTGCCTCCCTCCGCAAGCGGTGGCCCAGGGAGACAGGTCCCAGGAACTCACCCCGTTGCGTGCAAGGCCGGGGCGACTAAGCGCGTCCGCCACCGCCCTGCGGCCCCGCCCCGCGCAGATAAACAGCGCCGCGCGGCTCGTGGAGCCTCCCCCGGGCACGCCCCCGGCCCCTGGACACGCCCCCGGCCCCCGGACACGCCCCCGGCCCTGGAGAGGCCCGGGCCGGGAAATTACAACGCGACTTGGCGCCTCGCCCAGGGAATGTGCGCCCGCCAGGCCTCACCTCGCCAGGGCGCCGGGCCGCGTAGCTGGGACGGGTGGCGCAGGTGAAAATTGGTGGAACCGTATACACTTAAGATCTGTGACTTTGTGATAATCATTCCTCCATTTAAAAGGGGAAAAGAACAGCCCATGGGCTCCCATTCGCTCCCAACTGTCACAGATCCAATCAACCTTTTTAAAGGGTAGAGGTGTGCACGACGTTGCTCCAGGAAACCTTCGGGGTGACAGTGGGAAAGCAATTTCTGCATCCTCGTGCAAAGCAGAACAAAGCAGAACCGACCCTGCCCCTGGCTCACGCCACCTGGGCAAGTAAGACTTCCTGGACCTCACCTTCCTGCTCAGTAAAGTGGGATTTCTATAGGACCGGAAGTCAAGAATGATTGAAGGAGGTGATGAGAGAGGTGGTCAGTGTGGAGTTCATTCCCCTGGGGGGGGGGGGGTGGCAGCATCAGGGGGCTGCAATTTGGTGGCGTTCAGTATCCAGGGACCAGCATTGTGGGCCACGGCACCCAAACCAAGCTGTTTTTGAGATGTGATTGGGCCATGGTCCCAGACCTCTAGCTTTCTTGGATCTAATCCATTTTCAAGCCTGTTTCTCTCTTGGATCCCGTGAGCTCCCAACAGCCTTCTATTAAATTCCTTGTCTAAGTAAGCTGGAGTTGGATACTCTTGTTTGCAACCAGGAATCTAACTAGCCTCTCTCATCTGAGCCCTTTCCTTTGCTTCTACTGCTGTTAGGCAGGGGAGATGTTTGGACTAACTTTAGGTAGCTCTTGTCAAGCCTGGAAAGCAGCAGCTTTGAGAAGGACTGTACATCGCCCAGGTCCATCCACAACAATATCCCTTTTATTGACGCGAATCACAGTTATAAGGTCTTGTCGATCAGAAAGAAGTTTGCATTATGTAGAACTACATACAAAGATGTAAAAATACACATACACCAACCACCAAAACAAATCATGTCAACCAATCAAACCTCTGGACGTGTATCTTCAGTTTTGATCATCAGTGCTTCGGAAGAACATACATAGGCCGGGCGTAAGATTGGCCTTTGGGGTCTCAGGGCATTCACAGAGCAGGTCTCAGGGTATTCACCCTTGGAAGCAATCAAACATGTAAACTCAGAGGGCAGGCGCTGACAGTACAATGCCTGGATACCTGGCTCGTGGGCTTCCTGCCTCGTCAGTGGAGCCCGTTCAAAGTCCCATGTTGCTCCTCTGACCAGTGAGGAGGGCAGGCCTCAGCTGGGTTTGAAGCAGTCGCGTTGCATCACCCCTGATGGAGAAGCTATGTGTATGAGGGAGCACACTGGCTCCCAGTCTAGTTCAAATCATTGTTTAGGGTCATGACCCTAAACAAGGATGAGTTGATGAACATTTACTTTACAAGGGAAAGTAAAAATATCTTATCTCTTCTTTTCCTACCCCTTCTTCCTTTCTCATCCTAAGCTCTCTGGTCAAATTCCAGGAAAGCTTGCTGCAGCTTAAGACTTCTGGGTCAGGTTACAAGTGACCAAATGGTCAGCAGAGAAGGAAGGACCCATGGCAGATGCCAAATGTCTTCCATTCACTTCCATTAGCTTAAGTGGCTCCCTCCGTAAGTAAATGGGTTTGAGTTCAAGCAGTTTGCAGGTATCCCCAAGTCTCTTAGAAAAAGGAAGGCTATAAACTGATCAAAATAAGTGTTTTGGGGATTTGAAAACCATGACAAACCACTTTTTTCTTGGAATCCATAGAGAGCAGAGGTCTCTGATCAAAGCTACACTCTTTTCTTTTCACAGAGCTCACTGTGTTCACAGTTATCCTAATTGCCTTGACTTCAAAGAGTCAATCTCTAAAAAAAAAAAAAAAAGGGGGGGGGAGAGAAAGAGAAAGACTAGCTGATTTTCTTCCCTTTGGCTGTGCATTCTCCCATTCTCCATCACCCTGGGGGAGGCAGAGGAAGGTATGTTCCTCCTGGGGCTGCCAGGCCTTGGAGAGTAGGTGGTATGTCTGTGACCTCCAGTTCTGGTCTAGATGGGTAGAGGACCAATGGAGAAAGATTAGGAGGGACAGATGAGATGTCCTGTCGATTCTGCTCTAAGTCACAAGGCAAAAATGCTCTGGAGACTTCTCTCTGGGTAGCTTGCTTCTGTAGGTGACCTTAGGGAGCTGCCATTGAGTCCAGCGAGGGAGACTGAAGGTACGGAAGCAGACATTTCCCTGATCTGTATGTCTTCGGTAATCCCACTGAAGAAAGATTCCATTCAGTGGCAAAAAAAAAAAACAAAAGAAAAAATCTGTAGTCCCATGGACACCTTGAAATTCCAAAAAAAAACATTAGCTCCTTCAAAAGAAAAGTAAAAATTGGCAAACAATCAGAGTCAATCAGGATAATGCGACGAAAAGGAGAAAAAGTAAAAATGTTTCATTGTGAAGAAAGAGGCTCGGGGTCCAGTAGAAGCCAACCATGGCCACGTTCTCGTGCTGCCTTTCCCGGGGCCGGGATACTTGAGCACTTAACCCAGACCAACATCCAATGACATCATCACCACAAATCCCAGGATGGAGGCCCAGGACGCCAGTTTCCCATTACCACTAGGAGGGAAAGAAAGGGAGAAAAGTAAGGTCTTAATGTGCTCTGGGACATGATCCAAGCTGAAAGCATCCTCTGCAAGGGCCAATTCCAGAAAACATACTACTACTATTAATAATGACAATAATATTGACACGGAACATTTACCGGGTCTTACACTATGCCAGGCAAATGGATTAACTCATGGAATCCCAAAGGATAACCACATGAGATACGTATGATTATTGTTCCCATTTTACTCGTGGGGAAACTGAGGCATAGGGGAGTTAAGCAACTTGCCGAAGGTCACCTATCCTGGCTCTGGAATCCATGCTTGAATAATAAAGAGTGCCAATTAATTTCTTGAAGCTATAATTTAATCTGACCATGTCATTGAGTCTCATAATCATTCTGCTATAAAATCCAAAATGAAACAAAGAAGCCTCCAGCCCCCGACACCTGGCCTGTAGCCAGACAATGCCCGTGGATACATAGCTTTGGCTAACAGAGCTCACCTCGTCCCTCATTCCAGCCCCAGGAAAATCGAGAGAGGGAGGAAGGGAGCAGGGGAGATGCAAAAATACTAGTCTGTGTCATGGGGGGTGGAGAGGCGGGGTGTGCATGCCACTGCCCAGTATCACCTGGCCTGTCTCCCCACCCACCTGCCCCACCTGCCCCACCTGCCTGTCAACTCCCCTTTCTTTTGCTTTCAGGAAGCACAGTTGTGGAGGGGGTGAGGGTAATACTGGGCAGGCGCAGGAGACAGTAGAAATAAAGAAGAGTGGCAAATGAAGAAAGGGCAAATATGGAGAGTGGGGCCCCGGCTGGGACAGGCACAGATGAGGGAGGGGATGCTCTCCAACCTGATCTGGGCTTCGGGGATGATGTCATCCATGACCACGTAGACCATGGCGCCGGCAGCAAAGGCCAGAGCGTAAGGCAGGATGGGCTCGGCCAGAACCACGGCAAAGGCCCCAAAGAGCCCAGCCACGGGCTCCACCATGCCACTCAGCTGCCCGTACCTACAGACAGAACAGAGACAGTGCCACCGCGGGGGTCAGGCAGACACTCAACATGCTCAGGCTATGGACGCGACTCTAACACATGGATGCATCTATTCCACATCGCATCTGAGCGCGGCGGCTCAGCAGCCCTGCTTTTTCTCACCACCTCCTTTTCCTCCCCCTGCTCCCTCCTACACTTACAGGAGAGCCCCCCCCTTCCCAGGTTTTTTTTTTTTTTTTTAGAGGTTTAAGTCTCCTACATTGTCTTTTTTAAATGACAGCATTATTGAGACGTCAATCACATGACATATGGGACACCCATTTAATGTGGCAGTTCAGCGGTTTATAGTTTATGTTCATAAGGTGGTGCAATTGTCGCCACTGTCTAATTCCAGGACATTCTCATCTCCCCAGAAGGAACCCCACACCCATTAGCACTCATTCCCCATCCCTCCCTCCCCTCAGCCCCTGCAACCACTAAGCTACGATTTATCTCTATGGATTTGCCTATTCTGGATATTCCATATAAATGGAATCATACCAGATGTGGTCCTTTTTATTGGCTCTTTTCACTGAGCACAATGTTTTCAAGGTGCATCCACGAAACAGCACTTGATTCCTTATAGACTGAATAACATCCCTTTGTATGGATACACGTCATATACATATATCCATCACTTGATGCCGACATTGTCTTTCGAAGGATAGGGCACTGATTAGAAACAGGATGGGCATTTCCCGAGGACAGCTGTGCCTGGAATGCTTGGGGGTTCAGGCCACAACGGCACCCCTTCTGAAGAAACTGCTCCCACCCACCTCTTCTGGAGACGTGGCCTACCTGGCCATGTGTATATTGAGGGCTGTCCCCACAGCCCCCATCTTGGATTAAGGTGAGATTTCTCCTTTTAAAAGAAAAAAAAAAATCCCTTCATTTGAGCTAGTACGAGTGGGCCTCTTGCTCAAAATCGAATGAGCCCTGATTAAAACAGCAGCCACGTGAGCACTGAGAATTCAGAGTGCAGCAGATAAGCTGGTACCTCAACTCCACAGCTGAGTCTCACTGGCAAGAGACACCTGCGATAGAAAGGGAATGGGGACATCTTTCCCACTGTCCCTTGCTGTGACCATTTGGGAAGATGTACTGCCTGAGCCTCCACGTTTCCATCTGTAAAATGGGAGTGAGAGACGACTTCTCCGGCCAGCCTCCCCAGATGATGGGATGGTGGCAAGGGCAACTTGTGGGGACTGCCAACTCCCACCAGCCCTGCTTCTCCCTGGCCGAGAGCAGCCGGGTGGCATGGGGGAGACACTGTACCACATATTCCTCTAAGAGGGCCACGACCTGTCACCAATTACGTGTGTACAATTCCCGACCTTGGCTTTGTCACTTCAGGAAAAAGTCGGTTTGAGGTCAAGCCCAGACTGGAGAATTGAAAAAAAGTTTTATCTCAGGGTCTAGACGCCCCCTATTCCCTCCCCTCCTCTCGTGGTATTTCTACTGTATGAAATGATGTTTCCTGCCTCAGGCGCATGGAATTTGCGTTTGAAAATAACCTCGAGGGCTATTTTACCCTGCCCTCCCCTGGATCCTCTATTCTACAGATGCAACAATGAAGAAAGAGATGACAGAGGGTGGAAATCACATAATTTAAGTACGTGTAGGAACTTGTCAGTCGTAGGCCCTATAAAATGGAAGGCATTTTTATCGTCGTTATTAGCAGCCCTTTGAATGCTCTGACCATACTTTCTACAGCAGTGGTTGTTTTAACAGAGAGGTGTTCTGAGGCTCAGAGTCCTGAGCCGAGGGGCAGAAGATCAGATTTCCAGTCCTGGAGTCACCGCTGAGGAGCCAGGTGACATGAGCTGGTCATCTACACTCTGGGCCATGGTTTCCTCCCCTGAACACTGGGGACTCACCTTCGATGTCACTGAAAAGGTGACTTTAAGGAATAGGCTAGCAAGCCCTTTGGGGACTATGAAATCCCGGGCATGAGCACAACAGGTATTGTCTCCCCAGACGCGATGGAGCTGCTGCAATGACTCTCGGGACAGGCCAAGGTACCAGGAGCCTACGTGAAGGCATGTGACAGTAGAACAGACAAATGGTCTACCTCAGTTCTTCCTTCCCAAAGGGGAGAAAACCTAACCCGGAATGGACATGGCGTGGCTATCCAAGGAGGGGCTCTGAGACAGAAACACGGCCTTTTGGGTCAGTTTATGCAAAGGCTGCAGGTCAAGAGAAGAGTTTCTTGAGGTTCCTCCCAGCCCTGGGAGTGCAGGATTCAGCCAGAGTGTGGGTGTTTTACCAGAAGCTCCTCATTCGCTTCCAGGTCAGAAGAGCTTGTTTCCGAGGAAAGAAGCTGGTATGGAGGACCGCTTTGAGCCTTCCGTCTGCCACAACCCTGGCCTCTGAGCGCTGATGCTCTGACCACTTACCAGAAGGCTCTCCAGGTGGAAAAGCCAGCCCCTCGCAAGGGGAGGCTGACAGCGAGGCCCTCGGGGAAATTCTGGATCCCAATTCCAATGGCTAAGTTCCTGAAAGACCAAGAAGACACATGAAGGTGGTCATCTGGAAGCGAGCCGCCCGCAGTGGGAGCCCCTGGCCTAGGCCCCAGGCACCCTTTGGTGTTCAAGATCCAGGTGACACCTGTGGCCGGTGGAGGAAGGAGAAAGGTCAGGACACGTGTGTAGGTGGAGAACACAAGGAAAGGGAGGGGTGACATGGATGCTGTCCTCAGTCCTTGGGGACGCTCTATCTTTACGGTGCTACAGTTCAGCAGAGAACACGGCTGAGTGTTAGGAGGGCCGTGTTCTGCCACTTAACTTTGCACCATCATTTAACTTTCTAAGCCTCAGGCCCTCCTACATCACATGGAAGGGGTTGCATCTACCATGAAGCATCGCTGTGATCCAGTGACCGAATGCCTGTCCAGTTCCTAACACATGTGAGCGGCTCAGTACGTTTTGGTTTCCATTCCCTTCTGGCATGGAGAGCGACAGATCCCAATTTATCTAGAAGCAACTTCAGAAATGGGACAAGGACGTACTGATACAGAATCCAGCAGTGGCCCAGATATCCTGGGTCTGGGCTCGGCTTCCCCATGGACTGACTCTCCGTGTGGATCCAGCACTGGGACGGCATTTCTTGGGGCCCCTGTGGTACCTGTCACCGTCGCGCCTGCCTCTGCGGGACACTGTGGGGCTGTGCTGTACGCATCGGTCAGTTGGTGAGAGCCAAGCCCTGAGAGCCTGCTTTGCACACAGACCAGCTGTGGGCGTGCCAAAGGAAGGGAGGAACAGAACGAGCCAGGTGCAAATGCAGCTGTGATCCCCAGGGAGACAAGGCACACGCATGAATGAAGAACCCTCATTATACACACTGAACGTCAACTTTCAGAGAAAGCAAAAGCCTGATGGGAAAGAAACAGCGTCAGTCTGCATACAATGGGAAGGCAGTGTTAGAGCATCTCCCCAGACGAGCCTCTACCTTGGCTGCCCAGGTCCCTGGGGCAGCCCCTCCACAGAGGGCCCATCTGATCCCCAAAGATCTCAAGGGCGTGAGAAGAGGGTGCCCGCCTGGCAGACAATGCTGGGCATGAGCACCAAGGGATCGTGGGTGGAATAGACAGAAAAGGGAAGCTCCACTGTCACTTGGCTTTGTAGTCGATTTGCTCATGTCTGTCCCCCTTGCTGCCAGGTGGAACCCACCCATCAGCTCTGGACAGCGGCAAAGGTGTGCTGCAGACCAGCTGGCAGGCTCCACCCTGTCCTCCCTGCCCACTCACCCACCACAGGCCCCTGGGACAGTGACACACTTGCTGCCCTGGACGGTCCCGTTAGGCCAGCTCTGGCCACAGCCTCCTATCCTGTCCTCCAGCAAAGAAGACAGAGGATAATCCTCAGGGTTTAATATTTCATCTTTCTGTTTGAGGGCTTGAACCTCAGCCTGTGTTGGCTTTTATCTCCCCAATTCATGCACACACACCATATACGGGGTTCACGGTCCCACACACATGGGAGGAGGGAGCCTCCACCTGGTGGCTGCCAGATCAAGGAGACTCTTAGGAAAAGGCCGACCCCACCATAACCTTGGACTTCTCAACATGTGGTTTGCATGTGGTTCACTTAGTGAACTCGCATCCTGTTCTGTCTTGACAACTTTACAACATGTCCCTTCAACATTCACCCATCAGTTCATCAAAGTGATGGCATCTGAGAAAGTATTATTTACTCTTTAATAAAAGAAATGTTCTGGTGTCTTAGGCATGACACATCACTCACTTGGAGCACCTGTGCATAAAATGAAGTGGACGGGCAAGAAGACACCCTTGCACACCTGGCTCAGGCCACGTCCACAAAGGGCCCCTGGCTGCATTGTGTCCGCTGACCTCTCCCGGGGGTTCATCGGATCCCAGACTCTCATCCAAGGCAGTTCTCTCCTTTCACTTCTTAGAGAGGAAGAGGTTCAGCCATGCCACGGGGTACCACACGGGCCCAGGTTATAAATATTTTAGGCTTTAAGGGCCCCTGGGTCTCTGTTACAACTACTCAACTCTGTCATTGTAGTGGGAGAGCAACCAAAATGTAAACAAATGAGTAGGGCTGTGTTCCAATAAAACTTTATTTATAATATCAAGTGGTGGGCCGGATTAGGCCCATAGCCTGCAGTTTGCTGACCTCTGCCCTAATACCTCAGTGGCTACAGAAAGATCTGACGAGATGGAAATAAAGACCCAATGAGGGTCTTCCAATGAGCAAGGTCGAGGTGTCAGACCAGGTCTTAAGGCCCTTGGAGGATGTAGAAATAGCACTTTGTGGCTGGTTCACCGTCCATGGTCATCACCTACCCTCGTGTTCATGGGTAGGTGCATAACTTATTCCAGCCCAACCATGGAGAGTTGTCAGCCCAGTGTCAGCAGCAAGCCAAGGTGGGGCGCCCCGTCCAAAGTCCTCCCCATGACACAGCGCTGACTGCAGCCACCCGCCAGGCGGGCTGTGGAAGCTTCCTCCACATCCTGTCCGGGAGCCACCGTCCTGATAAGCAGCACAGAAACCCCATTCTTCTATCTCTGGCAAGCGGTGCTACCTCTGCCCTGCCCCAGCTCTGGCACAGGGCTTGCTGCCCAACCCGGTGCCCCACCCTCGGGATCCTGCCAGGTCATTCTCAGCAGGGCACCACCACTGGGGGACCACGGAGTCTCTCCTGGGCTCTCACCCACAGCAAGGGCTGGACCACAGCTTCTCTGCCCTTCCACGTCCATGTATGTCCCTTGTTAACTTGGCTGTCCTCTACACACACACACGCACACGCACGCACACACACACTGGCCCACCACGCTCCCTAGCTCTGCTGTATGCTGTGCATGTTAGATGTCAACTAGGCAGGAGTGAGCCAATGGGCAGGCTCAGGCCCCTCCACGCCCTCTGCTCCCCTTCCCACGTGCATCAGCTCTGGACTGTGAATTAAACCCCGAGCTCTCAGCCCTCGCTACACACTCCAGTCACCAGGGAGCTTTAGCAAACGTTGGTGCCGGGCGCCACACTCGGGAATTCTGATTGACCGTTGTGGTGTCAGGCCCAGGTCTGCACATTGGAACAAGGTGCTAACGGTGTGGAGAACCACTAACCTGAGACATCATCCAAGGGGATGAGGATGAGGGTGGTGGCTGCACCTGCCTCCGACTCAGGAGCCCTTTCCCCCCATCCTGACAGCTGAGAAGCATCGCAGGGTGGCCCTGATGCTGAGGACACCAGTGGCCACCTGTGAATGTGTTGGGCAGCCTGCAACTGGGTGCTCTTCGGGCACAAAACCTGAACTGGGGGGTCCTGGAGGGGATCCTGGAAACAAGGTGCAGGAGCCTCCAAGCGGAGGGTCATTAGGAAGACAGGATGTATCCATAAAATTGATGGGGTAACAGCCACCCAAGGGGGACGGAGCAGAAGGGAGCAGGCGGTCAGGTTGGCAGGCCTGGTCCCTCGGAAGTGCGAGCTGGGAGCTGACTCGGGAGCCGTGGGGACCAAGTGGCGAGCAGGATGGGACGCTGTGAGAGGGAAACGTGCAGCATGCGGGGGACTCGGGGGCATGGGGGAAGCCCCGAACAAGGTTCCTCTCTCCGGCAGCCCTCCCCAGCTCTCCTCATGGCCCCCGCACTACAGGACACTCTCCTCCTGAGTCCCGAGGCAGTGCAGCTTGCCGGGCCACCCCTCCATCCTTTAACTTTGGGAAGGACAAATCCAAATGAGAGGCTATGAAGACTCAAAGCAGGACTCCAAAGCAAGGGCAACCCCAAAGCCTTGCCCTTGGGAAGACAGTGGAGCCGCTGTCTCCTGTCTTGCTCTTCCCAGCGGGAGTACAGACACCATCACCAGTCTGGACCACGGCAAATGAGTGGCAAGAGGGAAGTGGGAGTGAAGGGCTCTTTGAGCAAAGAAACCACAGGCTGTCCCCTGATGGTATCCCTGCCCTTCGGTGGGGTGAAGCCAAGCCCCACAGGGACCTGTCACCCAGGACTGCATGGGAGTAACAGGGAGGGGCTTCTGTGAAAAGGGCCAGGGAAGGCCACGCATGGGGAGAGCAGGGGCAGAGGAGGAGGGAGAGTGAGGGGGTAGAGAGGGAGGGGGAGGGTGTCACTGCAGGGGGTGTGGCATGGATGACTCCTGGGGGACAAGAGCAGCCCTGAGAGGTCTCGCCTGGGAAGGTGAGCCCAGAGTCTGTGTGTGTGTATGTGTGTGTATGGGGGGTGGGGAGCAGTTCCAGTGAGGAGCCGACTTGGGTCATTCAGACTTTTCCTTTCCCTTAGGAATCGGAATTTGCTAGGAAGGGGAGACCCAGTCCAGTGCTAAGGGAAATGAGGCTGTTTTTAAGTTCATTTCCTAAGACTTTGATTTTTTTCTTTCTAATTTCTACACTAGAAGAGAGAATGACAAGAAGGAAGTAGACCAAGCATCACCCTGAGGCAGGGGAGGAGAGCAGCAATGCTTTCTCTAACCTCTCAGAGCTGTCTCATTGGCAGTGAAGCCAGTATGCGAAGGGGCAGAATTCCCTGAATGCAGTTCGAGTGCTGCGATGCAGAGGTCACATTGTCTTGAGCTGATGCTTTTTAAGAAGGTCCCATCCAACACCGATGGTTCATGCAAGTTCTAACCACTCCTGGACCAGTTAGATGTATCTCCCTCCAACCCTCACCAGCCCCGTGGGTGCCAGGGCGTCCGTGTGGGTCTCTCATCTCCAGCCCAGCTCCGAGATGGCCAGGCATGGCAGCGGCAGGAGAGATGACCTCCCTGCAGTGACAGCGGCAGACACTTTGAGCTCTGTCTGGGGCAGGGAGATAAAGGGACATTTCAGGCTGTTTAGGGGTGGGAGGACCTGGGTGGGAGTGGGAAGGCACTGGGCTCACTCATGAAAATCGACCCCCAGCAAATGGAGGGGGCCGGATCCATCGGGGTGCCAAGGGGACGCAGGCAGAGACGGTGCCCGTTCTCCGGTCAGCATGCTGCTTTTCCAGGTGCCTCCCATGCAATGGGGGTTGCTGGTTAGAGTGGGCCTCCCTGCCCTTATCTTCAGATACCTCAGATCCCAAGGGACGGGTGACTGGAACAAAGGCCACAGTAGGCAGATGCTCCTGCTCTTTCTTAGAGGTCTGGAGGCAACCGGAGGCCGCGCCCTATTTCTGCTGGGGGCTGCCTTCTCATCTCCTGCATCTCGCTCCAGGTCAGACCCCAGAGTTAGTCAGAGAACACTCACTCAGGCTGCAAGAGCACTTACAGGTCCCTTGCTCAACAACGTCATTGTTCAGGTAGAAAACAAAGGCATGGAGAAGTTCAATGTCTTTGGAGAGGATGTAGTGGTTGAGCCAGACAGACCTGGGTGGAGGCACCGCCCCTCCCCCGTCCCTGCCCCTTTTTCCCCCCTTCCCCCCCCCCCCAGGCACTGTTGTGACCAAGTACAAGCTACAGGAAACTGGGCCTTCACTTTGCCTGTAAAATGGACATAAAATGCTCCTATTTTCAGGGTTCTTTTTTGGCGGGGGAACAATCGTGGTGAGGTGCTGGTCCCCGCTTGCTGCCCAGAATGAGTGCTTCTTAAATGGCAGCTACTGTTAAAATTGCCTGTGCTTCCCGAATGATGCAGGGCTGACGGAGCCTGGGGCCCCCACTCCCTGGGGATCTTCCCGACTTCACACACATTTCTTCTCTAACTCAAGCTCCTCACCTCCTGGATTCTGTGGCTTCCTGGTCAGAACCAAGGCCAGAAATAGCAACTGACGAGCAGCTGGCAGCCCCATTTCAGGAGTGATTCGAGAATCCACCGCGTGGCCCTGCGTGTGTGCAAGAGCTGATGCCACACAGAAGATGCTGAAGACAGCCCCATCCTTCAAGCAACTGACAAGCTAATAGAGGGCAAAAAGGCCTGTGTGCAAAGAACCGCAGGACAGCACAGAACTGGCCAAGGGCCGTAAGAGAAGCGCAAAGCATACGGGGAGAATGAGTCTGGCAGAGAAAGAGTCTGGGACACCTTGTGGGGAAAGTGACACTCACAATGGAAGGGTGGGGGTCATTTTAATAGCTACAGAGACGGTGGGGGGGAAGCACTTCCTGCAGGAGGAAGGAGTGGCACCAGCAAAGATGTGGGATGGGAGGCAGGGTGACCCAGGCCTTCCTTTCTCTCCCCGGCCACAGCTTAAAGCCAACACACAAAGATTAAAAAATGCACTGGAGTCAAAGTTCCTCTCTCTATGACACGCATCTTCTAAGAATGCCCCCTGAGGACAGCTGAGTCTACTGGCTTTTGAGGCAAAACCTGACTGAGTGCTGAACGCCCCAGCCCCACCCCGGGGTCTTCCCAAGGCCAAGTGTGGGGCTCCACCCCCGGGGCCTGCACCCCATCTTTGGAGGCAGACCCCTGTGCTGAATGGGACGCTTGGAGGGGTTTCCTTGAATTCCATTAATTAGCTGCCTCCACTCAACCTTTCGACTTCAGAATGTCTGAGGCCTGGAGCTGGGGGAGCGCTGTCAGTGTGTGTTGGCAGCAGCGCAGAGCATGTGCCAGAAGGAGCGTGCAGCACGGCAGACCCCGCTGCAACAACCTGCGGCCGAAACCAGCTCATCTTTGGTTGCCACACCCATGGGAGGGAGCCTGAGGCCTCCGGCTAGAATAAAAGTAACGATAATGATCGCGGGCCTTTATTGAGTGTTACTAAGTGTCAGGCCTGGTTGTAAGCATGTTACGTGTAGCAGCACGCCTAGCCCTCTCCACTACCTCCTAAGTGTTTTCTGCCATTGCTATCCCCTCTATACAGATGTGGGAAGTGACTTGTCCCAAGGTTACCCAGCTGTGAAGAGTCAGCAGGGACGCACTGAGCCATCAAACCATCATAGCGACAGTTACCTGGGTTCAAATCCTCAGCAGGGGATCAGGCACTGCCTTCTGCCCACTCAGCCGGTGAGCTAAGGGTCTGGCCTGCTCTGGGAGGCTAGGAGAGCAGGCCGGATGGGGGAGACGTTAACCAGAAACCTTCAGATTAGCGGGGTTGGAACAGCAGGGGTTCTCAACCTTGCCACTACAGCCACTGTGGGCTGGATCCTTCCCTGCTGTGGGGGCCTGTCCTGTGCATTGTAGGGCCTTTCGGGGCACCCCTGGCCTGTACCCCCTACATGCCAGCAGCATCCTTCTAGTTGAGATGACCAAAAATGTTTCCAGACATTGAAAAATGTCTCTAGGGGCCAAATCATCCCTGGTTGAGAACCACTTCTCGGTGAGCTTGCTACCCCACCAAATATCTGAACCCCAGAGACTGCTCAAACCAAGCAAGGAAAACATCTGATCTCGTGTCTCGTCTGAAAATTTCAAGCTCAGTGCACCAGAATCTTCTACGGAACTTAGCTGTGGCAAGACCGATCCCTGGGATCCAAGGTGAAAACAACCCTCAACGGCCAGCAGGCCTCTGCTCCCTCGTTCTGAAGGCAAGGGACCTCAGTGTTCCGCCCTTCTGGGGCACTCGCACATGTGTTCTCTGTGGATAGTGTGCCCTGGAGTTGTACAGTGGGACATTCCTGCTCAAACTCCAACCGCAGGTTATTGCTGGGTGGTGGGTTCAGTGCTAGGGTTGGAAGCGAGGCCTCCTGAGGGTCGGGGAGGGGGCTGGGAGTGCCGTGGATTTCTCTGAGAACTGGCAAGTGAGTGTCCCTGCAACCCACAGCCTTGCTCTCCAGGCTATGTTCTCTGGCCTCTGGTTATGAAAGGAGAACAGCATATTCCTGACAAGCCCCGCTTCACGTCGCTGTCAGATCCTCCCCTGTGCGAGGAGCGTGTGTGTTCTTGCGTGGCAGGCCCTTACATACTGTTTTGATTGTTATCGTCCTGCCGTGAAAGGCCTGATTGTTCAGGCTTGGCGATGACATCACCAGCTTCCCACTGGGGCTGCCTGTCGAGGTGTTTGATGAGCCTGCAGGTGGGAAGGGGCTGGATGTTCCCCGAAGGGCTGCCAGGCCCTACCTGCTCAGGGGAGCTGGCTTAGCACGCAAGGGATCCTCCCTCACCCCCTTCCTTCGGTTCTGGGAGGCTTATTGCCACAGGCTGGAAAGATGAGATGACCTATCCATTCCCATCAAGTCAGCTGCCCTCCCCAGAGTGGGCGGGGAAGAGCCCAGGAAGTCACGTCACAAGGCAGGGTGGTGTCTGAGGGTGATTCAGGACACCCCTGCACACCTCTCCTTGCTGAGAGGTACAGAAGCCTCCCAGGTAAACCCTTGATCTCTAACTCCCTGAGGGATGTCCTGGGGAGCTTTACCTGCTACGTTTCCCAGAGAATAAATCAATGCTCTGCATTGCTCAGGTATGAGGCTGGGTGTGTGATGTCAAAGGCACCTGGGGGTATCCACCCAAGAACAATGCGTTACATATTCATGAAAAGGTAGATACCAGGAGGTTCACAGGGGCTGTATCAATAACACGCCCCAAACTGGACGCTCAGCAAATGTCCGTGAATTACAGAGGGAATAAATAAACTGTGTTCCATTCACACACCACACAGCAATGAGAACACATAATTTCCGGCTACATGCAACAGGATGAGGCATCTCAGACACAATTCTGAGTGAAAGAAACTACTCACAAAATGGTAAATGCTGTGAGTTCATTTACAAAAAGTCCCAAACAGGCAAAACTAAGCTATGCCTTCTTGTCTCCTAATTGGAATGAGTGTCAATGACCAAGGGCCAACGTATTGGTTAGTTCTCCTTAAGGTGTTTGGAATTTTAAAACAATGCCTTGGGGCTCACAGTAAGGAATCTCCAAAGGCAGGAGTTCAGGTCTGGGGGGGGGGGGGGTTACACTTTGGGGAGAAGCATAACTTCCCACTGCCTTTTAATAAAGATGTTTTATTGCAGTTGAATGTACGTGCAGAGAAGAGCACAGATTATAAGTGTGTTTGATGAATTTTCAGAAACTCGATGGATTTAACGAAACCCACACCCAGATCAGGAAATAGAACATTACCGGCACCCTCAGACCCCCCCAACCCTCGGTTTCCTGTTCATCACTGCCCTGCAGACATTCCCCCAGGGAAGAAGTCATATCCTCACTTCTCACCTCTCAGGGCTCAGCGTAGCTGTGCCTGCTTTTGAACTTTATATAAATCATTCGTGCGCCTGTAAGACCCCGGGGGAGGGTCATGTGAGGGTTTGGATGCTTTATGTTGTCACCTCCTGCGGAGCTTGGATTCCGGGGAGTCGATTCCTTAGACCACTGGCTGCGAGTTGTAGATACACTGATGTCCTTTCCTCAGGGTACCCTAAGTTCGCCCCCACCCCGCCCCCCACATCTCCTTTCACTCCAGTTTCTTATTTGCCCAACGCTTCAGTCAGCACATTAGCTGGATCAACATTTTAGGGGAGGGGTTGCAACAAAAACATTTGGTTCTCCAGCACGCAAAATACCGCTGCAAACCACTAAAAAATTTTCCAGCACTTTGGCACTTTCTTCTAAAGAGCTTTAAGGTCCTTCATAAACACTGACTGTAGCTTTCACTTAGGAGGTATATGTTCATTTTCCATTTTGTAGTAACCCAGGCCCACAAAGGGTGAGTGACAAACCGAAGAATACAGCACGGGTCACTGTAGTAAGCGAAACAGCGCTGGGCTCCAAGCCCTCTTCTACCTCAGCAGGAAGTGGCCACAGAGGAAAAGTGGCCAGTGGCAGCTTCGGGGAAGGAAGGTCATAAACCCTGTGTCATTCTTGGCCACTCTGTCTATCACCCTCCCGCCCCCAGTCTGACCTCCTAGAGCCTAACCTGTCCACAATCCCCCCCATTCCTACAGCCAGGTGGAAGTGTCCACCATCTCCCTCCTGCTTCACAGGGACGGTCTCCTACCTGGTCCCCTTGCTTCTCCCCTTACCCGCCACAGTCTGTTCTAGTCTCTGCGCATCTGCCGTGTCTGCTTACGCTGCTCCTCCACTCTGCGACTCCCCATTTCACTTGGAGGCAGAGCCCATGCCCTTCCCCTGGCTGCAGCAACCTGCGTGTTCCCGCCCTCCATCCTCTCTCTGACCTCTTCTTCTAGTCGTCTCCCCCTGGCTCCTCCCACTCCAGCCATCTGGCCTCCACGCTCCTCTGCAAACATCGTTGGTTACTCCCACCTTAGGGCATTTCTACTGGAACATTCCTTCTCACATATCTATGCCTCACTTCTTCACCTCCTTCAAGACTAGGTCCTACGGCTTTTCCAAGGCTAGGCCATGGAAGACAATGCAATTTCCATCTGTCTCTCTTAACTGCTAGATGTGGGGGAAGCCAGCTGCCATGTCATAGGACCCTCAAGTGGCCCTATGGAGGTGCCCATGTGATAAGGAACAGAGACCTCCCACCAACAACCACGTGAGGGCGCCATCTTGGAAGTGGATCCTCCAGCCCCAATCCAGTCTTCAGATGATGGCAGCCCCTGCCGACCTCTTGACTGCAATTTCAAGGGAGACCCTGAGCAGGGACCCTCAGCAAAGCTGCTCTCGAATTCCTAACCCACATAAAAGGTGATGTAATGTTTACAGGTTTAAGCCACCACACTTTGAACTGCAATAGGTCACTAAGACAGTCACCTTCTCAATGAAACCTACCCTCTTAATTAAAATTGTAAACAACCGCAGCACCCCCATGCCTGGTTAACCCTAGTCTATCCTCCGCCTTCTCCGCTTTATTCTTTGATAGCAATTCTTACCTTCCAACCTCCTATATAATGTACCTATTTTTTATGTTCATTGTTCATTCTTTCCCCCACATCTGATCTGGCATCGGAACAAGCTAGGACTCTGTCTGCTCAACAGTGTGTCCCAAGCACCCAGAAGAGTGCCAGGTGCACAGAGAGCGGAAGCAGACGTGCGTACAGATACGGGCCTGTGAGTCTAGCAAGGCCGGTGTCTTGTCAGCCCCCAGCTGTAGGCAGGTAATCAGTCAGCGGAGAGCATGTCACACCCTCCTGGGCCTGGGTCTCTTCGGCTGGAGAAGAAGGAGGTTACATTGGGCGACCTGTAAGCTCTTTTCCAGACCCTAAGCGTTGTGATTCCTGCACAACGACGGCATTGTGGCCTCTCCAGATTCCCGGGGTTGCAGAGACAGGCCCCTGCCTTTGCCAAAGCTCATTTTCCTGTCCGTGCACATCTGGGAAGCCAGAAAACAAAACCGTCACATTGTGCACATCTGGACAGCATAAACCAATCATTCCAAGAGGAAACTTCGAAACGGCTGCTCAGCGAAAACTGCAGGGCAGGCCAAACGCGAGGGGTTGAAAGGCTCCTTTCTTTTCCACCCGCAAAACAATCTTCTGGGCACCATGTGAGAGGCTGAATGCTCTGCTGCTGAATAACAGACGCTCTCAATAGCCTGTGACTGTGGCCTCTGTCACACTGCTCTCTCTGCCGGGCTCCCAGCCAACACAATTTACAGAAAAGGGATCCCCCCCCCCCCCCGCCCTGTTTAGAACGAACTATACCTTCACTTATCCTTGGGGCATGTGGACCAAGTTCAAAGCTGAGCACCACCTGCTCCTCCTCCTCCTTAGGGAGAGTGACTGAACTGCACGCCTGGTGAGAAGTGAGAAACTGCTGGCTATTTGCACGCAGTTAGAACGAGCTTCCTTCCCTCGTGGCTGGGACGAGAGAGCTGCTTGTCAATACGTACTCTGTTGTTTGACAACCAGCCTGGGCTCCCAGAACAAAGAGGAATGATATCTCTTTGTACATGAAATGAGTTTCAGGGGTTCTGAACTTCCTGCTGTCTCTGCAGCTGGCAAAGACGGGCAGGCCAAGGAGGGGGTACAAGGAGATGTGGGGCTCTACCCACGTGCAACTTCGCAGCTGCTGAGGTCTGAGTGCAGACCAGCCTTTAAGAAAACCAGGTGAGACACGGGAAAGAAATCTAACAAAAGGCATCTTTTCGTTCTGTAGGGCTGTTTATTTGGGGGCTTCCTGTCTAGCTAGCTGGGGACTCGGAGCTCTGCCACGGGGAAACGACCTGGCTTCTGCATACGGACAGCTGAGGGTGGGTGCGGGATGCATGTCCGTGAAGCCAGTGCCAGTGGGTGGGCGGGAGGTACCCGGCCGCTGGAAGGGTCTGCACCTGCTGCTTTGCACATGCTCCTAATGACACCAAGAGGACAGCCGCCCTCATCGGAGCCACTTCTTCCAGAAATGCCTGGCGATGACCACAGAGACGCCTGGCTAACAGCAGCCATGGCAAGAGCTCCAGGAAGGCGCACTAAGCCTCTCCCCTGTGCCACGCCCAATGCCAAGCGCTGTTCACACATCGTCTCACTTCATTCTGGTGATGAACCACTGCAGGGAATGTTATCAACCCATTTTATAGATGAAGACACTGAGGCTTAGAGAGGGTTGCCGGCCCGTACATGGCACAGCTGAACTTCCAGCTCAGATCTGATGATTCCAGAGCCCACGTGTCCGACGCTGCCAGCACACTGCTACACAAACAGCGCAGGTGAGGGTGGGTCTTTCTGTAACCTCAGCTTATGAGGGACCCCCTGTGATAAAGAGCAATATTTCAGACCATGAAGTCATCTATTACCCATTTCCCACTGCAGGGGGGGAGGGGCACCAACACTGTAAAAGATCCCAGCGAATTTAAAATATCAGTGAAAGCTGTTTACTTCTCTTTAAAGGAAAAGAGGCTCCTAGTATTTCCAACGAATGGCTGGGTTCTGGCATGAGTGAGTGTCCTTTTTTCTCTTGACCAAGTCAGTAACTACAAAGAATTCCTTGGCTATCATTATATGTGGATCTCAATGGGCTCCAATGGATGCCCCCTGACGGGGGTCATTCCTGAAGTACAAGGAACTCGCCAGCTTTCCTGGGAGCAGGGGTGTGAGAGGGAGCCAATTATGAGGGGTAAGTGAGCACGGCCGGGGAAGGAATGGCAAACTCAGAGTGAGGGGCGGGCATAACCACAGGCTCTGATTGGGCATAAAAGGAGGAGAAAGGAGGGACCTGTCCACCAGGGAGCTAAGAAAGCACAGTCATGCTGACAGCTGCTCGGTCCCACCTGAAGAGTCACTCAGGGGGACATGGGGTTCCGAGCCCATCAATTGAGAACTGAGACTTCAGAAGAACCACCCTGTGTGAATACACGTTTGCAGAGATGGTCTCCTTCCCCACCGCATCCTATCGAAAACAGCCAGTTCTCTGGCCTCTTCAAAATGTCGGTGTCATTCACGACAGAAAACGTAGGGACTCGGCCTCCCATGAAAGGAGACTTAAGGAGACAAGACCACCAAATGCATCACCCAAGCAACCACCACAAACATTTATCAAGGACATCCGGGAATCATTAGAAACATTGGATAGGGTCAGTGTGTTAGCTAACTGTAAATTCCTTAGGCAGGATACTCAATAGTGTGTTTATGCAGGAGAACGTCTATTCTTTCCCCACCCCACCCCCCAAAGTTAAATAAGTTGCTTTACTTTAAGACTTCTCCAATAATTTAATACACAAATTGAATTACTCATCACATATTTGGCATTCCTACTATGTGCCAGATACTTATTTTTTTCACTTTTTATTCTGAAATAATTTTAGACTTGCAGAAATGTTGCAAAAATGGTAGGAAAAGCTCCTTTATCCCTCTCCCCTGGACTGCTCTACTGTTAACAGCCTCCATAACCACAGTACAATGATCAAACCCTGGAGGTTAGCATGTTACATCAGCGTAAAAACAAGGGGGGCTATCCTGTCCCCAGCCCCTGCCTTCCCATCTACCCTCTGCGAGGAAGCAATCTGTTTAGTTTCTGGTTTATCCTTCCTGTACCTTTTGTATAAACAGGTAGATATGTGTGTATTTTCTTAACTCCCCTTCTTTTTTACACAAATGGTAGGATACTACAGATACTCTTTTTCACTAACAGTATATCCTGGAAATCGTTCCAAATTGTTCCCAGAGCTCTTCCATGTCATTTTGTAGAGCTGCATACTATTCCACTGTGTGGACATCTTGTAGACTACTCACCTGCTCTCCTATATAAGGACACTTGAGTTATTTCCCATATTTTGCTATTGCAAGCAGTGTTGCAATGCATAAATAACCTTGTACATATATGTATGTTCATGTTCTTGGAGGTGTATTTTCAGATTGATTCCTAAGAGTTGAATCTTGGATCAAAGGAAAATGCATGTGTAGTTTGTTAGACATTGGTAAGTTTTTCTCCAGAAAGGCTTACATCCATTTGAATTCCTGCCAGCCATTCACGAGAGAGCTGGTTTCTCCATAGCCTCATCACAGAATATGTTGTCATATTTTTACATTTAGCCCATCTGATAGGTAAGAAATGGTATCATGGTGGTGTTTTAATTAGCATTTTCCTAATTAGGTGCGAGTTTCGACATTTTCCTCATATGCTTGAGGGCTATTTTTATACCTCTGTTTGTGAACAGTACGCTTTTATCTTCCCCCCATGTTTCTACCAGAATGTTATCTTAAAAGTCGCAGCTGAAGTACGCAGAGGTGAATGGTCCTGAGTTGTGACATGGTTCAGTGGAGGGAGGAAGGGCGCACGCGTGTGTGTGTGTGTGTGTGTGTGTGTGTGTGTGTGTGTGTGAGACTGGGTGTGTGTTTATCCTTAAAGAGACAATCGTCTGATATGCATGTAAAAAGAACCCCTCCTGGGCCATGTACATGCAAAATGAGCCAGCTGTCAACATGCCACCATGCTCCCTTCTGTAGCTACAGCAGACATGGTCAGTCTGCTTTGCCTTCACAGTTTGGTTTCCATGTGACAAGACACATGGGGAACTTCGGTGCCAAGGGGCTGGGCACGCCCCTAGGAGGCTGAGCAAACTGACGGAGGTCTCAGGTCTTTAGCCATTGCTCTCTGAGTCCAATCACCCCCCACCCCGCCCTGCCCCCAAGCCAGGTGTCCCTTGTCCCCTGGAACCCCATCCAGCCAAGGTCCTATAGGCGGGTTTCCCAGACCTGGTCTCTCCCCATCAACCTTTACGACGTTTGCCACGACTGCTCACTTTAAATCAACTCACTTTCTTTTCTTCAAATATGTTTTTAAATGAAAGTGTAATACTTCTGTAAGTGGAAGAAACACCTGCCTTAATTGCCTGACACAGACATAGTGGGTTGGCAGGGATATGGTGTAACCCAGACACCGGTGGATGGTCCACGGAGGTACCCTGGTTCCTTGCCACCTTCTGAAGTCAAAATCCCATACATGTGCTTTCAACAGAAATTCCAGATAAGTTTCTCTGGAGGGGAGGGGTCCCCAGTGCAAACAGGATGTAGCCTGGATGATCGTAATGTCCCAATATGGCACCTGGGAGGTTGAAATTAGTTAGCCACTGAAAGCGCTGCAAACAGCACCTGGCACAGAGCAGGCGCTCAACAAATGCTAGCTTCTGCCTTTCATCAGCACCATCATCATCGTGATCAAAGCAGTGTGTGGAAAAAAGTTAACAGAGCCGGCCTGAGGCTACTCTCCTTGGCACGGCCCTTGACTTGCATCTGGGAACTTGATCAGAGTGGCTTACTGTGATTACACTGTTTGTGTGGATAAAGCTTTTTGTGCTGAACACCTGCTTTGCTTCCAGGAGTCGGGAATTTTATAATAGTAAGTGGCAGGCAGAGGACGCCTGCGTGACCAGCCCCCAGTAAAATCTTCAGGCACTGAGTCTCTAACGAGCTTCCCAGGTAAACAATAATTTGTACGGGTCGTCACAATTTATTGCTGGAGGAATGAAGCGCCTCCTGTGTGTCTCCCCTGGGAAAGGACTCCTGGAAGCTGCGCCTGGTTTCCTCCAGACTCTGCGCCCTGCACCTCTTCTCTTGCTGCGTCTGCTCTGTATTCATCCTACGTAATACATCCGAGCCACAAGTACAACTGTAGGCCGAGTACTGTGAGTCCTTGCGGGGAATCACCACATCTGGCGGTGAGCTTGGGGACCTCAGCAGAGAAGTAGCAGCAGTGACAGGTTGGTGTCAGATGCCTCGACCCAAGGGAAGGTGCTCAGAGAACCCATCACATCCTGGGGTTGTGGGTGGAAGGCAGCCGGGGTTCCTGACACTAGTGGGTGGAGGTGGGGGCTGAGGGCAGAGAGAGCCAGTGGACTGGAAAAAAGCTCAGTACATAAAACCCAGGGCCAGAGGCCACCATGGGGCCACAGGGACCAGGGACAGAGGCACGTGCGAGACGAGGCCCAATGGCAGGTGGGCCCTGTCACGTCACGGTGGATGCTGCAAGGAAAACGGACAGCACCTGACCAGATGCCACTCCCCTCGGTCAGGAGATGAGTGCCTCTGGGAACTCAGCTCTCCTTTGGGGAAAAGGAAAAGAGAGAAGGAGAAATCACAAATGGACTGTGTTTATAGCAATCCGGGAAAATTCAAAACTGGAAGAGACGGGTCTTTCTTGAAGTGGCCTGTATTTACCATCCGACAAATGAGAGCTGATAAGCTAAGTCCATGGACAGTAGCGGTTCTCAAACTTGAGGGAGCATCAAAACCAGCTGGAGGGCCTGTTAAAACAGAGGCTGCTGGGCCCACCCCCAGGGCACCCAGTAGATTGTGGTGGGGCCCGAGAATGAACACTTTTAACAAGTTGTTGCCAGGAGCCACACGTTGAAAACCACTGATACAGAGAAATAGTTATATTTCTGAAGTAGGCTTCTGCAGCTTAGGAAGAGGAAGAGGATGACATCTGCTCCAAACAGCCTGAGCCACCCTAGGCAGAGAGAACCTCAGGAGTCCGTCCCCACAGGCAGAGGAGAGGTGAGCTCACCAAAAGCTCCCATGAGGCAGTCTGGGCAGAGCTCTGGGGAAACGGAACTGTGATCAGCTCCAGGGCCTTCCAAGAATATGCACCCTCCCCCCTCCCATCTCAGGCACCTTCTGCCATGCAGGCAGTAGCAGGGTGTCCCAGCCAAAGCCAGATCCAGGTGGGACCCTCTTTGCACCTGTCAGGTCCTGGCTCTGCTGGAGGATTCTCCCACCACGTGGGCATGAACGCTGGGTTCCAGAAAAGGCTGCAGCATCTGGGAAAGGGACTGTCCCCCCTAGTTCCTTAGACCAAGGGTTCTCAACTGGGGGCGACTTGGCCTCCCAGGGGATGCTGGCCATGTCAGGAGGCATTTTTTGGTTATCACCGCTGGCTACTGTAAAAAGAGGCCAGGGGTGCTGATAACCATCCTACAACACACAGGACAGCCCGTTACAAACAAGGATCTGCTTCAAAATGTCAATAGTTGCAGGGTTGAGAAACCCCACTCTATACCTTTGCACAGTGCACAGTGGGCGCTGTATACAGAAGGCACATCATCTGTGGAGACTTGTGATACTGGGAAAATGAAGCCACAAGGGCCCCGCTCAATTTCTGCAGAGTCTTTAGTTACCGTCCTGAAAGAATCTCTAGAACGTAGCAAGGCACAGCACCAAAGCCATCCTGGGGACCTCACCACCTCCACACCCAGCAAAGCCCAGTGCATCGCCTCTCAGCCCGAATGCCAAACTCAGTCTGGCTCCTCCCTTTATGCATCTCAGAAGAGGGTCGACCATATTCACTGACATTAGGAGAGAGGCCAAACTTCCGAGCATTTTTGGAATACAGAACGTTTAAACCTTTTTTTGAGCTCCCAGCAACATTTCCTGCACAGCCTTGTTATAAATGACAGGTTGGGTGCCCGTTCAGCTCACAAAAGCCCATTTAACTCATGCGTGAGGAGTTTGTAAGGATTTAAGTACTTTACGGGTTACGTAAAGCTTGCGGGGGGAGTTCGGGAACTGAATCACTATTTGTAAGCTGTTTTTTTCCCTCCATGGGAAATGCCTTTCCTCCGAACAGTGGGAAGGGAACAAGAAAGCCCCAAGGAAAGGAGAATGAGACCAAACGGTGGTGACT